>NC_143554.1:59405000-59721666 GCF_054136105.1 Typopeltis vanoorti
AGGGTTCTGTTCTGTTCTTGAACCATTGCTGTTTAATTTGTTCATCAACTATATAGGGAAAGAACTGAGAGGAACGGTTCATTTGTTCGCTGATGATGCAAAGTTGGGTAGGGCAGTAGTGAATGCAGAAGATGTCAAAATTTTGCAGAATGATTTGGATAGATTGGAGGTCTGGGCTAAGGAGAATGGATGTCAATTTAATGTGGCAAAATGTAAGGTTATGCATTTTGGGGTGAAAAAATTAGCAGCAGTATATCACATTGGTGGAACTGTACTCCTGGAGATTGATGAGGCCAGGGACTTGGGAGTGTTGGTGGATAGGGAGTTCAAGTTTAGGGAGCACATTGCAAAAGTCGCTAAATCAGCCCATCAAATCACTTGGATGCTAACGAATACTTTGACAAGCAGAGATAAGCAAGTTATTGTTCCTCTGTATCGAGCCTTGATAAGACCCCATCTCGACTACTGTGCCCATATCTGATCACCTAGGTTTCTTCTTGATGGGGAGGAGGTTGAGAGGATCCAGAGGCGAGTGATCAAGATGATAGGCAGATCTATGGAATGAACCTTATGATAACAGGTTGAAGATTTGTGGGCTGCAGAAATTGGTTGATAGGCAGAAAAGAGGTGATGTGATTGAGATTGAAATTACCGAAGGGTTTCTATAAGATTAATTCAGAGGATATTTTTCAGAACAGGACTGGTGGTGGGAGGACTAAGGGCCATCCATGGAAACTGGGCAAGAGTGTGGTTGGCAAGGGTGTTAGAACTAGGTTTTTTACTTTTAGAGTGGTGAATGAGTGGAATAAGCTACCAGAGTCTGTTGTGGGTGCTATGACAGTGAATGAGTGGAATAAGCTACCAGAGTCTGTTGTGGGTGCTATGACAGTGAATGAGTTCAAGGCAAAGTATGATAGATACTGTGTGTGTGTGAATGTCGAATAGTTGTGATGGACATGATGTTTAGGACCTCCCTCAATGAGTCTAAGGACTCCTTGGAGTCGCCCGTAATAATAATATATATAATTATTATTATGTGACACCTCCAGGGAGTCCAAAGACTCATCGAGCGAGAGTGTTCCAACAGCATTGAATGATTAACCCCTTCCAACTACTAACTAACTGCGCTCAAACTTGCTTAACTTTTTTGCGTGAGCCATTAATAGCAAAGGCTCTACCAATCAACCAACTTTTGTGATGGTTTATTTATTTTCAGTTACAGTCTAGAAATCATTGAACAAAATAAAAAAACAACAACTAAACCAATACTATGCCAGCAAAGGTTGGTTGATTGGTAGAGCCTCTGCCAGAGGCGTAGCTGGGAAAGGCAGTCTGCCCCGGGCGGCACTTTGAACCCTTTTGAACTTTTGCAGTTAATTCTAAAATACACTCTCGAGAACTCATTTCCAAATATTGTAATACTACTGCAAATTTCCTCACAATTGCTGTAAGTGTTGCTAGTTGTGAGAGGAGTTTTTCTAAATAAAATTGGTTAAGAATTACCTACATTACTATGAAATAGATTTTGCCAATGTCATTGACGATTTTGCCAACAGAAAAGCAAGAAAAATAACATTTTAGAATGTTGAAATTAAAATTTTACTTCAAAAATAAACATAGTGTTTTAATTTATTTCCCTATACATCGTTTTGACTTTTTGTAGTATTTTGGTTTGCATTGAGAGGGGCAGCAAACTCAGGGATCACCCTAGGCGGCAAAAGCTCTAGCTACACCACGGGCCTCTGCTACTAATGGCTCGCAAAAAGTTAAGCAAGTTTGAGCACGGTTAGTATTTGGAAGGAGATCCATCGTTCGATGCTGTTGGCACACTCTCCCTCGATGAGTCTTTGGACTCCCTGGAGGTGTCACTAGAGGGGGGATGGCCCGCCTTGGGCAGCATTTTGAACCTTTTTGAACTTTTGTAGTTAATTCTAAAAGACTCTCGAACTCATTTCCAAATATTGTAATACTACTGCGAATTTTCTTCACAATTGCTGTAAGTGTTGTTAGTTGTGAGAGGAGTTTTTCTAAATAAAATTGATTAAGAATTACCGACATTACTATAAAGTAGACTTTGCCAATGTCATCGACGATTTTGCTAACAGAAAAGCAAGAAAAATTACATTTTAGAATGTTGAAATTAAAGTTTTACTTCCAAAATAAACCTAGTGTTTTAATTTATTTCCCTACACGTTGTTTTGACTTTCTGTAGTATTTCTGGTGTGTATTGAGAGGGGCGGCAAACTCCGGGACTGTACCTGGGCGACAAAAGCTCTAGCTACACCACTGGGTGTCACATAATAATAATATACTGACAACAGAGTTCGCGGTATCTCTCAGATACTATTTACTATCAAATATCACTTTCGCATTCGACTCTATCATTCTCATCGCGAGTAACATTCGCTGAATCTCTTCAAAATCTGATGGATTATCCAATCTATATATTTTTCCTGCCATTTTCAACGGTAAATTTAAAAATAAAAATTAAAATTGAACCAATACTATACTGACATCGGAGTTTGCAGTATTTCTCAGATACCGTTTACTATCAAATATCACAAACCTTTACATAACACATGGTAAATCAAAACTGACCACATAAACAGTGTGTAATATCCCTCATAATATATGCATACACAGCAGTCATGACCTCCAAGTATACACTGGATATGTGTAAGAATATTTATATTAAACAATTTGTTTGTATCTGTCAGATCAGCCACGACCTCTGCAGGGTTAAGCCTCAATACGGAAGATGCCAATGTGGTGGAAATAGAGCAAAATAGTCTAGAAAACAGAAGTAGCAAATTATAGGCCAATCATCATTTCAGGAGGGTGGTTATTGGTAGAAGACAGAATTCAGGACTGGGTGGATAGAAATATGATATTCTATAAGGGACAATATGGTTTTGTGAAGGGTAGATCTTGACTTAGTAATTTACTTACTAAGTCAAGTTACAATGCAGTTGGATAAAGGAAATTACTACTCAGTGATATTCTAGACTTTGCAAAAGCATTTGACAAGATTCTGGACCAAATGGGGATGGATCTAAATCTGGTGATTTGGATATAGAGGTGACTGATGAACAGATATCAAAGAGTGGTTTATGGAGGAGTTCAGTCCAGGCAAAAGGCAGGTAACTGTTGGTGTACTACAAGGCTCAGTCCTCTGTTGTTTAATTTGTATAATATTGATATAGACAATGATTTGATGGTAAATGTTCAGTTGGTTGTTGATGATGTGAAGTTAGAAAGAGCAATGGTAATTGAAGGTGATGCAGATATCCTGCAGGAAGATTATCTTAAACAGACTAGCAGCATGTGCAAAGGTTAATGGCTGCCAGTTTAATGTGGCCAAGTGAAAAGTAATCCACTTTGGAAAGAGATCAGAAGCTGGGTACTATGTTTATGGAACTGAACTACAGAAAACAGATGAGGCTGAGGACTTGGGTATGATTATGGACAAGGAATTGAAATTTAAAGGGCATATTACAAAGGTAACTAAAACAGCACATCAGATTATGTGGCTGTTGAAGAAAGCGCTAACAAACAGGGATAGAGAGGTATTATTTGGACTCCTGGATTCCATGGTAATGAAGTTTTTATTTTGGAGATCCTGAGGTGAGTAACAAAGAATGTGTATGGTCTGTGGAATGCTTCCTATGAGAATAGATTGACAGTCTGTAGGCTTCAAAAATTAGCTAATAGACAAAAAAAAGAGGAGACAATAGAAGCATTAAAGTTATTTAAGGGATTTTATAGGATTTACACTGGAGATTTTTTTCAGTACATGACAAGAAGGAAGAGAACAAAGGATCACCAGTGTAAGTTGGATAAGAGTGTGGTTAACAAGGGTGTTAGATTAGGTTTTTTGCATGAATGGTGGTGAATGGGTGGAATGGGTTGATAGAGGTTGTGGATGCTTCATTAGTGAATGACTTAAAGGAGAAGTATAATAGGTATTATGTGATGATGGCTAGTGTGTGAATAAATGAATCTCCTACAATGAGTCTTCTGACTCCATGGAGATACCTGTATAATAATAATAAGAAGAAAAATTAAAATTGGCACAATCTGATTAAATACTGTTGTACTTAAGTAGGTTTCCAATAGTAACATAGTACTGTCTTAAGCTTATTTTTCCAACTTTCAAGCATTTACTTATACTAAGCTATTCATAATATGAATTAGCTTACTGTAATTCGGAACAGTGAGTATAATGAGTAAATGTCGGGATAGTGATGAGCCTAAAGGGCTTTTGCACTTCATGCATACTAATGCCAGGAGCATTCAGAACAAGGTGGAAGGAGTTTTTGGCATTGGTTAGTTCATCCTGGTCAAAGGTTATTGGCATTGGTGAAACATGGGTGAAAGAAGATGGTATAGTTAGTGGTATAGAATGTAAAGAGTATAGTGTGTTCAGGTAGGATAGAGAGAAAAGAGTAGGAGAGGAGTGTTATTGAGAGTTATTAACCAAACAGAGTAGAAGTTCAACTCCATGCCAGCAAAAATAGCACATTTGAGGTTATCTGGTATGAGATAGAGGTCAGCAGAACAAAATATACAGTGGATGCTCCTATTGACCACGAGATGGAAAGGATGATGGGGGATGTATGCATCAGCAAATAAGCTCAATGAGTGAAGGGGCAGGTAATTATTATGGAGGATTGTAACTATGGAAACATAGATTGGAAGGAGGAGAGGACACATGTGAGGAAGGAAATGGAGTTTATGCAGTTACTAAGGAATTAGTTATCTGTGACAGCAGGTGATGGAAATATTAGGGATTTAAGTGTGCTAGATCTAGTAACTGCACCTGAGAATTTGTCTATAACAAATATGAGTGATCATATGGTCTTGACCTGGGTGCTTGCATCAGTGCTATAGCACATGAAACTGCAAGGGCTGGATGTTGATAGTGCATGGGAAGTGGTAAAGGAGTGTTTGAGGTAAGCAGTGACAGACTGCATATTTAGAGTCAGGAGAGTACACCAAGTGGGAATTAAATGGATGAATATCATCAAGTTAAATTTGTGGAGGGAATTCAAGAAGAAAGGTGACCAGTAAGCACACATGAGAGTACAAAGCACAGGCCAGAAGGGTAACCACTTTAGTAAGAAGGGAGAAAGCAGAGCATGAAAGGAAATTAGCAGTGGAGGCCAAAGATAATCCGAAGCAGTTCTTTCGATATGGTAAAAGTAAAAGGAAGAATGTTTATGATAGCATGATTTTGATGAATGCCGATAGTAGAGAGTAACTGAATCAGTTCAAATAGTAGAATTACTAAGTGAACACTTTGCAAGAGTATATCATCCAGGTGGAAACATTGCAATAACGAGAGAGGCAAAAACTTATATTGAAACTGAGGTAAATGAAATGAAAGTGCATAACATATTACAGAATCTTGATGTGAATACGGCTATGGGATTAAATGGTATACTAGCTCAAGTTTTACATGAAAGTTCTAGGGAATTATCAGTACTTTTGACTACAATCTAAGTCTTGCTGTGGGTTAATCCCAAGGGGGGGGGAATAGAGAAAAATAGTTCGATTGCATAAAGGAAGCTCGAAGAAATGAAGAAGAAGATACTGCTTGGGAGAGCCTCATGGTTTTGTGAAGGGTAGGTCATGCCTCAATAACTTGCTCACATTTTATAATACAGTGACAGCTGAGTTGGATTAAGATAATGGGTTTATAGTGATACTGCCGGACTTTGCAAAAGCCTTTGACAGGATAGCACATGGAATTCAAGTCAATAAACTGCAGCACATGGGGATGAATATAAGGATGGTGAAGTGGATAAGAGAGTGGTTGATGGAGAGATATCAGAGGGTAGTTTATTCAGGAGCAGAGTCCAGAAGAAGGCCTGTGACTAGTGGCACCACATAGTTCTTGGGCTACTACTATTTATTTTGTACATTAATGATATGGAAAGGATCTGAGAGGAACTGTTCAGTTGTTTGTAGATGATGCAGAATCGAGTAGAGCAATAATTAATACAGATGATGTTAAAATTTTCACGATGATTTGGATAGAATGGCAGTTTGGGCATAGGAGAATGCTGGTCATTTTAATATGGCAAAGTGTAAGGTTATGTGTTTTGGGATTAAAAGATTACCAGCTGTATACCACAGGAAATTGACAAAGCCAGGGATTTGTGAGTGTTAGTAGATATGGAGTTAAAGTTTAGCAGGCACATAACAAAATTGGCTATAAAGCAGCTCATCACATTACTTGGTTACTGAAGAATACTTTGACAAGAAGAAACAAAGCAGGTTATTATTCCTTTTTATCGAGCCTTAATAAGACCCATCTTGACTACTGTGCACAGATCTCATCACCTGTGTTTTTTGGTGAAATGGAAGAGGGGGAAAGGATCGAGAGGTGAGTGACCAAGATGGTAGAAGAACTATGGAATGAACCTTATGAAAACAGGTTGAAGATTTGTGGGTTATAGAATTTGGTTGACAGGCAGAAAAGGGGTGATATGATTGGAGCATAGAAATTACTAAAGGGTTTTTACAAGATTAATAGAGAGGAAAAATTTTCAGAACATGTCTGGTGGCAGTGGGAGCCATCCTTGGAAACTGAGCCAGGGTGTTAGAACTAGATTTTTTGCTTGGAGAGTGGTGAATGAGTGGAATTAGTTGCCAGAGTCTGTTTTGGGTGACATGACTGAATGAGTTCAAAGCAACGTATGATAGATACTGCACAAATGTTGGATAGTGCTTGGCATGATGTTTAGAGAGTCTAAAGACTCCATGGAGCAGCCTATAATAATAATAAAATGGTTGAACATTGTACATAACGAAAATGCTGTTTAATATTGTTATTTAAAAAATACTATTATGATTACGGCTATTTTGCCTGCTTCAGTTTAGGAGTGCCCCTGTTTAAATGTCATTGGCTATTTACTCACGGATTCTTAGGGCATTGTAGATGTAAATTTACCAAAAAGTATATGTAACATAAGGAAGAGAAATTTACACATACCTTGTTCTGGGTGTTGCGGCTTTTCTTCTTTCTGCGATGTCCGAAAACTACTGAGTGTGTGGAGGGGTGGTAGGCAATTTGGGAGAATTAAAATAGAAAAACCCGGGTTTTTCTCAGTAATATATATATAAATATATATATTATATTATTATGCTATATAGGGTGGGGAAAAGGTGAAAGAGTTGATTTTTCATATAGGGAGGGGGAAGGGAAAAAGGGGGTTGATGGGGTGCGGTCCGTTTCGACTATTTCTGGTCGTCATCTGAACACGTTGGGAAAGTGGATGCTATGTCAGGTCGGGTAGGTGCTTCTGTTTTTGAAGTGTTTGTGTTATCGCCTATTGGTCGGGGTTGTGACCTCAATTTTATGTTGTGAAGCTTCCAAACCTCGGAGATTATGTAGGGCCTGTGTACGTTGATAGAGTTCGCATCACATTTTATGGCTATTGTTTTTGATATTCTAAGCATTGTTTCATTGTCTTGTCTGTCTACTGTGATGGCCTTGTCGATCTGCGGGGTATGTTTTTGTTCAAGGTCATGAACAGCTATTTCTGTTTTTCCTGTGCTTTGTATTCGATTTTTCTTTTTGATGTTACGTTTTTTAGTGTTTAAATGTTCAGGAATAGGGATGTTACAATCACGGAAGTGTTCTTGTAGTCTTACCCATAAAGACCTGATGGTGGAACCTGTGTAGGTGATATCGCAGTCTTTTTGGCAGGGAAATTTATAGCCTACATTTTGATGTTCAAATATTTCTTTCTGTGTGTGAGATTTGGTGGATTTTCAGAGATTAGTCAGTTTTTGGTTTGTGGTGAATACCAGTTTGTAGTCAGTATGTTTGAAGATGTATTTATAGGCTTTGTATGTGTTTTGGGTGTATGGTAGTTTGATAATTTTTTGTGTTGGAAAGTTCGTTTTGGTACTTGGGTTGTTTTGGCGGTTTTTTGCCGTCCTGTTTGCGTAGTTAATCAGTTGTGTAGGATAGTTGCGATTTATGAAGGTCTGTGTTAGTTTTTTTATTTCAGCGTTTAGACTATTCTGATTGGTTGAAAATTTGTAAGCATTTATGAATTGTGATAAGATGACAGATTTTTTAACAGAATATGGATGGTATGAGTGAAAATGGAGGTAGTTTCTAATATGTGAGGGTTGTGGTATACTTTTGTGGCTATTTTGTTGTGTGTTCTGGTTAATATCAAGTTCAACAACAACATGTACATTCAAATCTTCGGACTCCCCATGAGCCAAAACATCAGTGGACAAATAGCGGAATTATTCCTAGCACATATAGAATCACTCCTACTCCACTCTTCCCTTCCTCCCGGCATCACCTTTTATGGCAAATACATGGACGATATTCTGTGCATTGGTAATCCCACACACATCACCACCTTAAAAACATCCCTAAATGGTTACAGCAACAGACTAAAATTCGCCACAGAAACCAAACGGAACAAATCCATCAATTTCTTAACTTGACACCCTCGCATATCGGAAACTACCTCCATTTTCACTCATACCATCCATATTCTGTTAAAAAATCTGTCATCTTATCACAATTCATAAATGCTTACAAATTTTCAACCAATCAGAATAGTCTAAACGCTGAAATAAAAAAACTAACACAGATCTTCATAAATTGCAACTATCCTACACAACTGATTAACTACGCAAACAGGACGGCAAAAAAACACCAAAACAACCCAAGTACCAAAACAAACTTCCCAACACAAAATATTATCAAACTACCATACACCCAAAACACATACAAAGCCTATAAATACATAAATACAAACTGGTATTCACCACAAACCAAAAACTGGCTAATCTCCTAAAATCCACCAAACCTCACACACAGAAAGAAATATTTGAACATCACAATGTAGTCTATAAATTTCCCTGCCAAAAAGACTGTGATATCACCTACACAGGTTCCACCATCAGGTCTTTATGGGCAAGACTACAAGAACACTTCCGTGATTGTAACATCCCTATTCCTGAACATTTAAACACTAAAAAAACGTAACATCAAAAAGAAAAATCGAATACAAAGCACAGTAAAAACGGAAATAGCTGTTCACGCCCTTGAACAAAAACATACCCCGCAGATCAACAAGGCCATCATAGTAGACAGACAAGACAATGAAACAATGCTTAGAATATCGGAAACAATAGCCATAAAATGTGACGCGAACTCTATCAACGTACACAGGCCCTACATAATCTCCGAGATTTGGAAGCTTCACAACATAAAATTGAGGTCACAACCCCGACCAATAGGCGATAACACAAACACTTCAAAAACAGAAGCACCTACCCGACCTGACATAGCATCCACTTTCCCAATGTGTTCAGATGACGATCAGAGATAGTCAAAACGGACCGCACCCCGTCAGCTCCCTTTTCCCCACCCTATATAACATAATAATATAATATATATGTTTATATATATATTACTGAAAAAAATCCTGGTTTTTCTATTTTAATTCTCCCAAATTGCCTATCCCTCCCCCTCCACACAGTCAGTAGTTTTCGGACATTGCAGAAAGAAGAAAAGCTGCAACATCCACAACAAGGTATGTGTAAATTTCTCTTCCTTATGCTACATATACTTTTTGGTAAATTTACATCTACAATGCCCTTAAGAATCCATGAGTAAATAACCAATGACATTTAAACAGGGGCACTCCTAAACTGAAGCAGGCAAAATAGCCATAATCATAATAGTTTATTAAGAGGAGTAACATGGGTGTTTTCCCAGAAATAATATACACATTTAAAAAATACAATTATCTTCCAAAGACCGGATCATGTGATTGATTGCAAATTCCTGATATTGTATATGCTCCAGGGGTGTACATGATGTTATGATAGTACTACATGAAGAACTTACATCATTACTAACTTCCTATCAACAATTTTCCTCCAAATCAATGTTATCTGTCAAGACTCTAGCATTATCAGATCTTATATTTCTGTTTCCTAAAGCACTTTTTACTATATCAATCCACCTATATCTTGGCCTTCCTCTGGCTCTTTTTCCTGTCAACCTGGCAGAAAACACTTGTTTTGCTAATCTTTTCTCCCCCATTCTGTTTAAGTGACCATACCACCTGAGATTTGCTCTGCAAATACATTCCTGAATGCTAACAATGTCAAGTTCTTTCCTAATATCCTCATTTTTAATAAGATATTGCCATTGATGCCATCTGTTCACACCTCTAATCTTTCTCAGGACTCTCATATCTGTGGTTTCTAGTCTTTGGTCTTTGGTTTCTAGTCTAGTGTTTTATTTCTAACCCAGCTCTCAGATCCGTAAGTTAAAATTTGTTAATTTAGTGTTTTGACTAATTTCTCTCTTATTCCATATAAATTTATTCACTTGATTTCCTGCCATACCAACTTTGTTGATTCTGTTGTCTATTTCCATATTTAATTTTCTGTCTTCACTAAAAATTATGCCTAAGAAACTGAGATGTTTTACTTGTTCTACAGGTTCTCCATTCACGATGCATTTAATATTTTCAATATTTCTGCCAGTTTTCATTGTTTTTGTCTTCTTATTGCTGATTTTCATACCAAATTTATTACACCAGTTATTCAATTTAGTGAGGGATTCTGGCAGACTTGTACCAGATTTATTTAAAAGTATAACATCATCTGCATAAAGTAAAGAGCTGAGGTTAACATCTCCAGTTTTAATATTAGGTTTAACCACGCTACCGGCCAAGACGTCTATAGACGTTCACTTTATCATGGATGCGAAGTGCTTATTAAAATTGTAATACCATTGTTATAACAATGAAATATATGATGGATATGAAGCGTATGCAGATGCGTATTTGATCCACAACGGCCGGTAAGGTGGTTAATACTGCTTTCCTTCATAATGTGATCCATATAGATAATGAATAACAGAGGGGATAATGTACATCCTTGTCTGCCACCAAATTTAATCAAACCATCTTCCTGTACTTCCTTCAATTCTATCTGCTGACTTACAGCTCAAATAAACTAAGTATTGTTTGATATAATTGTCTGATATAATTGTTTGATATATAACTGTAGCACTTTGAATAGCTTTTCTCTTGGAATCTTGTCATATGCCTTTTGCAGGTCTGCAAAACTTAGATACAGATCTTTGTCATGTTCTCACAATTTCTCAACTATTTGTCATAAAGTGAAAATCTGATCCTGACAGCCTGTATTTAGCCTGAATCCAGCTAGTTCTTCGCCAAGCTTCCGTCCACAATCCTTCTCAACCGTTTCTCAAGTATACTTGCATAAATCTTATGAGGAACACTCAGTAGGGAAATATCCTTGCAATTTTCACATTCAGTTTTATTTCCCTTTTTATATACAGGTACTATAAGAGGCTCTACTCCAATCATTGGGAATTTGTCCCTCTGTCAAGGCCTTCTGAACTATGCAGTGCAGCCACTGCAAGACCTTTATACCTCCATATTTGAGCATATCTGTTTGAATATCATCTGCTCCTGCTGCCTTTCCACGTTTCGGGCTTTTGATAGCTTTTTCTACTTCAAGTATGGATATGTATTCCTGATTGCATGCCTGGTCAGTGTTTTTTACAACTGTGCTGTCACTGCTTATTTCATTTAGCAATTTTTTGAAGTAATTACTCCATACATCAAGGATATTTTTTTCTCCAGTTTTGATGTCACCTTTTTCATCTCTAATTCCTTTTACAGCACTCTTCCATTTCCGAGTTTTTTCCACAACCTCCAGAATATTTTGCCACCTTCCTGATTTTTATTTTCTATGTTCTTGCCAGTCTTACCATGACTTTTGTTTAGCTAGTTTTACACAGTGTTTAGCTTTCTTACATTTGCCTCTGTATTCTCTAAGAACACAAGCTGACTTATTTGCCAGGAACTTTTGATATGCTTTCTTCTTTTCCTTCACTGCCTCTTTAACTTCCTGTGTCCACCATGAAGTTCTGATTTTTCTATCCTTGGAGACAACCTCACCACATGCCTCTCTAGCTGAATCAATCAATGTTTTTGTCTTGGCTTGTCACTGAATCACCAAAGTTTGGTACCTGTTCTCAAATTCTTTCATTTTTCTTGAAAAATGTTTGCATATTTTAGTCTACAGTTTATTTGCTTTAAAACTTTCTTACATGTTCTTCTTTTCAATATGAAATTCAATTTTATCCTGCTCTAGACTAAATGGTGATCACTTCCAATTTCAAATCCTCTGTACACTCTAGTTTCTTGCACTAGTGAGAAAACATCACTATCAACAATAACATAGTCATTGAGACTTTTCTTATTCCTTGCCTTTTTACTCCATCTGAATTTATGTTGGAACATTGGGTTAGTAATAACCAGTCCATGTCCTGAGCAGAAATCCAGCAGGTAAATTTCTATTATTATTAGCCTTGCTCTTTTCTCTAAATTTCCCCAAAACATTTTTGTATGTCTGACAATCATTGCCTACTCTGCTATTTAGATCCCCCCAACAAGGACCAACTTTTCATTTTTCATTGTGTCAGCTGCTTTCTCTAAAGCACATATGGGCAACCTGTGGGCTGGATCCAGCCCTCTACTTCTTTTGATCCGGCCCTAATCTATTTCAGCGAAGTTTGTTTGATTCATGGTGGGAGAAAACATGGTGTGTTCTACTAACTCACATTAAGCTGACGTCATATGACTTGCACAAAACACACTATGTTTTCTCCAACCAAGGTCTCTTTCTCACTTTGACTAGCGGTGTGTGTGAACGTGTTACAATGTGTCAGTTCGGTACTTGCATTGGTGTTGTGCTTTGTTCAGTGCCTGCATTGAATAAATATGTTCTGTTTAGTGCCTGCAGTATAGAAGAGAATCGTCAATTTCAAGACAACTGGATGGAGGATTATTATTTTATTCTGAATAAAGGTTTGCCAGTATGTTTGCTGTGCAACGAATTCATATCTGTCAACAAAGAATACAACTTGAAGAGACACTTTACTTCAAGACATGCGGATCACCCAAAAAATTGATGGACAACTACGAAAGATGAAATACAGAAGTTGAAGAAGAACTTGGATACCCAGCAGCAAATGTTCAACAAGCAAAGAATGCAGCACCACAGCATTGTCAGAGCCAGCTTTGTGGTAAGCGAAAAAATCGCCAAGTATTTTAAGTCATTTGGTGAAGAAGAATTTATCAAAGAATGTCTGCTGGATGTTGCAAGTATAATATGTCCTGAAAAAAAAAAAGACCTTGAGAATATTCGTTTGTCGAGACGTACTGTTGTCCGACGGATAGAAATTATGGCTGATGATATCAAAAAAAGGTTTAAAAGAGAAGATTGCTAGATTGGAAACATTTTCAGTTGCTTTGGATGACAGCACAAACTAGCAATGTTTATTCGAGGAGTTGATGCGGATTTCAACATCACAGAAGAATTATTGGCGCTTCGGCCATTAAAAGGAACAACTATCGGTGAAGATATATTTGAAACAGTCAAAACAGTCTTCAAGAGATTTGGGCTTAAATGGAGTTCACTATCTGGCATATGCACTGATGGAGCCCCCGCAATGGTTGGTGCACAGAAGGGATTTATTGGAATAGTTCATGAAAGAGCAATAGAACTACAGATGGATCCAGAAAATTTAACAAATTTTAACTGCATTATCCACCAACAAAATCTGTGTGCAAAATGAATTATTATTATTATTATTCAGGCCTCCATGGAGTCAAAAGACTCATCGTGGGAGGTCCTACCTAAGAATATAAAGTCTATCAAGACTCATCGAGGGGAGGTTCCCCCTAAGAAACACAAAGTCTATCATACCACTCCTTAAACTCATTGACTGTTCTCAATCTCACCACTCTATCAGGCAATGCATTCCACGGCTCAACTATCCTCCATGCAAAGAAACCACTCCTCACCCTCTTGCTCACAGTTTCCTTTCGTAACTTCCAGGGATGGCCTCTTATCATACTTCCTTCCCGCTGTTCAACCAGGTGAAAGAACTCCCCAGTGTCAACCCTGTAACCACCTCTCAACAGTTTAAAAGTCTCAATCATATCACCTCTCCTTCTTCTATCCGCCAAACTCTGCAGTCCACATTTCCTCAGCCGATTCTCATAACTATCCTTGTACATTCCTGAGACCATCTTTGTCATCTGTCTTTGTATCTTTTCCACACTTAATTTATCCCCTTCAAATCTTGGGGACCAATCTGAGAACAATAATCCAAGTGTGGTCTGATCAGAGACTTATGCAACGGAATGATAACCCTCTTATCTCTACAGGTCAGTGTCCTTCTCATAATTGCAGCAATCCTCTGTGTTACCTTCACCACCTTTGCAATATGTCCCCTAAACTTCAGGTTTCTATCAATCATCAACCCCAGATCTCTTGTCTACCCAACTTCCTCCAGTATCACTCCTCCCATAGAGTATGCAGCATCCCATCGATGTTTCCCAAACCTCAAGACCTTACATTTTGCTGCATTAAACTGAGACCCCCATTCATTTGCCCATCTATCTAGTTTATTCAAATCCTCTTGCAGGGCTACCACCTGCACTATTACTAATAATCCTTCCCAGCTTCGCATCATCTGCAAACAACTGAATATTTCCTTGCAATCCACTGGCAATGTCATTGATATAAAGGTTAAACAATATAGGTCCTAGTACTGAGCCCTGTGGGACCCCACTTGTAACCTTCTGTCTCCTTGAAACTGCCCCACCATACACAACTCTCTGATACCTATCGGACAGCCAATCCTGAATCCAGTTGACCAATCTGACATCCAGACCCATGTGCTGCAACTTAAATATCAGCTTATCATGTGGCACCCTGCCAAATGCCTTCGCTAAGTCTAAGAAAATGGCAGTATCTGCCTTTCCCTCATCTAATGTTCTAGTAACTTTATCATAAAAGGCTAGCATATTGCTAAAACAAGAGCGCCCCTTCACAAATCCATGTTGACTCTCACAGATAACATTACCCTCATCTGCCCAATGCTGTATACGGTCCTTCAGTACTTTCTCCAAGATCTTACTAACTACTGATGACACACAAACCGGTCTATAATTAGACACTTCCAGTTTGCTACCACCCTTAAGCAATGGCACTATCTTACCTTCCTTCCATTCCCTGACCACCATTCCTGTAGCCAGACTTTCATTGAAAAGCCAGGTCAAAGGCACTGTCAGTTCCCTAGCACATTCTCTCAAAACTCATGGTGAAATTCCATCCAGTCCCACAGCTTTACTAACATCCAGAGTACTCAGTATTTGAAACACAATCTCCTCCTGTACCTCTAAACTTTGAATCTGCCCTATCCCTCTGGCATTAAAACTGACTCCTCCAGGATGAAATACTCCAATAAAGTGGTCATTGAACAATTCTACTATGTCCTCTGCATCATTCGCTCTATTCCCATTTTTATCCCACAATATCATTCTTCCACAGTCATTTCTCCTCCTACTGGCCACATATCTAAAAAAATTCCCTAGGATTTTCTTTGGATCTTAGGGCTAATCACCTCTCATATTCCAGTTTCGCTTTCCTTACCACACTAGTCGCTCTTCTGGCCTATGTCTTATATTCTTCACGCATCCTCTCTTCACCTGTCTCCTTATATCTCTTCCATAGCCTCTTTTTCACATGCAATTCCTGTTTAATATTGTTTGTCATCCACTTTACTCCAAATTGTGTCCTCTTCTTCGCTCGTGGTATACAACTTACCATTGCTGCTAACAAATATTCTTTCACAATTTCCTACGCACTAACGATATCCCGGCCTTCCAATTCCTCCCTCCATGAAACTTCTCGAAGTTGACGTCTAAGACTATTATAATCACCTGCATTATAATTCCACATAAGTTCCCATCTCTTTGATACTCCTGCATGTCTATTCATTTTCCAAGTCAAAACCATATGGCTACTCTCTCCAACTGGTGAGAGAGATGTCATCTCAGTTAATATCAACTCTTCTGATGCTATAACCAAATCTAAAACTCTTGAACCTCTTATTCCCTATGTTACATGTTGCCTAAGATATTTGTCCCTCAAGAATTCTAGAAATTCCATTCCACTATTGCTACATGCATCTTCCTCTCTCCAATTTATACTACTGTAGTTAAAATCCTCCATAACAATCATTCTTCTTGCACTTGTCAAACTTAGCTGTCTAAACATCTCCTGGTCCCCATCCTCCGTGCTCCTGGGTCTGTAGCAACACCCCACTAAATATCCTGTCTTGTCTACCTCTACCTCACACCATATGCTCTCAAAATCATTTGTCTCACTTCCTTCCAAAGCCTCCACTCTAAGAGTGGAGGCTTTGGAAGGAAATGAGACACCTCACCACCACACTTTTCCCTCCTATCCTGACGAAAAATGCTATACCCAGCGACTTCTATTCCTGTTATTATAGCCTCTTCTGTCAACCACGCCTCAGTGATCCCAATAATTTTTGGCCATGCTGATGCTATCTGCGCCACAAATTCCTCTCCCTTATTCTGGATACTCCTGGCATTAGTATAAAGCATATAAATGCCATTGTTTCTATACCCAGCATTATCCCTTCTAGACTCCACTGAGCTCAGTGTTACCTGACATCGTCTCCCTTCTCCCAAGTATCCATTCCCACATGAGGCCACCCCTGCTATCATCATCCCTGGGACACACTGACTCGTTCAGAACAACAATCTCTCCAGATGCCTACGTCCTTCCTCATTCAAATGTAAACGGTCTCTAGGATACAATTCCTCTCTTTCCTCAAACGCACTCCAAGCATCCACATATACCAGTCCTCTCTTGTCACACATTCTCGCTATTATACCATTCAATATTACTGCTCTTCTGCTCAGCTCATCATTATCATACCTAGGCAACACACACACTATTTTTCCTCTCTCTGTCTTCTTCTGTACAGTCTCAAGCAAAAACCTCATATCTCTCGCTGCCCGACTTACATTACCACTCAAGTCATTCGTTCCTACCATCACAATCATCTCATCCACCCTTTCACCTCTCTTAATTGCCATAACCAATTAAATTCACAAATGTTATGGAAGTTGTAGTAGCCAGTATTAACTTTATTAAGTCACATGCACTTTATCACAGCCTATTTAAGGAGTATTTGGCAGACCTATTTTTGGATTATGAAGATGTGTCTTATTATTGTGAAGTGAGTTGGTCATTAAAACGATTTTATGATCTGAGACAAGACATTGCAGATTTCATGGACATAAAAGGAAACACAATTAACCAAGTAAAAGACGATGAGTGGGTGTGTGATTTAGCATTCCTTGTAGATGTCACCAGATACCTAAACAAACTGAATCTTAAATTGCAAAAACAAGGACAATTGGTTCATGAACTGCATGGACATGTCAAAGTTTTTTGTAATAAACTAAGATTGTTGGAAAGTCAGATAAGAGCTAAAAATTGTTATCATTTTCCTACTCTAGCAACTCATAAAAATATCCCTTATAATTGTTATGGAAATGAATGAGGGCACTAATAGAGCAATTTGATACAAGGTTTGCCGACTTCAAAAACAAAGACTCCACATTTGCTATATTTGCTCGTCCAATGGATGCTGATGTAAATAATGTGCCAGAAAACTTATAGATGGAACTTATTGAGCTTCAGGCAGATTTAGTGCTAAAATCACAAATTAACAACATTGCTTTGACGGATTTTTATAAATTTTATTTGGTGGAAGAAAAATATACAAATTTACGTGCCTTTTCAAGAAAAATCATTTGTCTTTTCGGCAGCACATATATGTGTGAACAGTTTTTTTCGAGGATGAAATACAATAAATCAAAAATTCAGACAAGAATAACAGACGAAAACCTCGAAAATTCTATGCAATTATCCTTTAGTAATATTAACGTCAATATTGATAGTCTCGTAGATGAAGTACAAGGCCAATCTTCACATTAAATTGTTATGTCGTTCATTATATTATAAAATTCATGTAGAGCTTTATACCAAAGCATTATATTATAAATAAATGAAATATGAAGTAGCAACTTGTTTTAATTCATTTAATATTAATTTATTTTATTTAATCGTTTGGTCCTGCCCTTGACTCGGAGACAGAATGATAATTTGGCCCCCGAACTAGAAAGGTTGCCCATGCCTGCTCTAAAGCCTCAAAAAATTCCTCCACTTCTGATTTAGTAGAACCTTCTGTGGGACCATAAGCACAAATCAGTCTCATTTGCCCACATCGCTGTACTTCACTCATATTTAGTGTTGAATACTATAGCTACTCCTTCTTTTCCCTAATTGTTATTGCCTTAATATAGCATTTTGAATTTATTGCTTAGAAATATCTCACCAGTTTTTGTCTTTTTTGTTTCAGTCATCCTTATTATGCAATCTGGTACTTATCCAATTCCTCAGCCAGCTCCATTTCTTTGCCATTCAGGCTTCTTATGTTGATAGTACCAATCTTGAACTCTGGTGACGTTGAGTTAGGGTGTGTTTCAGGATTTGTTCCAGTAGCTGACTTTTTGCTGTTTGCCCTGGTTCCCTGATGAAAACAACACAGGGGCCTTGTGTAACCAGGCAATGCCCCAGCTGGCATGAAATTCTGTCATGTTATACCTCATTTTATTTGTGGTTTAAGCCAATAAGAATACAATTTGGTTGGCTAAATCCCAAATTGCCAGCCGATCATCATTTATTCATTATCCAAGTAGATACCTAATAGGGTGCACTATGAGAAGGTGAGGATTGGACGTTAGGTCAGAAGTCCTGGTTGGTTCTCCACATTCCTTTAAAGGCTATTTTTAAGTCTCCTCTCAGTTACACAGCTTTGACCCTTAACTATACTACCGGCCAGGGCGTATATATACGTCCAAGTTACCATGGATACGAAGTGCATATTAAAATTGTAATACCATTGACATTACATTGAAATATATGATGGATAAGAAGTGTATGAGGTTGCGTATTTGATCCATAATGGCCGGTAAGGTGGTTAAGCACCCCCACACATTTTTATTCACTTTCATTATGCATTCATGGGCTATACCGTTCAGTGTGCAGCCCTTCCCGGTATGCCACAAACTGCATCCTTTTCACAGTGTGTTCAATGTCAGAATGCAGCTGGTTGGATTGATGTTGCACAAATGCTGTGTTATACTAGCAAGTTATCAGGATAAAACCAATAAACCCTCTCTTTGGGAAATTCTCAGAGCAAGAAGTCACAGGGGGGTCAAATCAGGTGAACGAGGCAGCCATGCAGTGGAAAATGGATTGCTGATCCCTCTGGCTTCCATGAAAGGTTCTCGAAGAACCTCCTATATGGATTTACCAATCGGTGGGGAGGGAGCAACCTTGCATGAAAATTACTGAATCCCTGCACAGGCACTGCTCTAGATTGCATAGATAGCAAAATTATCATATATAGCAATACCTCTCAGCAGTAACTGAGCAGGCCACAGGACCTGACTGGCAAATGCCCTCAAAGAAGAATGGTTCAATGATAAACAAAGCTGTAAACTGCACTAGACAGTAACTTTCAGTGAATGCAAAGGAATTTGTTGGATTGCATGTAGGTTTTGCATAGTCCATACCTGGCAATTGTGAACTCCATTCAGGTGAAAGTGAGCCTCATCTCCCCACAAAATCATCTATGACTATGCTGGATCCAACTACACTCGAGCAAGGAATGTTAGTCAACTTTCAAAGTCCTGCAAGCACAATTCTTGCATCAGGGCTATCTTGAATGGGTAGAAATCAGAATCCTTGCAGAATATAATTTTCCAGACAGTGGTATAAGACACATCCATATTTCTTGATACAACATATGCACTGCTGAAACTAACACTGTTATTCATAGCCTGCTCAACAACAAAAGTAGCAACTACATTCATTGTTGCAAACTGATTGGTTTGTAACCTCATTTAGATCTAACTCCCAATGATCCTCCCATTTCTTCAAAATGACTAATCATTTGTTACAGGGCAAACGGAGATAGTGGACCTTGTCGGCATTTGTTCAGAAGAGGAAATTCATGGTTCAGCAACAGCATCGTAGTTAAGGTAGTACAGCTTCATGAGCAAAGCATGTTGGGCAAGGTTAGTGTCATCACTGTGGATAGTATTAACAATCAGAATGAAGGGAAAAATCCATTGTCCATCTTTTTAAGCCCTTCTGGCATCTGCTGAGTTGCAATGCAGATTCCATGCATTTGGTATTTACAACATCCTCTGGTGGTGAATTTTTAACTGCTTTTTTTTTTTTCTCTCAGATATAGCTTCCACATGACAAACAACGTATTCCTGCAAAGTTTCGCAGCATTTCGATCACTGGATGGCACTCCACAAAACTTCAAACAGGGTGCTTTAATTTTGATTACTGTGTGTGTGTGTGTGTGTGTGTTATGGGCCAAATGCTTAATAGGTCGTTATTCATAATGCCCTGCCATTATAAATAATGACTAAAATGGCTGCGCAGTCTGATAAATATTGCTTTATTTATTAAATTGACCAGACATTTTTGAGGATTTTGGATGCAGTTGTTTTTCCAACAGCAACTTATGCATGTGAGACTTGGAACCTATAAGGCTTCTTAAGGCTATTGACAGAAGAAAGTTAAAATATTTTGGACACATAGAAAGGATGGAAGGGGGACTTCTCAGAACAGTAATAGAAGGTAAAGTTCCTAGAAAAAGAGGCAGGGGTAGACCACCAATGAGATGGATGGATGGCATGTGTGTGGAGTGACCGATCTTCAGAGAGTTGAGGCTGCCAGAAAAGCAAACAACAGGACTACATTCTCGGTGATGTGCCACACCATGGCCAGGCCTGGTGTGGCACATCACCGAGCATCGGAACGACCATACCGCATCTGTAGATGCCAGTGAAGATAGTAGACCAGACATTATGAATAAAGCTACATTCCCTTTGGGCAAATTGATTTTTAAAAAAACTACACTTTTTTCATTAAGAATTTGACCAGACATTATGAATAAAGCTACATTCCCTTTGAACAATAAATTACATGATAACCACAGTAATTAACTTTAATGAAATGAAAGTACAGATATTTTGTACTGAAAATAACAGTACATCATCAGTATTTTACAGAAATATCTGTACTTTCATTTCATTAAAGTTAATTACTGTGTTATCGTCTAATTTATTGTTTATAGTCATGCCACAGGTACCTTTAAAGATAACATTCCCTTTGGGCAATTTGAGGGGTGCATAAGGGTCAAAGCTGTATAACTGAGAGGAGACCTCCACATAGCCTTTAAAGGAATGCGGAGAACCGACCAGGGCTTCTGACCTAATGTCCAATCCTCACCTTCTCGTGGTGCACCCTGTTGGGTATCTACTTGGATACTGAACGAACGAGGATGGGCTGCCAATTTGGGATTTAGCCAACCAAATTGTATTCTTATTGGTTAAACCAAAATAAAAAATGATGGTACAACATAACAAAATTTCATGCCGGCTGGGGCGTCGTCTGGTTAAACAAGGCCCCCATTGTTTTCGCCAGGGAACCACGGCGAGCAGCGAAAAGTCAGCTACTGGAACAAATCTGAAAACAAACCCCAACTCAACATCACCAGAGTTAAAGATCGGTACTATCAATGTAAGAAGCCTGAATGGCAAAGAAATGGAGCTAGCTGAGGAATTAGATAAGTACTACATCGACCATTATAGGGGTGACTGAAACAAAAAAGACAAAAACTGGTGAGATCTTTCTGAGCAATAAATACAAAATGTTATATTCAGGCAATGACAATCAAGGAAAAGAAGGAGTAGCCATAGTATTCAACACAAAATAAGAGGCTAATCTTCTTGAATGGCATTCAGTCTCAAGTAGAGTAATGTGGGCAAATGTGAGAATGGGGAACTGGACAATGAGACTTATTTGTGCCTATGGTCCCACAGAAGGTTCTACTAAGGTAGAAGTGGAGGAATTTTTTGATGCTTTAGAAAAAGCAACTGACACAATGAAAAAGGAAAAGTTGGTCCTTGTTGGGGATCTAAATAGCAGAGTAGGAAATGATTGTGAGACATATAAAAATATTTTGAGAAAATTTGGAGAAAAGAGCAAAGCTAATAATAATGGCAAATATCTGTTGGATTTCTGCTCAGGACATGGACTGGTTATTACTAACACCATGTTCCAACATAAAAATGTGCACAAATTCACATGGACAGAAGAGGCTAGGAATAAGAAAGTCTCATTGACTATGTTATTGTTGATAGTGATGTTTTCTCCCTGGTGCAGGACACCAGAGTGTACAGAGGATTTGAAATTGGAAGCGATCACTATTTAGTCTTGAGCAGGATAAAATTGAATTTCATATTGAAAAGAATAACATGTAAGAAAGTTTTAAAGCGAATAAAAGTTGAGCAGCTCTCAGATGTGAACTGTAGACTAAAATACAGAAAGATTATTGAAAAGAAAATGAAAGAGTTTGAGAACAGGAATCAAACCTTGGAGATTCAGTGGCAAACTCTGAAGAAAACATTGATTGATTCTGCCAGAGAGGCATGTGGTGAGGTTGTGTGCAAGGATAAAAAAATCAGGACTCCCTGGTGGACACAGGAAGTTAAAGAGGCAGTGAAGGAAAAGAAGAAATCTTATCAAAAGTTCCTGGCAAATAAGTCAGCTTTTACTCTTACAGAATACAGAGACAAATGTAAGAAAGCTAAACAGTGTGTAAAACTAGCTAAACAAAAGTCATGGGAGAACTTTGGCAAGAATATAGAAATTAAATATCAAGAAGGTGGCAAAATATTCTGGAGGTTGTTGAAGAAGCTTAGGAATGGAGGAAAGAGTGCTGTAAAAGGAGTTAGAGATGATAAAGGTGACATGAAAACAGGAGAAAAAGATATCCTTGAAGTATGGAGTAATTACTTTGAAAAAGTGCTAAATGAAACAAGCAATGATGACAGCACAGTGATGAAAAACACTGACCAGGCATGCAGTCAGGAATACATATCCATACTTGAAGTAGAAAAAGCTATCAAAGGCTTGAAATGTGGAAAGGCAGCAGGAGTAGATGATATTCGACCAGAAATGCTGAAGTATGGTGGTATAAGAGTCTTATAGTGGCTGCACTGCATAGTTCAGAAAGCCTAGACTGAGAGACGAATTCCCGATGATTGGAGTAGAGCTCTGATAGTAGCCATATATAAAAAGGGAAATAAAACTGAATGTGAGAATTATAGAGGTATTTCCCTCCTGAGTGTTCCTGGCAAGATCTATGCAAGTATACTTGAGAAACGGTTGAGAAGAATTGTGGAAGAAAAGCTTGGTGAAGAACAAGCTGGATTCAGGCCAAATAGAGGCTGTCAGGATCAGATCTTCACTTTACGACAAATAGTCGAGAAAGCATGGGAATATAACAAAGATCTGTATTTAAGTTTTGTCGATTTGGAAAAGACATACAAGGTGCCAAGAGAGAAGCTATTCAATATGCTGCAGTTATATGGTGTTAATGGGGCATTATATCAAGCAATACTTAGTCTTTATTTGAGTCGTAAGTCAGCAGTTAGAATTGAAGATAGTTTAATTTTAAATCTGGTGTCAGACAAGGATGTACATTATTCTCTCTCTTATTCATTACCTATATGGATCACATTATGAAGGAAAGTGGTATTAAACCTGATATCAAAATTGGAGATGTTAATGTCAGCTCTTTGCTTTATGCGGATGATGTTATACTTCTAAATAAATCCACTAGAAGTCTGCAAGATTCTCTGACTAAATTGAATAGCTGTTGTAATAGATATGGTATGAAGGTCAGCAATAAAAAGACAAAGACAATGAAAATAGGCAGAATCATTGAAAATGTCAACTGTGTTGTGAATGGAGAACCTGTGGAACAAGTAAAACATTTCAGCTACTTAGGCACGATTTTTACTGAAGATGGTAAATTAAATATAGAAATAGACAACAGAATCAGCAAAGCTGGTATGGTGGGAAGTCAATTGAATAAATTCATGTGGAATAAGAGAGAAATTAGTCGGAACACTAAATTAGCTGTATACGAGACAGTGTTCAAACCAGTTTTAACTTATGGATCTGAGAGCTGGGTCAAAAGTAAAACACTTGACCAAAGACTAGAGACCGCAGATATGAGAGTCCTGAGAAAGATTAGAGGCATGAACAGATGGCATCAATGGCAATATCATATTAAAAATGAGGATATTAGGAAAGAACTTGACATTGTCAGCATCCAGGAATGCGTTAGCAGAGCTAATCTCAGGTGGTATGGTCACTTAAATAGAATGGGAGAGGAAAGATTAGCAAAACAAGTGTTCTCTTCCAGGTTGGCAGGAAAACGACCCAGAGTCAGACCAAGATATAGGTGGATTGATATGGTACAAAGTGCCTTAGACGATAGAAATATAAGATCTGATAATGTTGGAGTCTTGACAAGTAACAGACTGATTTGGAGGAAAATTGTAGATAGGAAGTTAGTAATGATGTAAATTTTTCATGTAGTACTGTCATATCCTGTACACCCCTTGAGGGTACATGGCAGGAATTTGATGATGATTGGGCAATTTGATTTGAAATAAAAAAATTAAAAAAACTACACTTGACCGTACATTATGAATAAAGCTACATTCCCTTTGGGCAGTTTGATTTTCAAAAAAAACTCCTAACCTAAATTACAATCATCTCCCTTGTAATATTTTTATATTTTATACTTAATTCTTTTTCCATGCAGTTTCTGCCACCATGGCTTATAGCGATATGGGCATCGTACAATATCTGAAATATTTCTTCAGTGTAAATGTAATTTTTAATCAAATTAGCATATGCATATTACAATACCTGTATATGATGTTTATATGTTATGGGCCAAGTCACTTTGGTTTTTGACTCTTTCACTTTTTCTATCATTGTCAAATACACTGATTTTGTAAAAATTTGAGTGACATGGACAAAGTTCCTTTCTCGTGTCTTGACAAAAAGAAATCTGAAGAATCTCTCCTTTCTCAACCCTTATTGCTGTTAATCAATAAGGTATTATTATTATCACTTTATGCGACCAGAACAGTATTCATATTGACCTGTCAATGTGATAAATTATGATAAACAACGTGAACTTTATTACAGTGCCCGATTTTGTTTGTCATTATTCATAATGGCCAGGCTTTATAAATAATGTCCATATTAATCATTTAGTTCATAACTTAATTTCACACAAGAAGTGATCAAGCATATTTGTTGAACCCTTGGCCATCATTTCTTACTTAGGGGAATATCTGAAAAAAAAAAATAGACAAGAACACTATAAAAATACAATATTAGGGCAACATTCAAATCACCCACAGAATTAAAAAGCCTATTCAGCTCTTATGAAGGTTCCATTCCCCACCTTGCACACACACAGGCATACAAAATCTGTTTAACTTGTAATTTACCCTACATAGGAAAAACAGGACATACAACTGCAATCAGAAAATAATAACACAGTGCATTACATTCGTTCATTATGGAAAATCAGACCTTTGTAATCATGCACTTCAAACATCAAAGAAGCTTTGGATCCATCATCCCAGACTCAATAAGAATGATGGATTAACAGTTTAAAGAGTCTGAAGGGTCCATCTGCAACATATATAGTATCTGGGAATAGAACAACAGAACATGATGGTAGAACTCAATAAACCTCCAAATATAAAAAATCTGATCTTTGGACAATAAATAGAACCTGATTATAACAGGATCAAAGAGAATTTAATTAGTAGCACTTCATATAATTCTACTTATTTATTTAATTCTTGTTTTATATTCTGTAAAAATATAATGATACTCAGTGTTATTTTATTTTTGTGCAGAGTAGTCCAGATGTGCCTTTTATTAAAACCTTATAGAGAGGAGTAATAACCTCTCTATAAGGCTTTCTAAAGTCTGTATAGGAGACAAATTCCTGTATTAGAGCAATTACTTTACTTAAAACTAAGATAAAATAGCACTTGACGTTTTATCTTCAAGTGCTATTTTATCTTAGTTTTAAATAAAGTAATTGCTCTAACACAGGAATTTGTCTCCTACATAGACCACTGTATAACCACAAAGGCAAGACTTAAATAAAATGGAAGAGGAGATCTTAGCAAAAGGATGACCAAGACCTAGGCAAGTTAGTACTGTTAGTAATTGAAAGTTTATTTTTCACTTGGTTAGATTATAATAAATTTAGTTTAATCCTTTATCCAAGTATGAGCAAACAAAGTTTGCACCTGAAAGTACCTTCAGGACTTGAGTAAAGTAGAACAACACTGGGCAACTTGTTGCAAAGGTGGATAAAGGATTAAACTAAATTTATTATAGTCTAACCAAGTGAAAAATAAACTTTCAACATCTTTCTCTAAATCCAGAGTAATTTAATAAAAAGGTGGCACACCTTTTGGCAACTCCTATAGGTAAAGATGACCTCGCTATTGCTTCTGCCTGGTATCTCCACATCTGGGCCTGGCTCCCACTGAAGAGACCTCAATAAAGGTCGAAACTAGTTTGGATAGTGGCCCTTCCCTTAATGCATAACATTATACATATCCGCAAGGAGATGTGTTTTGCATTATAGGAGATACTGAGATAGCCCAGTGTTGTACTATCTTATCCCAGGCCTGAGGATACTTTCGGGTGCAAACTTTGTTTGCTCACATTTGGATAAAGGATTAAACTAAATTTACTGTTAGTAATAAAAACCCAAATATTAGATCTAACAGTATTGGAAATCTGAAAAATAGCAGATTTATGTGGAATAAAATTGCTTACAGGAAGCTGGGAACAATGCATACTTAATCATGTTGTACCATCACAGTGTTCTGTATACCTCCTTCTTGAGGGTACATTTCAGGAATTTGATGATTATGGGTTCAGGTGGCATTGATATCCTTTCTCTTCGACAAACTAATGTCGAATGGCAATAGGCCTATTGTGTAAAGGCAATATAAACCTATCTCCCAAAGAGAGTTTTCTGGTAACAGATATGAAGTGGTGCTTGATATTATTTTCTCAAGCATCTCCATGGAAAGTTTCATAGGAGGTCCATACTATTATTCACACAAACCTATCATGTACTACAATTTCCAGTGATGACTCCCAGTTTGGGGGTGCTTAAGGGTCAAAGCTATATAACTGAGAGGAGACCTCCACATAGCCTTCAAAGGAATGCGGAGAACCGACCAGTGTTTCTGACCTAATGTCCAATCTTCATCTTCTCGTGGTACACCCTGTTAGGTATCTACCTGGATACTGAACAGACGAGGATGGGCTGGCAATTTGGGATTTAACTGACCAAATTGTATTCTTATTGGCTTAAACCAAAATTTCAAATGATGGTACAAGATGACAGAATTTCATGTCCATCATGTTGGGGCATCACCCAGTTAAACGAGGCCCCAGTTGTTTTCGCCAGAGAATCAGGGCAAACAGCGAAAAGTCAGCTATTGGAACAAATCCTAAAACTTACCCCAACTCAACATCACCAGAGTTCAAGATTGGTACTATCAACATAAGAAGCCTGAATGGCAAAGAAATGGCGCTAGCTAAGGAATTGGATAAGTACCAGATCAACATAATAGGGGTGACTGAAACAAAAAAGACAAAAACTGGTGAGATCTTTCTGAGCAATAAATACAAAATGTTATATTCAGGCAATGACAATCAAGAAAAAGGAGTAGCCATAGTATTCAACACAAAGTACAAGGCTAATCTTCTTGAATGGCAGGCAGTCTCAAATAGAGTGATGTGGGCAAATATGAGAATGGGGAACTTAACAATGAGACTTATTTGTGCCTATGGTCCCACATTTCTACTAAGGTAGAAGTGGAGGAGTTTTTTGAAGCTTTAGAGAGAGCAACTGACACAATGAAAAAGGAAAAGTTGGTCCTTGTTGGGGATCTAAATAGCAGAGTAGGAAATGATTGTCAGACATACAAAAATATTTTGGGAAAATTTGGAGAAAAGAACAAAGCTAATAATAATGACAAATACCTGTTGGATTTCTGCTCAGGACATGGACTGGTTATTACTAACACAATGTTCCAACATAAAAATGTGCACAAATTCACATGGAGAGAAGAGGCTAGGAATAAGAAAAGTCTCATTGACTATGTTATTGTTGATAGTGATTTTCCCACTGGTGCAGGACAGAGTGTACAGAAGATTTGAAATTGAAAATGATCACTATTTAGTCTTGAGCAGGATAAAATTGAATTTCATATTGAAAAGAAGAACATATAAGAAAGTTTTAAAGAGAATAAAAGTCGAGTAGCTCTCAGATGTGAACCATAGAACTAAAATACACAAATATTCAAAAAAAAATGAAAGAGTTTGAGAGCAGGAATCAAACCTTGGAGATTTAGTGGCAAGCCCTGAAGAAAACACTGACTAATTCAACCAGAGAGGCATGTGGTGAGGTTCTGTGCAAGGATAGAAAAATCAGAACTCCATGGTGGACACAGGAAGTTAAAGAGGCATTGAAGGAAAAGAAGAAAGCATATCAAAAGTTCCTGGCAAATAAGTCAGCTTTGCTCTTAGAGAATACAGAGACAAATGTAAGAAAGCTAAACACTGTGTAAAACTGGCTATGTTCTTCTTCTTGCCAAAGTCATGGGACTTCGGCAAGAACATAGAAAATAAATATCAAGAAGGTGGCAAGATATTCTGGAGGTTGTTGAAAAAGCTCAGAAATGGAGGAAAAAAGCTGTAAAAGGAATTAGAGATGATAAAGGTGATATGAAAACAGGAGAAAAAGATATCCTTGAAGTATGGAGTAATTACTTTGAAAAACTGCTAAATGAAACAAGCAGTGATGATAGCACAGTGGTAAAAAAAAAAAAAAAAAACACTTACCAGGCATGCAGTCAGGAATACATATCCATACTTGAAGTAGAAAAAGCCTGAAATCTGGAAAGGCAGCAGGAGGAGTAGATGATATTCGACCAGAAATGCTCAATTCTTCTCAACCATTTCTCAGTTGAGAAACGGTTCAGAAGGATTGTAGAAGAGAAGCTTGGTGAAGAACAAGCTGGATTCAGGCCAAATAGAGGTTAGGATCATATTTTCACTTTACAACAGATAGTTGAGAAATCATGGGACTATAACAAAGATCTGTATTTAAGTTTTGTAGATCTGGAAAAGGCATATGACAAGGTGCCAAGAGAGAGAATCTATTCCAAACGCTGCAGTTAGATAGTGTTAATGGGGCATTATATCAAGCAATACTTAGTCTCTATTTGAGTTGTAAGTCAGCAGTTAGAATTGATGGAAGTACAGGAAGATGGTTTAATGTGAAATCTGGTGTCAGACAAGGATGTACATTTTCCCCTCTGTTATTCATTACCTATATGGATCACATTATGAAGGAAAGTGGTATTAAACCTAATATCAAAATTGGAGGTGTTAATCTCAGCACTGCTTTATGCAGATGATGTTATACTTCTAAATAAATCCACTACAAGTCTGCAAGATTTCCTGACATAATTGAATAACTGTTGTAGTAGATATGGTATGAAGGTCAGCATTAAAAAGACAGACAATGAAAATAGGCAGAAACATTGAAAATATCAACTGCATTGCGAATGGAGAACTTATAGAACAAGTAAAACATTTCATCTACTTAGGCATGATTTTTAATGAAGATGGTAAGTTAAATATGGAAATAGACAACAGAATCACCATAGCTGGTATGGTAGGAGGGTCAACTGAATAAATTTATATGGAATAAGAGAGAAATTAGCCAAAACACTAAATTAGCTGTATACAAGACAGTGTTTTGTATACAATTTTAACTTATGGATCTGAGAGCTGGGTTAGAAGTAAAATACTACTTGACCAAAGACCGCAGATATGAGAGTCCTCAGAAAGATTAGGGATATGAATAGATGGCATCAGTGGCAATATCGTATTAAAAATGATATTAGGAAAGAACTTGATATTGTCAGCATCCAGGAGTGTATTAACAGAGCTAATCTCAGGTGGTATGGTCACTTAAGCAGAATGGGAGAGGAAAGATTAGCAAAACAAGTGTTCTCTGCCAGGTTGGCAAGAAAAAGACCCAGAGGAAGACTAAAATATAGGTTGATTGATACAGCAAAAAGTGCCTTAGAAGACAGAAATATAAGACCTGATAATATTGGAGTCTTGACATTTAACAGACTGATTTGGAGAAAAATTGTAGAAAGGAATTTAGTAATGATGTAAATTTTTCATGTAGTACTATCATAATCCTGTATACCATCCTATCAGGAATTTGATGATGATAAATTTTTACTTGTAGCAAAGGTGGACCAAGCTCTCATCACTCCTTGTCTCAGTATCTCCCACCATGCAAAGCACATCTCCTTGTGGACATGTATAATGCTATGCATTAAGGCAAGGGCCACTACCCAGAATGGTTTTGACCTTTATTGAGGTCTCGTCAGTGGGAGGCAGCCCAGAAGTGGTGATACTAAGGCAGAAGCAATGGAGAGGGCATATTTACCTATATGAGTTGCCAACCAGTGTACCACCTTATTATTAAATTACTCTGGATTTAGAGAAAGATGTCGGAAGTTTATTTTTCACTTGGTTAGACTATAATAAATTTAGTTTAATCCTTTATCCAAGTGTGAGCAAACAAAGTTTTCGCTTGAAAATATCTTCAGGACTGAGGCAAGGTGGTGCCTTTGTTGGCAACTCGTAGCAAAGGTGGACCAAACCCTCATCACTCCTTGTCTCAGTATATTCCACCATGCACAGATGATGATGACTCCCAGTTCTCTTCCTTCCTGCCATGGACAGAACAGTCTTCTGTGTCAATCCCATAAAATCCCTTTAACTTTTATGTTTTTATATCTCATCTTTTTCATCTATCAACTAGCCTTTGTAACTCACAGACCTTCAGTCTTTTCATTCCATAACTACTACAATCTTGATCACTCATATTTGGATCCTCTTTATTACCTCTTCCTCATGGAATCTAGGAGATCATTTTTGTGCACAGTAGTCCAGCTATGCCATTATAATAACCTTATACAGAATAATAGTAACCTCTCCATCCCTTCTTATTCAGTGTGTTCTTCAATATCCCAGTAATCTAACGAGTTGTTTTTACCCACCTTTGCAACATGCCCTCTTAAGCTTCAACTCCGTTTTCACAGTCACCCTCTCAAATCCCTACCCTCATGAAGTTCCTGCATTTCAGTCCCTTCATTGTAGTATACAGCTTTATATGACCTTACACTATGCCACATTAAACTTTCAGCTGTTATCATTTGTCCTTGCTGCCAGTTTTAAGTCATCTGAAGGATCTCTAATCATATTAATTTTCATCAACTGTCACTCTTTCTGGTTTTGTATCATTAGCAAACAATGGGAAGTTTTCTTCAAGTAATTTCTTGTATCACTAATTTACAAATTAACCCAATTCCACCACACCACCTGTCTTCAATTCTCCATATATTACTTTTTGATGTGCAATTCATTTTCCATATCAGCAGTTTCACATTCATTCCCATTTGCTGCAATTTATGTAACAGAATTCCAGCCTGCTTACTGCCTTTGGAAAGTACAGCAGTAATCATTATGTAGCCATTTCCTTTATCCAACTTGATGATCACTTTGACATAACTAGGATGAGACCTACCCTTTACAAAACTGTTCCCACATACAGCCTCTCCAATCCTGTCCAACAATTTCTGAGTTCTACCTTTTACCAACTTCTCCAATACCTTAACCACCACTCCTGAGCTACAGATTGTATATGAAGTCTATTCACCATGTCTTGGAAGGCTCCAAGACTGAGGTAGCAAATTGGAACTATTTTGCTTGTCTACTACCCAGAGCTGATCAGACAGGCTTAAAATGGGCAGATATCACATTTAATCCTAATGACATATTTGCATTAAGGTTCTGCAATATCATACGCCTGTCCAGCTCATCTGCCTCTGTTCTCGTACCAGTGAATATCACATCTGACACTGCATTTGTTAAAAGACCAAACTGAATAGTTTTCGTGAAGCTTTAATGATAACCCTGTGATTCTGATAATTTAAACTATGTTATCACAGTAAAAAAAAAATTGTTATAATCACTAATTAATTACCTGAAGGGTCAATTATTCCAGGGAATAGTTTAAGTTAGACAAGAATTGGCTAATTGTCCCAGAACAAGTATTACACACTACAGATGTGCTTTCTCACAATAGAATAATTTTCCAGTTAATAGGATTCCAGTGGTGTGATAGCACACCACTTTACTTTCTCTGGTACACAGAACTTTTTGGCACAAATAGTCAGTTGCTGTACAATTTAAACATAACTATTACTATCGGTACTGATGATGGAATGAATTAGTCATTCTGAGATATTTGTTTCTTCATATAAGTAGTAAATAAACTGATATTTAATTTTTACTGTGATCAAGTTTCAATTGAAATTATGAATGGTTCTTATACCATACTGTTCAAATGCAGGAAAATATCAAATAATTTTAAAACTCTTGGAAAGACTTTGTGCTGTTCCCAACCAACGAGCTCACCAGTGTGTGCATTACATGACTTCTGCTTTGAACTCATCAAACCCTCCTCCATTCTATTTGTTAGACCACACCAGTAAAGTGATTATTTTATATGACTTCCATCCATAAAAAGTTGTAAACCTGTAGGACACTAGTAACATTGCTAAGATATTTTTTGTCTATTTTTATTAATTTTATATAGTTTGTATTTTTATTCATCACCCTGCTCTAGAGAAAAAAAAAACTTCTTCAGGCCTCCAGTAAGCAGAGTGGTGGTCTACACTAGCCAATGAAATTCATCTCCCACCTAAATGTGTTCCAATTATGCAACTAACCAGAACAGGGCAAAGTACTCCAAAATGTGCTTCAAATGAGTACTCGATTTCAAAATGTACTTTCAGTACAATAATTTCTCTGCAGTGAAGGCACTGTAAACTGAAAAGAACTACAAAGAACTTATTCTAGGTCTGTTGCAAGTAAGAATAGGACTCTTTTTTTTTTTTTTTGTTACTTTACTGCATATAGGAAAAAAGTAGCCAGAAGTCCATGAAATTAATAAACATATTGTTACAATACACATCTCTGTGTTTTAGATGCTTTGGCAATAATCGAACAAACCAAACATATGTGGGAGAGGCTTGCACTTTTGTACTTCTGAGAGAGAGAGAGATTAAACCTTTGTCAATGGAATTAAAGAAGTTGTTCACAGAAGTGACCTGTGTCCCTCCTCATACAAAAACAAATCTTCTTGTACTTTGCACTGACCAAGCCTGGGTTAGCACTTCCTCTCTCCAACCAGTAGGTTTGAGAGAGCTTGAATCCCACCATGGGCATGAATGTTTGAGAATGTTTTAGGTGGATGACAATTTTTGTTGCCACAACAAATTCTGGAATACTCTGCACAGATTTGGTCATCTGGTTTTCAAAAGGATAAAGAGATGTTGGAAACGGTCAGGCAATTAACTAAGGTGGTTTCTGATCTCTGGAATGTTGAATATGAGGAAAGGTTGAGAAGATGCAATTTATAGTCTAGTGGATAGGAAGAAGAGGGGGTGATATAATAGACGTATAAATTGGTAAGGGGTTCTTATATTACATTTTTATGTGTTTACATGATTATATAATGTACAAAGTATGTATATTTAGATGATGCTAATTCATATTTGGTAATATTTATTTTCTATGCAATAAATCAGAATTCCATTCTTTCATTCAACACATTTTTTTTTATTTGGAGGCATACTATTTTTCATTTTTCTTTTGCAGAAAGACAGCTATTGATATGCAGAAAGCAGCCATGGAAAAAGAATTTCCAGTACACAGTTTATAATAATGTAAGTTACATTTGAATGTATTTTTTGTGATTTCATTTTTAAAAATGTGACCAAACAAGGTTATCATCCCTCTGAGCATCTGCTCAGTTATTTCATAACCGAGCACTGCCAACATGATAAAAATACTGTACTAATTGACTTAAATGTTTGTCATCATAAAAGGAGACAAACTTACTGAAGCAAGTGATTCCCAGACAAACCTTAATTAAATAGGCTGAAGAAATGAAAAAAATGTTGACTTAAATTTAAAAAAATAATAAATATCACTGCACTTATAACTGAGCAAACAATATATTTATTCACAGAGGGCCAACATGTTACAGAAAGCAGTTTTTGAGAGAACAGTACAAAAAATTACAACTAGTTATGTAAAGCAGGTAATGATGATAATGGAACATCCACACAATCCTGCTATATATATCTGGGGGAGAGGGGGAATAAATCTTCCCATAGCAATATTTACAAACATCAATGATACAATAATAATGGCATAATGTAGAAACAATGTGAGCAAAATGCCTTAAATACACATCCATACATATACAGTGTACCCATAAGTAAATGTACTACATAATTTCATGTTTACAGATAGAAATGTTTCAGTTTATTTTCATATTTTGAATTCTTCAGCATATGTATTGGCAATTGCTGTGACCTAGGCTATAAAATAAACTTATTTATGCTTATTGCACAATATAGTGTCATTTATCAATTTCATTGCAATCTTATCTTAAACCGAGGAGTATTCCCAGACATAGGGACAAATAGAAATAATGTTTTTGTGGAATTAAAAATTTCTGAATTAAAAGTTATTTTAAAATAATATTATTTCTATATTATATAGTGTTTTCATGAAATAAAACATTTCGAATGAAAACTTATTCTAAAATAACATTATATATAGTACATCCAGCATATACATACATACATACATATTTTTTCCCTGGAATACTTTGGCGTCATGCATATTGCTTCTGAAATATTCCGTGAAACATAACCTGTTGACAGTCTATTTCCAACATATCAGTTAAATTCAAATCATATCATTTATCCTGTTAAAAAAATGTATAATTTGCTACAATAAAGACTAGGATGTAGAGTATATCACATGTTTTGAGGAGTATTATGAAAGAAACATTTAAACTGTGCAATTCTTTCTCAATATGTTGTGTCATTTAATTTAAGCGATAACAGAGTAAATGTAATCCAAAAATTTTAAAACGTATCAAAGGAAAATTACCTTGAAATTCATTGAATTACAGAGTAAGCTATAAATACACAAAGACTTACTTTAGTGGGAAATGTGTAGAAATAAAAATAAACTGTTGTGTGCACCAATTTTCCTCTCCTCTAAAACCTATCGTTACATTCATAATATTGAGTGATAAACAAAAAAGAATATTAGAGCTGCATGTTTGAATGAAATTTTATTTGAAAATGATCATAATACACATTTTAGACTATTTTCCCATATAGCTCCTTGTTGGTGGTGGCAGAAAAACATGTTATAGAGAAATTAAATTAATGCTCATGTCACAAAAATTCAGGACTATGCCTCAGTTAAGAAAAAAAGTTTCATGAAGTGGATCTGGCAACACCAAGATGATTTTGTCAATACTTAAAATGTGAGGGGGGGGGCTATACTACATGCAAAGAAAATGAAATAAATTTCCAATCAGACTTTGGCATTATTATCCCCCCCCCCTCAAATTTGCTGAATATAGCATCTGTAAAGATGATTTGTATGAGAAGTAGTCCATGATACTTTCTTTTTATTTCCATCTTTTGTGTCAGTGCTGTAATTTTGAGTATATGGTAGCACTGTTCATTTCATGCTCCATGAAGAGAGACTGTAGCTCACTCAGTCAGTGCCAACAGTGCTCTTTATTTGCAAAGACAAAAGTGCAAATCTCATCTAGGATGCAGGGAAGCTTTATAATTAAGGCGTTCAACTGAATTGAGTTATCCAGTCTCATATAAAAGTGGATGAGTTTTTGCTAAAACTTTTAAAATCTTGACAGGAAATCAGCCAGAAGAACATGCATTTTACACGGATATAATATGCTGGCCCAGTCATAATTCCAAAACACCAGTAAGTTCCATGAAGCCCACTTATTTGCTATCAAAAACATCCTTGATGCTTTTATTTCAGAAGTGGATAGTGGGCTCATATATTGCTCAGGTAGAATGGGGATTTTTTTTTCCCTTGGTAATTAATAATATTAGTATGCTTCCTGTTAGTAACAATGATGAGAGCTCTTAAAATGCCAATGATCAATCAGTGTGCTGTCTAATATTTGATGTTTAATGAAGAGTGCTGGTTCAGTAAGCCATATAAAATGTTAAGTGCTTGACATAAAGTTAGTCATCTGTTGAATCAGCACAGCCTGATAAGATGATTGTTTCAAATGTCATTGCAACTCCATATACTCAATCTCTACACATTCTGATGGTGTATTGTACTCTTATATTTCAAATAGTTAGCAAATCTGCCATTGGTATGTTTCGTCCATACAAAATTATCTAAACCAACTGCATTAGGCCATTCCTCATAAGACTGCATATTCTAAGTTAGTCCCTATTCTGAAATGTGCATTAGCTTTAATAGGCCTTGTATTGCAAAAACACTATACTATTAATTCAGCACTAGAAAAAAATTTCAACCTTTTGTATCAAAGAGATACAGAATATATCTTCCTGATTTGAATAAATACTGCACAAATTTTAATTATTAATGCAGTGCGTCCACGACTATTTAAAGAGAACAGATTACTCTTCAGAGAAGAATGTCAAGAATACTTCTTCTAATAAACAAGTTTAATCAGCCTTAAAAATAATTATGATGAAATTCAGAACAACGAAGAGATATGTGGGAATGTGCCATCACTAAAGAATCATTATGTTGATACACATCAATTGGAGAAAACTACTTTAGAAGTTTTAACTAACAAGAAGTTTTATCTTGTTAGGTATTATGATGTGTTTATATGTCTATCTTAAAACTGTTCCCTCTTCAAATATTACTCTTTAATAACAGACCCAACCTTTAGCAGTGTCACACCTCGGTATCAGTTATAAACTGATATTACATGTTTTAATGTGCATTAAACACAGATTGAATGAATTACTTCAATAACTAATTTGCAAACGCACAATATGCAGATGTAATTGTTCTCCAAACAATTACATCCGCAGAATTATAATATAATAGATATTGTACTCAGAGAATTTGTGTAATAATAGGCTAATTGGAATATTGACTTGTACATTCCTTTTTGAACACAAAATAGTAGGTAGACTGTACATTTTCATCATTTAGCATGAGAGCACCACCATGCTTAGCAGAATTCTAAAAAAAGTTCCATGTTCAGTTTCTAGAATAGTAATCCGGGATTATTTAATCCTGACCCACCTAATGCCTATATATATATATTTACAACCTTTTGTGGGTAGAATTATCACAAAAAAAAAAAATAAATAAAAAATATCATATAAATAGTATTGATATGATATTTACTTCAGAAACTGTTGTACATTAAAAACTGTTGTTTTAATGTACAACAGTTTCTAAGCATATTTCCAAAATTTTGAAGAAAGCTCTTATATGCTAGTGAATAAACACTCTGCATTTTTACCTAAAATTAAAAATATGTTAATCTTCTCTTTTGCATTTACTTTATCCATGTTTATTTCACTCTTTCTTATTTTGGACAGACTCAACATGCTAAGATTGTATACTTCAACCTCACAAGTCTAGCTGAACATGCACTCTCAACTAATCATAAATCATTCCATAGGTGAACATATCAATCTTACATAGAGCAGCTATCATTTCAAACAAGCACTGAAGGAAAGTAGAAGCCTCATACATGATTCCATTGAATGGAATGATTATTTCAAATGCCTAAGCTTTGGTAATCATCATCTATTTGTTCACAAGAATTGAAATAGCATAAATCTCTTACATGATTCCATTTACATTAAATATTCAAAGTATTGGCACATTTCTAGATTAATAATTAAATTAATTTTTAGAAACTATTTAGTAGGTGATTATGACATTTAATGTCTGTTCTACATATTTACTTAAAAGTAAGATTTTAAAATTGAAGTTTATTAAAAAATTACTTAGTCTCTTGCACTTGTAATCAAGATTATAAAATAGATTCTGATATTATTTGGTGTATGTATAACAAAGATCTAACTTCTGCGTGAGTTTATTATACATTTTCTTAAAAATTGCTGTAAAAAAAAGACTGAACGAATGCCATAATCTTGAACCAACAAAGTGTATAAATATTTCTTCCTTTGTATATAGATTTAGGAAGCTTATAAAGCTTTCTTTTATGTAGTTTTTAAATAAATCACTCAAATAGATGCAAACTTTTTTTGTATAAAAAGCATATCAAAACTATATTAGATATGCTTTTAATACCAGATCTGAATTCTAGGATCAAAACTTAATTTGAATAACTTCTGATTGGGATGATTCTTTACAAGTAATATGATAATATAATTCATGCGTCTTATCACTAGAAAAAATAGCATTAATGAATTAGATTATTAATACATGGTCTCAGCTTGTTTTGATACATATTCATTTTAGAAAGCTAACTGATTTTACAAACAGGTGAACATAATTCTACAAATAGGTGAAATATGAACTAACAGCAAAGTATTATATATGTAATATATATATCAAAGCTCAAATATCTTTACAAAGATATAAGAATATTGTTACTAATCAGAATTTTTTTTAAGTCAACAATAACGATGCAGATTTAATTTTAAGATATTACATTATTCATATTTTAAACTGTGGTTTGATTCAAAGTATTCAAGTTCTCTAATAATATAATGGTTTAGATTATTCAACACATTACAAAGAATTTTGATCTACGTTACTTCAGTTTATTGAAATAATGTACAATAGTTATTAATTTTTTATTATTAATTCTTAACAGATTTTGATTTTAATAAATGCTAAATTGTAAAAGAAATGCGTTTTCCAATTTATCCCTTTTCTTTCCTTCCTTCTAGCTACATACCACTACTTGATACTTTCTGGTTTTATCACTTGCATTAGACAGAACCATTTTTACTTAGTAGATAGAGTATGTGGAATAATAACATACTGCAAATGTTGATAAATGACACTATTAAACATTATTACATATTTTCTTATACGTCATCCAACGTTACTTAGCATCAAAATAGGTAACTGCATGGCTTAAGTCACAGTAAGATTTGTATAAATTCTGTAACCCTCAAACTATTTTAAGAACGAGATTTAAAAATAAAATTTTAAAAATAAAAAAGTTAACAATAAAAGAAAAGTTTTATTTACTTATAAAAGGCACCAGGAAAATTCTTCAGCTCATGTAGAATAACAAGATGAAAATATTCACCTTTCTTCTTCATTTATATCTAAATACATATAAGCTGTTGCCAATCAGCAGGCTAAAATTTACATAAACAGTGACAAAATGATAGAAGCCATATTAAGGAATATTATACAGCATTATCCTATGTTTATTAATAAAAAAGCTTCAATTCAAAATCTTTCTTTTCATGTCTATTCACACTTTGCCATGAGACTAGATATCATTTTGCCTCCTTGTACTGAAAGTTTTCAGTATATATATATCTTTTTCACAAAAATATTAAAAGACAATCTTAAAGTTTCCTCTTACAAAAGAGGGAGAAAATAAAGTCTATGTACAAGACTTAAGTCTTATAAATGCTTTGCATGAATTTACAATATATAATTTTATATGCATGAATTTACAATAGTGATAAGCATGTTATGATGATCAACTCAAGACAAAATAATGAATACAATTAACCAACATTAACAAATGCAGAGTGCTGGTCCAAATTGAAAATACATAAAACATATGAAATTGTATAACATGACGAGCTTTTTTTTTCATTGACTTAGTCATTTGTAAATACATATAATTATAGTACATGTTGTAATATGTTTACTAACCATATATTTCATTAACCAAAATGTTCATCATTAATTACAAGTACTTTTTTTTAATATTTGTGGGGTTTCCCCCTCTTATTTTCCTACAAAAAATGTTTCTAGTGTACTGAATATACATTTCATCAAGTATATTGACACTATGTATCTATAATGCTATATTTATATACATGCATACATATATAACATTACACATACATATCTGTGTATATCTTCATTTTATACAAGGTTTTTTGTTTATTGTTCACTAAATTATAAATGAAAATAAGATGAAATAGTTCTTTACAGAATGTAGAAATAAAAGGTTACTTTTATTTATTCCCAGATAGGAAATGCAAATCTGCAGTTAGATAATCAGTGTGGCATGAACTTAAATAGACAATGAATATAATTCCATATTTATCATATTTAGTAAAGTATATATTTACTTCTATATATACAGTTTCTACAACACAAAGGAACAATTTCTGGAAGAACTGATACAAAGTAACAGTATCTAGTCTCTATATAAGTGTGCCACTCAAGTTTTAATTTATCACCTTTTTTTTATCTCCTGTGAATGTGTACTGAAGTTACACATTGCAAAATCTGCATTAAAAAAAAAAAAAGTTGAAATTTGCAACACTAAGGTATGCAATTATATGATTCTGTTGCCCACAGCAACACATACTGATAATCACGATAAAATACTACAATATTCACAAATATGATTATTGAACTCCAGCATGGCAGTAGCTTTTCTTTTCAAAGAGAATATTATGCCTATATATACAGAGTTTCTCTTTATCTGAACAATTCCTGGAGTGCATTTTTTGATTCCATTGACACATAATAGTATTTATGTATGCAGTGCACAAGCACAATATAATGACACAGGTGATAAACAACTATGAATCATGAGTGATAATGCTACAGACAACACTGCCAAGAGCTAATCTTTATGTGAAGAAGGTTTTTGTGCGAAGCCACAGGCTCAAAACATTACAAATCATTTTGACACATCACTGCACCAGTCAATGATGTTTCACCTTGAATTCATTTTTCTTGATCCTCTTCCATGGGTTCTTCTAGTTGAGCTGTATCAGATTCAGGACTACTGCAAAAAAAAAAAAAGTAATCCAAATTGTATATTTTCATATGCTAACAAAAAAAAATAATTACTAGTATTAAGTGTGTTCTAGTTGAATATTTCAAAAAAGCTTAGTTGTCAGTCATAAAATGATCTATGTTGTATAATGTAATTTAAATAATTTAATTATACATTTCTTATTTGATGTTTATATAATAACAGTCTATTCTGAAAATTGATCTTTAATTGACCAGTGATTTATAAAACATACTGATAATCACGATAAAATATTACAATATTCATAAATATGATTATTGAACTCCAGCATGGCAGTAGTTTTTCTTTTCAAAGAGAATATTATGCCTATATAGATTGATGAGGCTAGGGACTTAGGGGTGTTGGTAGGGAGATGAAGTTCAGAGGACACATTGCTCAGGTGTCTAAAATTGCACATAGGATTACTTGGTTGTTGAGGAACACACTGACATCCAGAGATAGAGGTTATTATTCCCCTTTATTAAGCATTGATACTTCCACATTTGGATTACTGTGCTCAGGTCTGGTCACCTGGATTCCTTGGAGATGAGGAGGCTGTGGAGAGGGTTCAGAGAAGAGTGACCAAGTTGGTGAGTGATGTAAAAAATGCTCTCTACATTGATAGATTGAGAGCTTGTGGATTACAGAGATTGGTTGATAGGCAGAGAAGAGGGGATATGATAGAAACATTTAAATTACTGAAAGGTTTTTATAGGATTGATGCAGGGAAAATGTTTCAGCTGTGTGATAGTGATGGAAGAACAAGAGGCCATCCCTGGAAATTAAAGAAGAGTGTGGTTAACAAGGGTATCAGAACAAGGTTTTTTGCCTGGAGGGTGGTGAATGAGTGGAATTCATTGCCTGACTTAGTTGTGAGCTCTTTGTCTGTAAATGAAATTCAAGAAGAGATATGACAGATATTGTTTTGCTAGTTTGGGTCTCCTGCAATGAGTCTACTGATTCCATGGAGATACCCATAATAATAATAATAAATACAGAGTTTCTCTTTATCTGAACAATCCCTGGAATGCATTTTTTGATTCCATTGACAAATAATAGTATTTATGTATGCAGTGCACAAGCACAATAAATCACAGGTCAATTAAAGATCATATTTTATATATGATTTTTATATATTTCAGTTTAATTATCTAATTGAATGACCAAATATAGCTCAACAACATTCTATTCTATTTTCTATTGAATAAACATTAATTCACAGTGATTATTTAGACAAATTGACTATAACAGTGACATAAAATTGCATTTTGAAATGAAATGTGATTTTTGTTTAATACTTAGGTATATAAGTGATATCTGTTTTGCTTGATTGGCATTGCTAAATCACTTCCTATTTTTAAATCCTTTTAGTGATGTGTGTGTGTGTGTGTGTGTAAACTTTAGCTCATCCACAGCACTAATGTGCTATAGATTTATGACAGTTCATGGATGGGCATCAAATGAAAATAAATAATATAAGTTCAAGACCAATGAATGTAACATTCACTTTCAGAGATAACAAATATGGAATAAGAGAAGATGCGAAGTTACTAGAAGAAAGAAGAGAGAGTAAGAGAGTCTAAAGACTGTTGCCAAGGTATGTGAGAAAAATGGTATGTAGAATGAATTTGATGGTTGATGGAACTTACAGGTGACAGACAGATTGTACTTGAATGAATTTGGAGTTAGGATCTGGAGAAAGTGTTGTTTAATGAAAGAATAAAAGTGCAGAATCAGAGAAACTACAGCTGTCAGCAGGACGCGAGTGAACATTGTGTGCAGGCACCATTGATCTGAGTGAGTGTGACAATGGGAAAGAATGCTGAATGGGACAGTTGTTAAAAGATGCAAGGATATTTATGTAGGCTAATGTCAGAAGCATCAGGAAGAAGAAGAGAGGTGGTTAAAGAAGGTGCAGTCTGCTGGAAGGCTTGTGCAAAAAATGTGCTCAGGGTTCAATTTTATTTTTGGCTAAATAATTGTGGATGTGTTTATGTGTAAGAGTTGTGCACTTGCAGTGTTTGTAATGTGTAGGTTTTGTTTAAGTTTGCTTATAAAATCTTTAAACTTAGAGCTAGGTGTTCTGACAGCAATCAAAAACAAGATGATGGGGACTTTGTCTATGCATTAAATTTTGATTTTTCAGTCATTTTGTATAGGCACAAAAATGTATTCATTGGATTATGCAGATAAGTGTTATTGATTTTTTTTTTTTTTTAATATATATTGAACCCCCTACATGAGAGATCGAAGAACCTATAAGCACATCAGTGCCATGTCTAGGGTGAAGGTGAGGAGTCAGAAGTTTATTGACATTTTATTTGAAGAATTATAATTGTTTAACAGATAAGCTTAGGTGTTGAAGGTTATTCATGACTTATTTTTAACAGTATTAACACCACCAAACAAAGTATTTTATAAAAAAGATGTTTTATTAACTTGCTTATATTTCATTGAAATTCAAATTAGTCATCAGAGCACAACACAGCATGTATACACGACAGTGAGTAAGTGAAACAATATAGTTGTAACAGACAAAAGATCTAAAGTCCTAATTTGGTGCCCTCATTGGAAATCTCTCTTTTCTTAAAGATATGTTTATTTTCTCATATTTTCAGCCATTTCTTCACCTCCATATTTTAGTATTTCATTATACATGCCATCAGTTCAAGATCTTTTAGTAATAATTTCTTTTTGAGATGACTGATTTTATTTCATCTGTGTTTTCTGGCTCGTAGCATCTCAATTTTTATTTCTTCTTCACTTTCATATAATTTGTAAAATAGTTTTCCCATTGTTCTCTTTATGACTTTCTATTTACGTGCCCACAAATTTCTTTTTTGTTTTTGAATCATTCATTATGCTTGTTTCTGTGCTCCATAAAAGTCATATTATAGTTGTTGAGAATAATAACCTTCTGAGTATTTTTGCTTTGAGTCTTATTTTGTTATTTCATTTCTTATTCTTTTATATTCTTCATTTTTGCCTATGTTAGTTTTATCTTGAAAATGTCTATTAAATGAAGTTTGGTTTTTGATAGTGATTTTATTTCTTCAGTATACCAGGGAGTCCATCTTGTTTTGTATTTTCCAGTTTGTTTCTCTCCTCCCAGTGTTTCATATGATACTTGTTGAATGTTCATTTGGAATTTTTCCCAATAAGAATATATACTTTCTTACTGATAGCATTTTTCTGAAATTGCTCTTATTCTATTTTGGTAAAGTATTCTTTCCCAATTCGATCTTAAATTTATTTTTCTTTTTTACTTTATATTTTGTTGGAATCTAAATTGTCCACAATTGCTTCCTGTGTCTGCAGATGTAACACTAATATATCTGATTTTGCAGTTCTATTTGCTATTATATAATCTATGGTAGAAATTTATCCTCTGTTATTTCTCTCGACTCTTGGGGATTAAAGAAAGTATTATTTATTCTAAATTCATTATCTGCACAAAATTGAAGCAGTCTGTTTCCATTTTAATTTTTATTATTATACAAACACTTCCTGGAGTCAAGACTCATCAAGGGAGGCAATAGTAAGATGCATTTTAACAGAGATAATGTTTATCATACCCCATCTTAAATTAGTTCAATGTTTGCACACTCACCATCTCATTCAGCAATAAATTCCACTCTCCATGCACCACCCCTTCATACAACTTCCAAGAATGACCGCTTTTTCTCTATCTCCTTCCCTCCTTCAACCCTTTGAAAAATATCCTGGGTAGCTATTTATATGTCTCACTCATATCGCCCCTTTTTCACCTAGCATCTGTAATTTACATTCTCTCAACCTGTCTTCATAGCGAGTATTCCACAATCCCAATATTGCTTTTGTGATTTGCCTCTGAACTTTTTCCACAACTTGCTTCATCCTTCCATCAGCAGAAGGACCACAACCTTATCTCTACTTATCAGTGTTCTTCTTAGTATACAGGCATTTTTTTGTGCTGTTTTGATTATTTTTGCATTATGTCCCTTGAACTTCAATTCTTTATCCACAGATATCCTAAGATCACACGCTTCTTCCACCTCCTGTAATACAATGTGGTGCAATATCCAGGAAAAGGAAAGTCACTAGTGGAGTGCCTCAGGGCCATTACTATTTAACTTGTATATTAATGATATTGGCAAAGATTTGGATGGAGATATTCAGTTGTTTGCAGATGATGCAAAGTTGGGACGAACCATAAAGAGTAGTGAAGATGTTGTGGCCTTGCAAGAAGACTTGAATAAATTGAGTGATTGGGCAAGCAAATGGGGATGTGAGTTCAATGTTGCAAAATGTAAGGTTTTAAAATTTGGAAAACAAAGATGGGATGCAGAATTTATGCTTGGTGAGAATATATTGTTGGAAGTAGAGGAAATAAGAGATCTGGGAGTGATAGTGGATAAGGATCTAAAATTTAGGGGACACATCGCCAAAATTATGAAGACAACACAAAGACTTCTGGGAATGATGAGGAGGACACTGACGTGTAGAAGTAGGGAGATTCTTGTTCCATTGTATAAGGCTTTGATTAGGCCACACATGGACTATTGTGCCCAGATTTGGTCACCTGGTTTTCAGAAGGATGAAGAGATGTTGGAAAGGGTCCAAAGGCAACTGACTAAGGTAGTTTCTGACCTCTGGAATGTCGAGTATGAGGAAAGATTGAAAAGATGTAATTTGCAGAGTCTAGTGGAGAGAAGGAAGAGGGGAGATATGATAGAGACCTACAAGTTGGTAAGGGGTTGTTATAGGATCAATGGTGGAGAAGTTCTACAGAGAATAGTGGGAGATCAGGGGAGAACCAGAGGTCATGCCTGGAAACTGTATAAAGAGGGTGTGAGTAGGGGAGTGAGAGGCAGGTTTTTTTCGTGCAGAGTTGTGAATGATTGGAATGCCTTGCCTGAGAGTGTGGTGTCTGCAAGGAGTTTGAATGTGTTTAAGACCCGGTATGATGAGATGTGTGTGAGATAAAAGGACCTCCTAGATGAGTCTTTGACTCCATGAGGTCTTGTTTAATAATAATAATAATAATAATATTATATGCAGCTTTACTTTAATGAGATCCAAAGTTCAAAAGTTTACTGGTTAATGTAAGGTTAAATTAACATCCCCACTTGTCTATCTACGTAGCCACTTTATTCAAATTGCTCTGAAGCATAAGTGCATCTGCATCATTCCTAATAACTTTTCCCATCATCTGCAAACAGATGATGGGAAAAGTCTGCAAGCTGAATATCAGCTTGCAGACCACTTCCAATATCATTAACAAACAAATTGAACAGCAGTGGCCTTAGAACAGAACCCTGTGGTGTCCCGTCACTGTCCTGGTAACCCCCCCCCCCCCGAAAGACATGGCACCTCTATTCACCACAATTTGATATCGATTAGAAAGCTAGTTTGCTATTCAATCAACCAACTAATTTTCCAATCCTATTTGCCATAACTTATACACCAGTTTATTATGTGGTAGCGTGTCAAATGCGTTTGTAAAATCCAAAAGTATCACTGTATATGAATCACCCCTATCCAGAACTGTAGTCACCTTATTATAAAATGTAAGTAAATTTGTAAAACAAGACATCCCTTTAACAAACCCATGTTGACCTCTATACAGAATTTTTTCCTTTTCCACCCAATCCTGTATTTTATCCTAACCAATCTCTTCAAGATTTTAACAACCACTCCAGAAATGCAAACTGGTCTGTAATTTGAAACATCCATTTTTGCTTCCATCTTTATGCAATGGAACAATCTTAGCCTCTTTCCACTCATTAAACAATCGAGTCAACGGAAGTGTCAGTTCCTTAGCACATTCTTTCATAACACGTGAAATTCAGTTAAGTCATCTTGGACTAGATTCCATCTAGTCCAAGATGACTTAGACTAGATGGAATCTAGTCTAAGTCAAACAATCATAGACTTCTACATCATTCACCTTCAAGGGGCTGAAGTATTGATTTCTCAACTTCCTGTTTCCTTAATTATTAATTGACTTAAGGAATTCACAATGTACAATAGAATATAAATTAAATTTTAATATATATTTCCAATATTTCAGCAATGTCACGTTGCCATTTTCAAGGAACTTACAATAAAGACAAGTGCACGCAGGCACTACATACAGTAAATGAGGATGAAGCAGGAAGCTATCGTTTCTCTTCCTGTTTCCTTGGAATAGTATCATTACCATCAGTATGAAAAAACCTTGGTTGCTCTTGCACCATCTCTATCCAGCAGAGTTATCTTCCCATAATCATTCTTTTTTTTGCTAGCTGCATAACAGAAAAAGTCTGGGATTTTTCTTAGACTGTTTTGCTAGTCTCCTTTCATACTCTTAATTTCATCTTTCTTGTTATACTTGTCACTCTTCTTGCCCGCACCTTATAGGTTTTTGTGCAACTGTTCACACATCTTCAAAGTTTATATTTTTTCTATAATCTTCTCATCTGCAATTCCTGATTAACAAAATAGGTGTTATATAGATGAACAGGGAAATTAATCCTTTTTGATTTAGGCACACAGTCTGTTATTGCCATCATCAAATACTTTTTAACTATGATCCATGCCATATTAATCTTTTTTTCCTTTAAAGTTTCTTTTTCCATAGAACTCCTTCAAACTGTTTTCCATAATCTCCTGTCCTATAGTTCAACATGTGTCCTGTAACTCTGGATGCCTTTTGAATTGTTTTCATGGAATCTTTGACATGCACCTGCTATTGCACTGTTTCCAGTCCTCATATTTAGGTTCTACTGCCAGTATTATTAATTCAGTTGATGATTTTAGTTTTCTGTAGCATTTCATAAAATTCTTCAATTTCTGTTTTTGGTTTTCTTTCTTCAGGGCTATAGGCACTGATTATATATAAAGTTCCATTTTGCAATTTTATTTTTATTCTCAGTATTTTTTCAGATAAGAATACTGAGAAATTCTTGTATATAAGAAAGGAGATAAGTCTCAATGCGGCAACTATAGGGGTATCTCACTGTTGATGACTAGTTACAAGGTGCTGTCTAACATGATGTTAATGCGCCTCACACTATATGCAGAAGAGTGTTTTGGTGACTACCAGACGGGCTTCAGGAGGAACCGTTCTACAATAGACCAACTCTTCACGCTGTGCCAAGTTTTTCCATAATATCTTCATAGACTTTTCTAAAGCCTATGACTCAATTATACACCCAAAAATGTGGCAGGTGTTAGAAGAAACTGGGAATTCCTCAAAAACTTTGAAAAATGATGCAGGTGTGTGTGGCTGGTTCGAGAACAAGAGTGAAAGCAGAAGGTGACCTATTGGACCCGTTTCAGGTACAGACCAGCGTGAAGCAGGGTGATGGGCTTTCTCCGATTCTCTTCAATTTAGTGGTGGGAGGAGTTGACTTGGAGGTGCAAGTCAGGATTCTTGGCTACATGGACGACCTGAACATCATGGCACATCAATGGAACGACGCAGTGGCATTGGTTACTGCCATTGAGGAAACTGCAGAAGACGTTGGCCTGAAGATAAATGCCGAGAAGACGAAGTACCTTTTCATGAGTCGCCATGCTGCTCAAGATCTCGAGGGAGCTGCTCAGTTTGAGAGGGTGACGGAATTTAGGTACCTGGGGTCTATCGTGACTGAAGACAACAAGGTCAAAGCTGATGTCCAGAGTCAGGTGAATGCCACGAATGTGGCCTATTACCAAGTGCATCCCCTTTTTGCCTAGCATATACCGTCTTGGACTACAAAGGTGAGACTATACAAGACTCTGATTAGACCTGTTCTCCTCTATAGTGCTGAAGCATGGACTCTCACAGTGAGGCAAGCTGACCATCTGACAGTATTTGAGAACAAGATGCTATGACATATCTATGGAGGGGTCATGGCAGACGGAGTTTGGAGGAGGTGGTCTAATGCTGCCATGTGCACTTTGTACAACTCCGCAGACATCTTGATGGAGCTGCCAGCCTGGCGTCTTCAGTGGCTGAGGCCCCAAAAGGACCGTGAGACAAGTGTGGGAGGCCTGACCTCGATCAGGAGGTGGAGGACCTGCAGGTTGTTGGGATGGAGACTGAAACACGGCGGACAGTCGCAGAGGACCATGCCCAGTGGCGTCACGTGGTGCTTGAGGAAAAGTCCCCCCTGGGCTGATAGCACCTAGATAAGTCAAGTAAGTCAAATTCTTTCAGATATGTGTTCCCATTCTTTTATTTCATTTTGAATTATTCCTACACCTTCTTTAGCTCTCTTGTTTCTTTACTCCACTGAAGAAAAAATGTGATAGTTATTTAATTTATATATTCCTTTCTTTTTTTGTTTAAGGGAATGGATGTTTCCAACTTCTAGTGCCATTTCTGTTGTTAGTCTTTCTGGTCAGATGCATCTTCTATTGCTTCTAGGAGCATTTAAACTTTACATCATACATGTAGGCTGCTAGCGCTACTCACTGATGCCCTATACTTTAGCCGGGCAGTGAGAATGTGACAAGAAAAATGAGTGCTTGTCTGATAGCATAGAGCAGTGAATAAGTGATAAGAAACTTATGAAAAAAGTGATCTGGTGAAGGAAGCAGTGGCTTGAATGACATAAGCAATGGGAGTATAGTAAATGTAGTATGAATATGGTGAATGACAATACAGAAGAAGAAGATGTGAAAGAAAGTGGAATGGTAGCAGAATGAATGAAGAATGGTAAAGAAGCTAGCAAGAAAGATATGAACATGAGTGAGAATATTAAAAAAGAACTGGTATGATTGAGGAATGTGCAGAGTAAATGCAACTCTCCTGTGCTGGTAGGAATAAATGATTTGTAAGGAAATGTAAATGAAGTAGCATGGGATTTGTGAGTGTGCTAGAGACAGTGAAGCGGAAGAGAGTGAGAATTATGTGTTGCAAAGGTATGATAGTAGAGAGCTGAGGAGAAGAGCAATGATCATGAATAGTATGATACCTAGAATGATGCAAAAACAGGGGACTTGAGCTTAATAGCAGTATGGGATAAATTTGAAGGTAGGAGATTGCAGTTTGCTTCAGATGGTATGCATTTTAAAGCATCAGTGTGAAACTCAGAAGATTGTTGATGAGAGTGTGTAGCCAGTTAGGGAAATGAATACTAGTTTAAGATACCAGAATTGGTGTGAAATAATGGACTCAGGGATGACCAACTGGTAACAACAGAGAGGACTTAAATGATGTAATTAGAAATTGTAGGAAGAAAAGAGGGACGAAGGGAAAGACTACTGTGCTTATACCCTGATGCAAAGAGTATCAGCAATAAGAGTGCAGTTAACAGAGGATGATGTGCTCAGAGGAACAGAATGTGATGGTTATAGCACTTTTTTTGAAAAAGTAGAAAAGGTGTTGTATTAGTGATGATTTCAGAATCGTTTTGTCCTCTCAGTGTGGAACTTGAAGAAAGCAGTGATGATGATGATAATGGCTTTGATGCCATTTTGTATGAAATATTGCTAAAATGCCAGGGAATGCAGGAAGATGATTCTTATATGTTCAGACAGAAGAGAGGAGGATGATAACAATGGAAGCAGGAATAATGTGTGAGTGATGAGACTGAATTCCTTGAGCTACTATCTTATGCAACATGTAGTTGATGCAACACTTGGGATCTAGTATTAGATTTAATATTATCATCTCACACTGGCATCACTTTTCTCTTCCATTTCTGCATTGAAGACCGCAGCAAATTTCCCTCCACTTTCCCAAAAAGAAATCCAAAGAATCCTAAATAACCTGGACACAAACAAGGCATTGTGTTAAAAAAAAATTGTGTCGCCTCTTCAATTTATCCTATTTATCTGGCATCTAAATTACAACGTGGGAATAGGTTCCACATCCAACCCATCCCAAAGAAAGGTGATAAAAGTCAACCAACGAACTGCCATCTAATTGTTCTCTCTAAAGCTATGGAGGAGGTCATCAACAACCAACTCTTGAACAACCTAAAGTCACACCAACTAATCATCTTGCTTACACCGCTCACCTCTGGACTCAGGCCATGGAGAAAACTGGAGAAACTCATGTGGTTGTCCTCGACATTTCAAAGGCATTCAATTGGATTTAGCACAGGCACCTAGTTAACAAACTGCCATCTGTGGTCCGCCTTCCTCACTCTGCAACTAGATCGCCAAATTTTTCGCGGTAGATGGTTTACTTTCCTCAGATTTCCCCACCAACGCAGGAGTGCCACAGGGTTCTATTCTTTCACCCACTCTCTTCCTCTTGTATATAAATGACCTGCTCTCTGACTTCCAGTCCTATCCATGGCTTTGCTGATGATAGTACACTCCATTCTTCCTTTTCCTTCGACAAACTTTGTAGTGCTCAAGTATTAGAATCCTCAAGATCTACCACAACCAGCGACCTGAACTCAGATCTCCTAGCTATATTTTCAGCAATTTTATTCTCAGTGGGATGGCAAGGACAACCTTGTAAACTTCAGTGCCACCAAAACTCAGTCCTATCTGATCTCTCACAAGAAAGAGCTTGCATGCCTCCCCCCCCCCCTTACCTTCAGTAATACTGAGATATCCAACCATGATCAGATTTCTCTTCCTGGACTGACCTGCACCTCAGATCTTTCCTGGAACAACCATATTTCAACTGCCAAAAAAAACTGTACTTTTTTACCCAAGATGCTACTTCACACTGCTAACTCTATATAAAGCCCAAATCTGCCCAACCATGGAATATTGCTCCCATATTTGGGGTGGTGCACCAAAATCCTCTCTCTAAGATTACTCAATTCTGTCCAGAAGAGGGCAATTCAGTTAATTAATGACCTCTCTCACACAGATGTTCAGTTTCTGCCTTATGTCTCTTCTACAGATACTTTCATGGATAGTGCTCTGCTGAATTTGCCAATATTATACATAAATAATTTTTGATCATCATCATCAATGGAATTATCCACCCTTTGGTGCATCCTACATTCATTACAAAAGTTTTTTCTTTCTTTTTGTCAGCAGCTCTTCTGTCTTATCTATAATAGATATTTTGCATATGCTAGTATTTTATTGGAGATAATGGACAGCCTACTTCTTATAACACATAATTTTTCCCCCTTTTATTTTTGTCTAACATTCATTATTTGTTCAAGAAATCTGAATTGCATTTGAGATTTCTAATGTCATTAAGACAGTTCACAAATGCTAGTGAGGGAATAATAGTGGAAAATTCAGTAGAGCACTATCCACAAAAGTATCTGTAGAAGAGACACAAGACAGAAACAGAACGTCTGTATGGGAGGGATTGAAATGGGTATGTGTGAGAGAGGGGGTCATTAATTAGCTGGATTGCCCTCTTCTGGATAGAATTGAGTAATCTTAGAGAGGATTTTAGTGCACCATCCCAAATATGGGAGCAATATTCCATGGCTGGGCAGATTTGGGTTTTGTAGAGTTAGCAGGTTTGAAGAAGCGTTTGGGGTAAGAAGTACACCAGGTTTTTTGGCAGCTGCAGAAGCTATAGTTGAAATGTTCTTTTGCCAGGAAAAATCTGAGGTGCAGGTCAGTCCAAGAAGAGAAATCGGATCATGCGTGGATATCTTAGTATTACTGAATATAAGGGAGGCATGCAAGCGATCAGACAGGACTGAGTTTTGGTGGCACTGAAGTTTACAAGGTTGTCCTTTCCCCCACTGAGATACGGCTAGTTGATCTGAGTTCAGGTCGCTGGATGTGGTAGATCTTGAGGATTCTAATACTTGAGCACTACAAAGTTTGTCGATTGAAAAGGAGGAATAGAGTGTACTGTCATGGATAGGACTGGAAGTCAGAGAGCAGGTCATTTATATACAAGAGGAAGAGAGTGGGTGAAAGAATAGAACCCTGAGGTACTCCTGCATTGGTGAAGAAATCTGAGGAGAGTAAACCATCTACCATGACATGTAGCGAGTGATCAGCGAAAAATTTGGATCCAGTTGCAGAGTGAGGAAGGCGAACCACAGGATGGCACTTTGTTAACTAGGCGCCTGTGCTAAATCCAATCGAATGCCTTTGAAATGTCTGAATTCACTTCAGAACTCAAGCACACATACACAATATATTTTTAGCCAATGGCTACAAATGACCTCCTGACCGATGGAAAGTGTAAACAAAACAGTTCGAACCTTTCCTACTCCTCCAAACATAGGCTACAACAAATCCATGACTATCCCACATATCTTTGGCATTTATACTTGAAATTCTTAAGAAATACAAACTTGTTACTAGCTTCAAACTCACACTCTGTTAGAGTGGGATTGGTCATCCTCGCTTGATGTCTTTTCATACCCCCACCTTCACTTTCATGTTGCTTTCAGTCATCTACACCCTCGAATTCTTTCAACTTTGCTATTCACCTTCCTCCTGTCCTTCCACAATCTGCTTCTCATGCCCCTTAATTTCCTGTCTATTCTTTGTGTACTCGTTTTATCCTGTATTTTTTGCTCTTACCTAACAGTATATTCACTTCAAATGTACATGAAATCCAGCCCAATTTCTGTCTCAAACCATCTCAACTTTCCTATAAATTCACATCTTTATAAATAATTACACTGCCATTTCAGCTACTTATTAAAATAATTTACAAGAATAAGCTGGTAAATCTTAGAAATGCTCAAAATTTAAGGATTTTGTAAGTATAGCATATCAAGTAAATCAAGAGCACTGGAAGAGATTTGAATGATTTTATCAGAACATTTATGAGTATAGTGAACTTTCAGTTGAAAAGAGTATTTATTGTCTCAAGAAAGTGATTCAGATTTTGGCAAAGAAACCTATCGCTTGAAATAAATTCTGAATTATTATAAATAAACCACATTGCTAGATTTAGAAGAGAGAGAGAGCATTCTCTCTTTGCATCCATGATTATATTAGGAGAAAATCACAATATGAACCACTGTTATGGCAGCCAAGTAAAACACTGATACATCTTCATCAGAGAATAGCAAAAAAATTAAATTATCACATAGATATGCAGAAATCGCAACAATGAAACAAAACATTTTTAGCTTGTTGAATGTCAGCATAATTGACGATTAAGAGGATCAACATTTAAAGATTAAAACAAATTATTATTTAATGATAAATCTTTAAATTTTACAGATAATCATGAAATATTTTTAGAATTATATTCAATTCCATTCCATTGATATATAGTTTCATATACAGTGGCATCCGCTAATCCGAACTAATAAAAACCATGCTCATTCGGATTAGCGATTCCCCCCCCCCCCCCAAGAGACAAAAATAATCTCATTCTAATGGTACATCAATTTAATTCTGTAAATAAATGAAGTAATTGATAGAAAAAAAAAGCTACTGTACTGTAATGTAAAACTTAAAAAATAATACAGTACATAAATTTAGTTTTGTATGTACTTGTATTGCTGCGGATTCTAATTTAATAAAATTGCATAGTTCAGTACATAACTTAATTTACGTAAAAAATATCACTTTCTTGTACACAATACAAAAAAAAGTTTCATAAAATAACACTAAAAAGTTTTTTTTTATTTCTTTGTAAAAAAGTCACTGATTTTCTTTTGCTTCTTGGAAGCTAAACTTTTTTTGAATGCTTCTTTTTGGAGCTGCATTAGCAATAAAATTTTGTGGAATGCCACATCATTCTGCTTATCCCATTCTATACACTTATTAAAACTGTCAACTGCCTCTTCATGTTTTACTTTCTTTTCTTTGAGTTCTTTATCGTCATTGTCGTCTTCTAATTTATTCTGTAGCATTATATTTATATAATTTCAGCATTTGATTTGATTTCAAATTCACTTTCAGTTCTACCTGTAATCCATTCCATAACATCTGTTTGTGAAATTTCAATGTCTGGATTTATATTTTTAACCAAATTATGCATGTTTTGAATTTCGTCTTTTTTGTGTATCACCATAGTTATCTTGGTCAATTCTAGAAGGCCACAGTTTTTTCCATGACACTTGAATTGCTTTGATGGCTTCCAAGGCAGCAGCAACTGAAAATGCGACATCCTTCAAATTTATATTTTTTATTGATGTGGTAACGTCATAATTTTGGGAAATTACATTTAAAAGCAGGTCTTTATGATATTTTAATTTAATGGATTGTATTATCAAAGAATGTCTACACATGCTTTGTGGACTTGGATAAGGCATATGACAGGGTTCCTCAGGATAAGCTTTGGCAAGTAGTACAGGAGTATGGAGTGGATGGCCAACTATTAGCTGCTATCAAGTTCCTGTATAAATGCCTGGAGTTTTGTGTCAGGATAAACAGCACAAAGTCTGAACCTTTCACAGTCTCCATTGGTCTCTGCCAAGGGTGTGTTCTGTCACCCCTCCTTTTCATAATATTTATGGACTGGATTGATAGGCACAGCCAAAGCAGTGATTGCGCCAGAATTGGAAGATGTAGCATTGAACGCCTGTTTTTTTTTTTTTTTTTTTTACAGATGACCTAGTTCTGCTTAGCTCTTCCACAGATGACCTCCAGCAGACCCTGGATAGGCTTGTAGCTCTTTGTGCAGAAGCTGGGTTGAAGATCAGTGTGGCCAAAATGGAAACATTTGTGGTCTCAAGACAACCATCCCAGTGCACTCTACATGTGAATGGAGTCCCACTGAGGCAGGTGGAGAAGTTTAAATAGCTTGGAGCCATATTCATGAGTGATGGAAAGTGGGACATAGAGCTAGATACTTGAATCGGCTCAGCAAGCGTAATATTGCAGGAGCTAAGCTAGAAGGCAAAGCTGGTTATCTTCAATACAGTTTATGTCCCCATCCTCACCTATGGTCATGAGAGCTGGATAATGACTGAAAGAATACGGACACGAATCCAAGTGGCTGAAATGAGGTTTCTTCGAGGGGTTGCAGGGCTGATAAGACTCGCCAGAGTCGGAAGCTCTGCAATTCAGGAAACCCTCAATACTCAACAGCTGCTTCTCCGTGTTGAGAGATCACAGTTATGATGGTATGGACACCTGGTCAGAATGCCACAAGAGAGGCTGCCCCAGCAAGCCCTCTTTGCCAAGCCAGAGGGTGGAAGGCCAAGGACTCACTGGATAGATTTTATCCAAAACCTTGGGTGGACACGTCTGGGAGTCCCACCAGAACACCTGAGCTTGGTGGCAGAGGATCGTGACCATTGGAAGTCCCTCTTGCAGCTGCTGCCTCTACAACCCAATTAGGAAAGGTGGGCCTTGAAGATGGATGGATGGTATTTTGTTCTGATCCATTGGTTGCAACAATGGAGTACAGTTTGGAGGCAAAAACATGGCTGTAAAAGTTCCGTCCTCACTAATCCATTCATCTGCCGGAGGATATCCAGGACAGTTATCCAATAATAAAAGTGTTTTCTGTTCTAAATTCTGGGATTTTAAATAAGTTTTAACAGACGATAAGAAATCGTTGTGAAACCAGTTTGAAAAAAGTTCGACATTCATCCATCCTTTATGTTGACTTTGGTATAAAACAGGAAGGCAGCAGTTCTTAAGTGGTCTTGGATTTTTTTGATTTTACAATCATAAGTAACTAATTTATGTTTTCCTGAGGCATTTGCACAAGGCACTATCGTGACATGCTCTTTGAACATTTTTCGAACAGGTGCTGAGGCTTCATTTCTGTGAACTAGAATTTTGACCGCAAACAAAGACCACTTTTGTCTGCATTATAAATTTGATCATCAGTTAAATTTAATTCAAGAAGTTTTTCTAAAAAAGCTTTTTGGAACGGTTCTATGGTAGAAACGTCACTACAGTTTTTTCCTGATACTGATAGATACAGAATACCATGCCGTTTCTTAAATTTTTCTAGCCAACCATCACTTGTTTTGAATTTCTGATCCAGGTAAAGCTGTGAATGGAAATGCTTAGCTTTCTGCTTTAAAATGTCTCTGGAGATGGGAGTATGACAACTGCTTTCTTGAAGAAACCACGTGTAATCAGCAGCAGCAGAATCAAATAAAGAAAAATCACTTGTTTTCAGAGTTTGTCTCTTGCTTGGTCCTTCTTCTTTGGTTGAAACATAAGTTAAAATCCTGTCTTTTTTTTTATGTCACTGTAGATTTGCCGACATTGTATTCAGTAGCAAGTTGTACGACTGCTTCACCCTTTTCTAGATGCTGAATTATTTTACACTTATCCGCCAATGATAATGTTACATGTTTTCTTTTGGTAGGTTTCGACCCGGTAGCCATTTTAATGAAATAAATTTTAGTGTTAAAAACAGTAAAATAAAAAATGAAGTTAATAAGCAATAAAACTGTCACTTTTAAAATTTATCAGAAAATAAAATTGCGCTTAATAAAATAATCGATAATCATTCACTGAAAACTTACAAAAACACGAAACAATAAACGACAACTCAGTCAATGTTTCATTTCAATAACCAAAGAAAAACTGGGTGTTATATATTCAACGACTTAGCCAGGCTTCAGGCTAAGTCGTTGAAGGAACATAAAGATACACAAACATTGTGCAATAGTGGTGGCTAATCAGTTCATTAACGACTGTGGTGATTCATGCTGACAATACAGTACGGTATAAAAAAAGCAAACGTGAACACACAATAAATCAAAATAAGCCTACAGTATAACCGACCAATTGACAGTATGAAAAAATACTGTACTGTAATAATAGTTAAAATAATAAGTAATAAATACAACTTTTTTTTTCTTTCAAACTGCAGTTCAGATTACTGGAGGTTCGGATTAGCGATATACCACTGTACTAAATTACATATCAATGGAATGTATGTTTGCATTTATGTACACATACTTTTGATGTTGAATGCACACATGACTAAACATTTTGGTTTTTGTTTACTCCTTTTCAAATGCTGTTTCAAATCATTGTTATATGTAATTGCCAAACTGTATGTTATGTTATAGTAAGCAGGTTGACTAAATGAGCCTAAGCCTTTGATTCTACCAAGAGAAAATTACTGGCGTCCATTTTTTCTGTCATTAGATATATACATTATATATATTATAATTGACAAGAAATTATGTCTTTTGAGGATATAGTATTAATAGAATTTTGTTGGCTGAAAATTAACTTAATTTTTTTTGTGATTAATTTTTATGCATAATATGATTCATTCAAGCCTCTGCCTTTCTAAGGCTTGAATGAATTCAAGTCTGATAGAGAATTTAAAATTCTCTATCAGACATCAGACCTAAAGGGGTGGTTTCCAATCTTTATCTTGCACATGCAAAGAAACTTAGGCTAAATTTATTTTCATAAATTTTAGAAAGAAGAAAGAAAGAGTTGTTTTTGGACACAGTTTCCATGAATTAAAAAAAAATCTACATACTGAATATGACAATGTGGAACGGCCATTGAAAGTGAAGCTAGAGCAGTGACCGTCTCTACTTCTTCTTTTTCTCTCTGTTGAAATTCCAGTAAAGAACAATCAATTGTGTGAGCCCATCGTCTAATGCATGGCCAATGTGGAGCTGGAAAAAAATAGTCAGTGTATATTAGAGAATTTATAATGAGAACTTCAAACTAAGCAAAATAATTTTGACTTTAAGTACTTATTTCAATGTAGCAGGTGATGTGTTGGAGTACATTATACATTATGTTGTGCCAGGGAGTTGATACTTGCCTTGACATATTTTTTTTAATACGAGTCATGCACTTGGTAAAGTTCCTAAGGAGGGCAACATTGTGCCACTTCACAAAGGAGGTGATCGAACTCAAGCATCAAACTATAGGCCTATCTGTGTGTCAGGTGTTGTGGTTAAGTTGTTGGAGAAGCTTGTGAGAACTAGGATCCAGGGTTGGGTTGACAACAATGGTATTATCTTTGATGGACAGCATGGATTTGCTAAAGGGAGGTCATGTTTTAGTAATCTACTTACTTATTACAATAAAGTGACTGCTTCCTTGGTCAGAATAGAAGGATACACAGTAATATACTTGGATTTGATTTCGCAAAGGCTTTTGATAGTACCTCATGATAAGTTGACAGTCAAACTAGAGCAGATGGGGTTGGATATTAGATTAGTGCATTGGATTGGAGACTGACTATCTGATAGGTATCAACAAGTTGTGTATGGGGGAAGCGATATCCAGGAAAAGAAAAGTTACTAGTGGTGTGCCTCAGGGGTCTGTTTTAGGGCCATTGCTGTCAACTTGTGTATTAATGATATTGGTGAAGATTTTGATGGAAATATTCAGTTGTTTGCAGATGATGCAAAGTTTGGACGAACCATGAAGAGTAGAGAAGATGTTGTGGGCCTACAAGAAGACTTGAATAAATTGAGTGATTGGGCACGGAAATGGGGATGCAAGTTCAATGTTGCAAAATGTAAGGTTTTAAAATTTGGAAAACAAAGATGGGATGCAGAATTTATGCTTGGTGAGAATATATTGTTGAAGGTAGAGAAAATAAGAGATCTGGGGGTGATAGTGGATACGGATCTAAAATTTAGGGGACACATAGCCAAAATTGTGAAGACAACACAAAGGCTTCTGGGAATGATGAGTAGAAGTAGGGAGATTCTTGTTCCGTTGTATAAGGCTTTGATTAGGCCACACATGGACTGTTGTGCCCAGATTTGGTCACTGGGTTTTCAGAAGGATGAAGAGATGTTGGAAAGGGTCCAAAGGTGACTGACTAAGGTAGTTTCTGACCTCTGGAATGTCGAGTATGAGGAAAGATTGAGAAGATGTAATTTGCAGAGTCTGGTGGACAGGAGTAAGAGGGGAGATATGATAAAGACCACAAGTTTGTAAGGGGTTGTTTATAGGATCAATGGTGGAGAAGTTCTACAGAGAATAGTGTGAGATCAGGGGAGACCCAGAGGTCATCCCTGGAAACTGTTTGAAGATGGTGTGAGTAAGGGAGTGAGAGGCAGGTTTTTTTCGTGCAGAGTTGTGAATGATTGGAATGCCTTGCCTGAGAGTGTGGTGTCTGCAAGGAGTTTGAGTGTTTTTAAGACACGGTATGATGAGATGTGTGTGTGATAAAAGAACCTCCTAGATGAGTCTTTGACTCCATGAGGTCTTGGGGTAGTAATAATGATAATAGTAATGTTATATAACTGTACATATATTGTTAAAAGTTGGCCTGATTGCCTGAGTTGTTAGTATATCCACTCTCCAACCAAGAGGCTGCAGATTCAAATCCCACCATGGGCCAGTGATTGTCCTACTAACTCTGTGTGAGGGGAATCTGCAAACCTACCATCTCTTCTAGCAGAAGATTTTGCACCCAAAAGCCTAAGAAGTGCGAGAGCAACCATACATTTTCTAGTGATGCCAAATGTGAATAACTAATTAAAAACTATTCTTAAGGGAAGTTTTTCCATCTATATCACAATATCTAATATAATTATAAACAAAACAATAGTGAAATTCCATTCCTGTGCTAATTTGATTTATATGTCTTGTGGTCCCACTTTTTATTGGTTCAGTTAATTTTCTTATTGCTATTACTCAAGAATCTCCACAGAAAATCCAAACTCATTGCAAGAGATCCATGCTAACCATTATTCACAGTACCTTGACAAGAGAGAGAGTGACAAAATTGTACTTCATGGGTGCAAAGATTAATAATGTTAGAGAGGTTATTAGAATGCAAAAGGTAAAGTGAACGAGTTCATTGTTTTGGCTGGAATGAATAATTTGAAAGATCATTACGGTATGAGAGAGGACATGAAAGAGTGAGCGACTTAAGATAGTGAGCCTGTTGCCACAGTATGACAGAGTTGAGTTGAGAAGGGCCATGACAGTGAATTTGTGGAGCGAGTTTGACAAAAAAAAAAAGGACTTATACAAGATGGATATTTGTTTTAATATGCGATGATGAATGATTTCCTTTTAGTATTCAATCAGCTATGTTTATTGCTAAAGCTCTAACCAGGTTTGTCTCCGATGGAAATGTTATTACTGATCTCAGAATGAAGTATTTAATTTGTTTCAAAGAACTTGAATTATCAACTGTTATAGCTGAGGTCATGATTGCTTCAAGTATATCCAAAGATAATTTAATAAATCAAATATTATTCACAGTAATTACATACACATCTCATCTAGTGACTATACTAAACAAATCATTAGATTGTGAATTATAAATATTAAGTCATGGTTACCCTTTCTCTCAATTTAAATTGTACAAACAATTAAAGATGATGTGTGCTTTGAGCTCAACTAAAAGTTAACCAACCCATATTGACAAATGTATAAGTTAAGATGCAGTAACCCATCAATCTGCGCGACAAGCAACTTCAAGTAAACCTTCAGCAGTTCTCTGCTTAATCCAATCAGAGAACTAACTGTTGAAGGTTTATTTGAAGTTGCTTGTCGTGCAGATTTATGGGTTGCTGCATCTTAACTTATACATTTGTCAATATGGGTTGGTTAACTTTTAGTTGAGCTCAAAGCACACATTCCTCTTTAATTGTTTGTACAATTTAAATTGAGAGAAAGCAAAGCAGGTAAATTATATCAAATGGCTATACTGCATTCTCAGTTCAAAGTTTATTAGTCATCCATTGGACTTTTAACGCGAGATAGGAGAACTTAACTGAAGAAACGAGATAATCATACCTTCCATCAGTTGAGAAAATATATATTCTCTTTGCTAACCAAACAAATACTGTGTGACATGCAGATTACATCTGTCACATAATAGGGTTCTTCACCCTATTCCTTGGCAATATTGCTATCAATATGTGCCTTTGTCTACAAATTGTAGAAATCTCAAGGAAGCCATAGTAGTCCTCCACTCTGGAGAAAATCTTAACAGAAACCAGATAATGATAATAGCTGATATATGGTAAACCTTAATAAGATCGCTCAGTCTGCCAGAATTTAATTTCACTCAAAACTACAGAGTGCTCTCACGACAGTGACTAATACAACACACTCCATGCGTGTAATGTATGCATTCTGTTTTAATTTTTAATTTATTATTCGTGACACCTCCAAGGAGTCCAAAGACTCATCGGCATCTACCGCCCACCTCCACCACAACTAGCATTTTTTGTCTGTAAATTGCGTGTGTTCTGAAAGGCCGATTTGTCTGTATGCAGGATGAAAAACCCGAGTTTCCGGGAGAAAAAGCCCTGTTATACAATAGTGTTACTCCATTTTTTCTCTGTACTAGCCACTTTGAGTTTTTCTCTTACCGTTATAAGCACTGAAGAAGCCAAACAGCTCTGCTGACGAATTTGTTGGCATTAGATTTTATAAATCAGTGGTCAATTAAAGATCAATATATATTTCAGTTTAATTAGGTAATATGTTGAGAGATTACTATAGTTATTTGTATTAGTGTACATCCTGTAGGCTGGGGAAAAAATTAAAAAAAAAAAAAAGATTAGTAGTATTGCTAATCGAAATCTCTTAAACAAAACTTAAGATTTTAAGTATAAACAGAAATTTTGATTATGACCTAAGAACATATCAAATTTTATTTGAACTGTTCTTGAGGATTATATTTTTTCCTATATTTCCAGTTAAAAAAAGCCTTTATTTAAAATTTAATATTAACCTTGGATGGCAACTGTCCTCTGCAGTACTTCAACTGCTACCTGACATGGCTTTCGAGTAACTTCTTCTTCCTTTAATGGACAGCCTTCATCACCTCCCAGCAATGCCATTACACACTCTTGAGAGCAATCACAGATAGCAGGTAAGTCATAACTTTATGTAAAAAAAAAAAAAAAAATTATTGAAAATTATTTATATTCATAAGTTACATATATTAAACTTATACACGCATGTTCAAAGAAATTCATGTTTACATCACCTTACATAAAGTTTTTAGTAGTTAAATGGTAATTTTCATTGGTTTATGATTAGATATTTCATTGTATTGCATCATTATCATTCCCACAGGTTTCTGTATAATGTAACAGTTGCTGCTATTGCATCAGAATTTTTTATGCTATAAATAGACAGCAAGAACTAGTTTTTGCATTTTTGTACTGAGATCGATGGCTAGTTACTTGCAGTTAACACTTCACAGAAAAAGTGATTCAAGCTTTGAATAAAGAAGGCTATTCCTCTTGTGAAATAGCTAAAAGGGTGTCCTGTAGTCAATCTACTGTGATGCAGCTGCTGTCTAAAATGAGGGAAACTGGATCTATTGAATGGAAGAAAGCCACTGTCTACATCATGCCAAGATAGAATTCTAAAGTGGTTCTGCCTCAAAAATCTCTGGCACAGTTACAGAGCTCACCAAATGGGAGTTGTGGCAAGCTCTGTAACTGTGAGGAGAAGACTCATTCACAGGGACCGATAGCTGAGGCACCCTAAAAAGAAGCCATTGTTAACCAAAAAAAAAAATGAGATTGGCTTTTTTGGTGCAAAGAGCATGCCAAATGGACCCCTGATCAGTAGAAAAGAATAACTTTTTTCTGACGACAAAAAAGTTAACCTGTAGAGTGCCAATGGCAGACAGACAGTTCAAAGACGATTGGGGGGGAAATTGAACCCTCACTGTCTGGTGTCAGCAGTCAGATGATCTGGGGATGCATATCGTATCATGGTGTTGGTCGCTTGCATTTCACAAAAGGTTTAGTGAATGTACAAATGTACCAGAAAATTTTAGAATTTCTGCATACTATCAGAGACCACTTTACCGTAACAATAAATTGCATCTTTCAGGATGACTCTGTCATAGGGTGAAAAAAAAAGTGTAATTAATGTTATTATAACCTTAAAATATGCCACACAAATCGAGTTTAGTACTTAAAAATGATTTAGTTTTTGTTGCAGGTTAATAAGTGGCTTAGTTGAACACTCAATTCAGTGACTACTGTGGCCAGAAAACAGCCCAGAGATCAAAACCCATTGAGGATTTGTGGTACTAAATGGAGACTGAAATACACAAGAAGCCAAAAACACTGGGACTCCAAAAACAATTATAAGGGTATGGAGCCATGAACTGACAGTTGCATTCATCAGGAAATTGATTGTCAATATCCCACCAATGCCAAGCTCTAACAAAGGCAAGAGGAGGACCCACGAAGTACTAAACAGCAAAAAATTAGTTTTTAGCTTTGAACATTACTAAAACTGTGTAGTTGAACTAAATTTTGATACCAATGGTAATGTTCATTTGTTCATACAAATGAACATTACTAAAACTGTGTAGTTGAACTAAATTTTTGATACCAATGAAAATATCACTCTCCACTCCATTTTGAAATTCGCGTAACCCTCGTATAATGCAGTACTTATACAACGCAGTCTACAAATTGTAGTAACCCTTTATCTTTTCATATTTTTTTCACCGCACGACTTAAAAATCAAATTTTATCTTCGTTAAATTTGCACATGTAGTTATAAGTAGTGAATTTATATTAAGGGATATACTCTATAGCACGCAACTACATCAACTGTATAAAGTGTTTATTGTTGAAAGTTGTCTTTGTTTTCTGCCAGGAAAGCACATTAAAAATCGTGTGTTAATCTCAAGCTGAGCACTTTATTTTCTTTATTTGGCGAGTTACATACAAATATGTAATGTTTTTTTATGTAAAAATTTTATTTTTATTTATAGTAATGGCCACTTAGAGGGCTTTTGCGATATGGTTGAAAATGAAATTAGTGAATTCATTGATGGGAAAATTAGATTTAAATTAGGAAGAACAGTACAATTAACAGATGACGTCGAACCAAATGGCAGGGAAAGTTCTGCCAAAGATTCTGATTGTGATAAATCCTTTTAAGAATTCAGTTTAAAGAAATTAGCAGAAGGATTGAACTTTGCAAGAAATTAGGAAGTTATTTTACGGGTAATGATCCCTCAATGGAGCGCTCCAGAAATTCACGAGACAATTGGATATTTGTTTAGCTCCATATTATGAACTTAATAAAAAATTTCAGCACATAGTAGTAAGTAAGATCTTATTACTGACTTCTTGATAATTAAACCAGCCAAAGTATGCAATGAGAATTATACAAATGATGTCCAAGAGATTTCAAGTGATGATGGTGTCTGGCTACTTGTAAATAAAGAACATCTACGAAATGTTCATTTTGAAGACAGTGATGATGATGATTAAATTATGCACTTTATTTTGTTTTGCATTATGGGCAATGAAGTTTATGTACAATTTGTATTTTTATAAGTTTATACTATGTATTTTGCTTCATAGTTTATGTTTTCTTAATTTACATGAATTACCTGAATTAAATAAAAATATTCTTTTGTTGGATATGTCATTGTTGTTTATATAATTAAAAAATAACGATTTCGGAACATACCCCTACTTTTTCTATGTAATCCGAGTCTCGCATAACACGATTTATATAATGTAGCATTTCTGTGGAACCTAACATCCATATTATATGAGGGTTACCTGTGTTTGTTGTCATTTCCTAATTATGTCACATCTCGTACTAAAAAGAGCCAAATATTAATAAAAAATAAAAATGTTATATTATCTTCTTCATTATTTGTGACAATTATTGTATTATTATCCCTTTTTAAATAGGCATGTAAATTTAATTACCAAAAAACATGGTTACAGCAGGTGATGCAGTTTCTATGAACCTGCGTGCATGTCTGTGCACTTATATAAATTACTATTCTTATTCACTTATCTTGGCTATCATTGTATCAAGAAGCAGATGTACCTAACAAGAATGTGAAATATGCAAAAACAGCTGGTGTAATAAACAGTTTTGAAACTAATTACACCCTCTCTCCAAAAAGAACCTGAACATTTCAAAAATAGAAGAAACTAGTGGTGCCACCTGTTGTATCTTTTTGTTGTCAAAAGCGGCAGCCTTCATTAGTGTTGTGCAGGGCACCCACATTCTGAAGCAGGCCCCCCCCCCCCTACTTGTCGCCCAGGTTAAGAACAACATATTGCTATACAGTCTACAGGGTTTAGGATCAATTAGTTTTAATGATAACACAAAACTAATATTTATTTAAAAAACTACCAACATACATAATACAGACTAATAATAATATTCAAAATTACTTCAACGTATATTTTCTAGCTTTTGTCGACGCAAATTTATCAATAATGTCAGTAAAATCAACTCGCTTAGCCAAATCATTTTCGATGCACAAAACTGCAAGGTGATTAAGTCGTTCATGGCTACTTATAAATCTTTTGGAATTCTTGAAAGCTGATAGTTCGTACTATCTCTTGCCGCATGTTGTTTTGAGATTATTCTGGGCCAATACTAGAGTCATCACATTTTATATCAGATTTTTCAACAGGGCCTGCAACTGAAGCATCAACTGTATCATATTCTTCCATAGTTACTCCTTCTGCAAGTTTTCACTTGTGGCCTTTTCTTCTGTTGCAAGAGGTTCACATGTCGCTTGACTTTCGACTGTCTTATGAGTTTTCATTTTGACACTGATATTCTGTTTGGATTTCAATGTCACAAACATTATCACCACCATCACTATGATCAGTACTGGGAACTATGTCCTTTTCGTTTTAAGATTTGAAAAATTTAAGTTTCCTCTTCTGAGTTCTGTTTGTACTTTGAATCAGACATTGGGATTTTATTTATTTTAACTAGAACGTCTTTGCTTGCTTGAGAGCAATTTATTTAAATGTTTTTAATATCTCAAATTTGTATGATCTGAAAAGAAATAATAATTAAGTTTGTTTCATACAAAAAATCATAACTAAAAAAAGCTTTACATTTTCTTTTACTTACTAACTAGCGAAAATTTAATTCAAATAAGACAAATTCAGGATCCGCGCGGTTAGCCTAGTGGCTATGCGCTTCGCAACCATATGCCTGGGGAAGGAGTATCCTAGGTTCGATTCCCGTCGGTGACGTGAGGAGCTGAAGGATCTTCCTCAGCCATAGCCAAGTTAGCCAGTCTTGGGCGTGGACAGCAGGGTTTTTTCCCCAGTTTATTCTGGGGTTTTTTCATTCCGCAAAGCAGGCAAACTGGCCTTGAGAACTCAACACTACAGACCATAGGATACACCGGGGCATAAGGCTGACCACCTTATCCTGTAAACGGAGTGAGGTCCGATGATCAATGGACCCTCGACACCGCAAGGTAAAAGAGGGTATAAGGAAGATGAGATAAGACAAATTCTTCTCAAATAAAGAATTCTCTAGAAAATTTTCAGTTTCTTGAGATCAACTTAGCCAACTAAAACTATCAAATAACGCTTTCTCTTTTATGAATAAAATAAAATTCTCTTAGCATCCGTAGCATACGCAACGATGGCACCGGTAAGTCAGCAATGAAACAAAGGCGTGCATAGAAAGCGACACGGGAAAACCGAAAACTAAAGTAGATCCTTTCGAATGGGAAGTTCAGAAGAGTAACCATAAGTCTGAAAAGATGGATAATGGGTTGGAAACGATTTTTAAAAGCTAGCAGACCCTCTCAGCGCATATTCATTCATATTTTAAAGTTTCTTTTTGTCTTTTGTTGGTCTCGCTTAACTGGCCAACCGACAAGATGGGGCCCCCAGGCTAGAGCCCTGTCATCCCCACCCTTGTGGGGGGCCATGGTGTTGTGTCAACTGTTTATGACATTTGTTTCATTAGATGCTGAGTTATAGTGCCGAGTGACAGTGTGTTTTGACGAACAGTCAGTCATCACGATATTCATGCCGTACACGACGAAGACTCACTATCAATCGCTTCAAAACTTCGAGATAAAAACTCACCATTGACCGCTTGGTCAAGCGGAACGAATTCTTTGTGGATAATGCCCTTGGAATCGTAGAAACAAATCAGCATTATCTTTACTTTTGACTTCCAAGCGCCTTTTTTTCGGATGCCCTTCTTCTGGTCTCCACTCAGCACTCCAGCGCTTTGTTTCGGGCTCATACTCAAAACACCATGTTTCGTTATCAGTAACAATCATTTCAAGGAAGTTTGAGACCTTACGAGTTTTAATGTGGTCCTTGCAGTGTTCAATTCGATACATTTTTTGGTCGTCGGTCAACTTGTGGGGAACAAATCGTGAATTCAATTTACGAAGGCCCAAACTCTCGGTCAAAATGTTGTGCACAGTTGATTTTGGAATCCCCAATTCATCTTCAATCAATTAATGCACTTTTTGGATGTTAACTTCGCTCAGTTCCAGTTTTTGGATGGCCCGGCTTTTCGTCATCCTCAAGCATTTCACGACCACTTTGAAGTTGCTTAAACTTGAGTACGGGATAAGCATTCATCACTGTATGCTTTTTGAAGCATTTGATGCATTTTGGTAAAACCTTTACCAAGTTTAACACAAAAGTCGATCGCAGCTCTCTGTTTGAAACTCATTTTCCGACCGTTTGTCGAAACATACCGTCTCTCTCTTGGCACTATAACTCGGCTTGTAATGAAACAAATGTCATAAACAGTTGACACAACACCAATGAAGGTTGCCGCTTTCAATAACAAAAAGACACAACAGGTAGCGCCACTTGTTTCTTCTATTTTTGAAAAGTTTGGTTTCTTTTTTTGGACAGAGGGTGTATGTACAAAAATCCATTTGATTACACAGTTAAGAATTTTTTTTGCATGACTAGTTTTATGCTATTCAAATAAAATGTATTTCTGTAAGAAAATAAAACATCAAAAGCATTATTATCCAATACCTCCAAGTCAAACCATACGTCACTTACAACAGCTCTCATACCTTGTCTTAAATTTATTTACACTAGATATACTCATCGCCTCAAAGGTTATCTGTTTTATTCATTCACTTCTCTGACGGAAAATCTAGTTTTCACTCCTTTCTTAACCACACACAAACTCAACTTCCACAAATACCTGCATGTTTTCTCTCTCCACCTTTCAATAATGAAGAATACCATCAACTGGTATCCTATACTTTCAGAAGTTTATAGGTCTATCATATCACCCCCTCTTTCTCCTGTTTACCAGTATCTGCAGCCCACAAGCTTTCAATCTGTCATGATTATGGAATGTAGATGATGACAGATTAAAAACTAAGAAATATCCTTACATTGGTGTGTAAGAATATTTCTTGCCTCTTTACACGGCCCCGATGCAATTATCCTCCAGACGTATTTGCAATTTTAGCTGTGTGATCTTTAAACTTAAACTTCCTATCCACTATAACCTCATCAGTTTCTCCCAGCATAATATCTAACCAATATAACATGGCATTGGAAATCTTATCACACCCAAGTGCACAACTTGAAGTAACAGCCATTATCATTTGTTTGTCAAGAGCTCTGGGCTATTCTGTAAGTGTTGCATATCAGCAAGCATCCCTGATTAGCCTGCCTATCTTTGCATCATCAGCAAACATCAGCAGTTTGCATCTGATGAACATCTCTTGTCCTGCTCTGGGGTATATAACTAGTCATTTTATCGCTTGCTTATCCAAGTCAACATGAATAATTATACTTCACAAGAAATTATATTTTTGTTTAACTTTACCCACATGGTAAACAAAGGTTGTGCATGAAGCATTTTCACAACTAAGCTGCTTGTACATAGACGCTGTTCACTTTACATCAGTTGCCAAATCTCATAATGCAAAAGCATCGTGGTAAGGGGCACTATCCAGGTAGGTTTCAACCTTGATCGAGATCTCATCAGTGGGAACCTGACACAGGAAAATAATTAATGCAGAAGCCATATATTTTTCATATACAATATATGGCTTCTGCCATATATTGTATATGTTGACAATAAGTTGATAATAAGTTATCAACTTATTATTGAATATATGACTTCTGCATTAATTCAACCTTGTTCTTTCTGGATCTGGCTGCCATTGATAAGACCTTAACAAAGGTCAAAACTGGTCTGAGTAGTGACCCTTTGCATTATGGCATACTCAGGCAACTTATCAATATGAAGTCAACAGCCTCTATGTACAAGTAGGTCAGTCATGAAGATACTTCAAGCACAAACTTTGCCTTGATGGTACAAAGAGCTATGGTCATAATGCATTGAGACACAGGTATTAAATAAGCAGCATAACTAGGTATAAAAGTCATAAAAATAAGTATGAAAAGGTTCATAAGCACATTGATAAAAAAATGAGGTGTTAAAAAATAATATATACATAATTTATATAAGACGATATACATTGATACTTGAAAATTTTAAAAACAGGGAGTGACATTTGATAAGTCAGATGAAATCTTCCTGAGTGTGTATAATGCCCAGACAGATTATGAATGCGACTGAAAGAGTTAAAGAGACCAAGCTATTTTAAACCTGGTTTTAAAAGTCAAGTTTGCGCCTGCAAGTCTGGGTGACCCACAAAGTAGTGCAAGTCTTAGGTAACTCGTGGTAAAGGTGGAATAAGCTCTGATCACTATTCTTAATATTTACCCTTAATGCAAAGCACATCTCCTTGAGGAGATGTATGATGCTATGCATTAAAGGCAAGGGGCCACTACCCAGACCGGTTTCGACTTTTATTGAAGTCTCATCAGTGGAAGCCAGGCTTAGAAATACCAAGGTTAAGTAATACAGAGCTTATAAGTATTTTACCAAAACAAGTTACCATAAGGTGCTTTGACCTTATTAAATAAAATTCTCTGAGATCTCAATAAAGTCTCAATTGTCGCTTGGAATCCAACAGAAGCGTACATTCAAGTTTAGCTTTCCATAATGGATATATTGGATACAAGAGAGCCCTGGATGTTTCTGCAGCTCTAAACACCTTATTGCCTGCAGAGAACTTTGTGTATCTATATAGAGGAACTTTGGGTAATAAGGAATACCATTTTACACACAATGGTCTCATAGCATTAGTTGCTTCGGTTATAAATCCAAAATATCAAATAATATTTTACAAACAAAATGGTATTCCATATTACCCAAAGTTCCTCTATGTAGTGTACCTTTGGTAGTATTGCAATCTTTAGTTTAAGGCAAACTGTATTGTATACGGCCCACAGAAGATCCCCACTAGATCATGGGGATCTTCTGTGGGTTTATGTGCTTGAAAGAGTAGCTGTAAGACAGTAGTGGTAGAATGTGTGGGAAGCCTGCAGAAAAAAAAGCTACATGGTAGTATGTATGCCACAGCAATAGTGTATTTAATGGTGTCTCTGCTATGTGTTCTCTATTTATAGAGATTATAAGGAGCTTTTGTTCAAAAACCTAAAAGTTGTCTAGCAGTCTGAGTGTTGTGATAAAAAGCCAGGTCTAGGCAGTAGCATAGACTTTGGGACCTATAATCAAGTTTTGATCTAATCAGTGCACGGTACAGTCGAAGCAAAGAACATTTGTCAGCATCCCAAGAGGTGGAAGATATGGTGTGAAGGATATTCACTGCTTTATGGCACTTATCTTGCAGCTGACATAGGTGAAGGAAGAAGCTGAGTTTCTTGTCAAATATCAAACCCAAGAACTTGGATTCTGGTATAACTGGGATTACAGTTGGTACTAGTATGACTTCTGGGTTGGGATGAAGACCACATCTGCAGCAAAACTGTACACAAACAGGTTTCTACTGGGAAAATCAGAACCCATTCACAAGTGCCCATTTTGAAAGATAGTCAGTGACTTGATGCAGCTGTCTTTCTATGACTCTCGTATTACATGAATGACAGAAGGTGGTGGTGGTGATGGGCATTACATGGCACTGAAGGTGATATTGGTAGTAGAGGTTCAGTGGAGATAGAGTTTTACAACAGGTGTCCTCCAGCGATGAGTCTTCGGACTCCTTGGAGGTGTCACGAATAATAATAATAATATGACAGAAGATGGTAAAGTGATCCACAATAGAGGGCATTACTTACAGTCAGAGGAAGTTTAGTTGTCAAGTTATCACTAATTGCAAAAAGCATTGCACTTAAAACTGAACTTTGTGGGACTAACTCCTCTTGGGTATACAGATGAGAGAGAGAGTGATTTCCACTCTCTTAAACTCAAAAGATTTGGTTGGATAAAAAATTCTTGATAAAAAAGAGGGAGGTTCCCTCTGTAAAAAGTTGGGTAGGTCTTTCATTATTTCAAATCTCTCAGCAGAATTATGTTTTATCAATATCAAAAAAATTGATACTAAATGCTCACATCTTAGGCATATGCTTCACAATTCTTCCTCTGATATTAGTTCAGGCACCATTCCATAGAGTGTTGTGTCTGTTTAAATCCCACCATTAAAAGTCAAGCATTGGTAACTGCAGTATGTCATGAAGGTCATCCTTAGAGATACCTGCAGTATGGATCCAATTGAGTTAGATGGAAACTGTTTCTGTTTGTATTAAGTGGGACTTGCTGGAAGAGGGGGGGGGGGGTATGGTTTCTCAAGGAATACAACTCATTCCACGGCAGGTTCATCTCCCCCCCCCCATACTGTCCTTACAAATGAGGACTACATTTTGTAGTGCTGGATTGTCACTAGGCTTCAAGAATGTTTTCTTCAAGATAACCCTGATGGAATCCATGACAATTCCATTGTAGAAATGTTTTCATTATTTCTTTTTTAGTGTTATCGTCTGGCTATGTTGAGAAGCTTTTATTTTTTGGAGAATTGTTAATGGCCAGTGTCCATCATTTCTTTTTCAGGAAAAATATCCAAAATGTCATCAAATTGGACACTGGCCATCCACAATCTAGAGCACTAGCTATACAAATGGTTTTATCTTCTTTTGGGAGGAGGAGAGGTATCCATCATATCTATTCACAGATTTGGAGGCATGGCTTTGATTCTCTGTGATGCACATTCTATTTTTTTTTTTTTTTTTTAAATTGGGATTCTCGTGTAATATATAAATTAAAGATACCAAGAAATTATATACTTAGTTTAATCCTTTAACCAAGTGTAAGCAAACCTTACCCCAGTCCTGAAGATACTTTCAGGCACAAACTTTGTTTGCTCACATTTGGATAAAGGATTAAACTAAATTTATTATAGTCTAACCAAGTGAAAAATAAACTTTCAACATCTTTCTCGAAATCCAGAGTAATTTAATAAAAAGGTGGCACACTGTTTGGCAACTCCTATAGGTAGAGATGACCTTGCTAATGCTTCTGCCTTGTATCTCCACTTGGGCCTGGCTCCCACTGAAGAGACCTCAATAAAGGTCAAAACTAGTCTAGGTAGTGGCCCTTCCCTTAATGCATAACATTATACATATCGGCAAGGAGATGTGTTTTGCATTATGGGAGATACTGACATAGGAGTGATGTTAGCTTGCTCCACCTTTGCAACGAGTTGCCCGGTGTTGTACTCCTTTACCCCAGTCCTGAAGATACTTTCAGGTGCAAACTTTGTTTGCTCACACTTGGATAAAGGATTAAACTAAATATATTATTTAGTTTAATAATTTTTTGCACCTAAAGTATTTTCAGGACTGGGGCAACTCGCAGTTGTTTGCTTACACTTGGAATAAAGGATTAAACCTAGTATATAATTTCTTGGTATCTTTAATTTAGCATAACCAAGTGATAAAACTTCCAACAACCTTTCTCTAATCCAGAGTAATTTAATAAGAAGGTGTGACACCTTTTGGCAACTAGTATAGGAAAATATGACTTCTGCATTATTTCAACCTTAGTATACCTCTGGGTCTGGCTGCCACTGAAGAGACCTCAATAAAGGTCAAAACCGGTCTGGGTAGTGACCCGTTCCATAATGCATAGCATTATACATATCTGCAAGGAGATGTGCTTTGCATTATGGTGGGATACTAAAGCAAGTTATGTGAAGTCATACCACCTTTACTGCGAGTTACCCCAGTCCTGAAATTACTTCAGGTGGAAACTTTGCTTGCTTACACTTGGATAAAGGATTAAACCAAATATATAATCTCTTAGTATCTTTAATTTATAGTATAACCAAGTGAATAAAAACTTCCAACTCACTTCTTTTCCTTTCTATCTTTGTGAAAAATATCAGACCCTTCCATTTCCATCATAATATCATCCTCATCCAACCATATTTCACTTTTCTAACATTTGGGCAAATAAATGCAATCAGTAAAGCAATTTCATCTCTGCTATTTCTGATGCTGGCATTCATAAACAAACACAACAATTCCCTTGTTGGTTATGATTTTCGCACTACTCCTGCCCATGCTTAATCACTTTTATTACCACTTGTCCCACTTACCTCTCCAGACTCAACCACCTCTCTCATATCCATCCCAAAGCATTCCATTCCTATGCTGATCATCCTCACACAGACACACATTTACTATTACTCCTTCCTGCTTCCACTTTCCTTATTCTCTGTCTCTCTATTAGTTCCTCCCCCCTTACATTTCCCATATCAAGCCTCTGTAGCTCAGTCGGTATAGTCGAAGCCCTTTGGTCAAAAAGATCTGGGTTCGATTCCCATCCATGACGTGAGGAACCTTTAGCTGGTCTCTTTCAACTAAAAGTGAGTTAGTCAGTCTCATATAGAGGGTTTTATACACCTGGAAACTCTGGTTTTTTTGTCCCTTAGAACAGGCAAACTGGCCCCATGAACACGCACAGATCTACAGTCATGAATACTTGCACTTAGGGGATGCAGCAGAGGAGTGAGGTGCCAGCAGCATTAATGAATTGTAAACCCCCTCATTAGGGGACTCGACCATTCTAAAAGATGAGAAGGGAAGGAATATACATATTATAAAATTACAGCTTGTAAAATCAAATTAAAAAAAAAAAAAATGCCATGCCAAATAAGACTAAAGAAAAGAAACTAAAACACAGTCTCAAAACTGTCAGGAGAAAAGCTGAATCTCAAAACAAATTTCTACAACCATCATTTGAGCATGTGATAATAATGATAAGGGAGGAACCAATGGAACCAAAATAGACCACTTAATACTTGACAGAAGGACACTGATAAATTACTATAAACTCATCAATTACCAGAATCATTAAATCTGCAACATTTCCAAATGTTCTTATGGATGGAAGCGATTTACTTAAACAAAATCTGTTTGAAATATTGTGCTACTTTAAACACAAAAGTAAAATGAAAAACAGAGTATTGTATGAATTAAATGGCAGTGAATTTTTATGGAAGGCTATGAAATAATGATGATACTACATGACATGTTATTATCGCATATCATAATGGAGAGGTGAGAGCAAATTCGGAAAAAAGCAACCTGAATATTCTAGATAACATGGAATGAAAAAAAGACACGATATAAGAAAATGAAATAAAAGTGAATCCAGAAAGGAACGAGTTAAATTTCCTCAGAATTAAGGAAAACTAAGAATAAATTACAAAACGAAGAAGTACATGAAAATAAAAGCATATACATAAAATAAGAAATCAAGATACATACCCTCCTTCCAGAGCTAATACTACCCTTCCTTTAGCTAGCTGTAGCAGCTGTTTAGTCATATAACCAAAACCTGTAAAAGAATATATAAGTATTTGCACACTATTTATCAATGAATAAAATTAAGGGAATAAATGTAGATATTTATCTTGAAAATGACAATAGCTCACTTAAAAAAAAAAAGAAAAAATTCATTAAAACAATGACTGCTAACTAAATTCCAACAATTATACTATTGTAATAGCCCACGTTGGTAAAGTTAATGGAAGAAAAATTATGTTTCCAGGAGCTCTGCTACATCCATATGAAAAGGTTTTAAATGTTGTTTTTCCTGTCATGGACAAAATTTCACCCTTCAAACTGAAGGGAATTGTTATTACTATATACAGTGCCTTCATAGTGCAATAAGAAAGCTGACCAACACATACCCTTTTGTTGGAAAAGCCCAGAGTTTAATTTTCATCACTAATAATAACAAATATTTCATGTAAAATCCTGAAATAAAAAGAGCTTTTTAACTGAAGGATAGTTAAATGGCCTCTTAAAGAAGTGGCACGTTTTTTCTCTCAGATAACACAACCCTACAAAAACCAACAGCTTAAGAGCTCACAGCAAAATTTATTGAACAATATTCAGAATGTATAATGGACATTTAAGTGGTTTGAGCATAGGATACTGATGAATTGGGAATGTGTAATTAATGTAAAAATTAAACAGCTGTAGTGTGCATGTATGCACACACACACACACAACACTATTCACCTACCTTTTGCTTCCTTTAATATTTCCTAATGTCTATCTTTCAGCCAACTCCTTAATCATGTCACTAGTTTCACGTTCATTGCTATCTGCGCCAATTTTTTAATAGGATTCCATGTAGAATCCTATCAAATGTCTTTGCTAACTTTTCTATAGCCATTTTCTTTATCTAACTCAACTGTCACTTTATTGTAGAAAGAGTAAATTATCAAGACAAAGACTTCTCTTTCACAAAGCTATGCTGCTCCCATAGAAGATCACATTCTCATCCACCCATTCCTAAATTCTGCCATGGACCAATTTTTCAAAGATATTTTTTCGAATAACTTAACCACTCCTGTAATTGAGACAATGACTGGTCTCAAATTTGCTACCTCTGTCTTACAATCCCTTTATATAATGGAACTATCCACTTCTTTAGGACCTTGCCAGTACCTAAGACTTAAACAGCACCATCTCTCTCTCTCTCTAGCACTTTTTTATATCACACAGGCAGATATTCCATCAAATCCCTGGCATCATTCACTATGAGATTTCTTAATATCCTAAACACTTCCAGCTCTGTTTGGTTGTGCAGATATCCAGTTGTTTGTTGAAAAGGCAGTTTATAACAATACTCATGTAAAATTATTATTATTATTATTATTGTTCCGGGAAACTCCAAGGAGTCGACAGACTCATCGAGGGAGGCCCTAACATCATGTCTGGAACAACTATTCAACATTCACACAGTATCTATCATATCTTGCCTTGAACTCATTCACAGTCGTAGCACCCACAACAGACTCTGGAAGCTTATTCCACTCATTCACCACTATCCAAGCAAAAAACCTAGCTCTAACACCCTTGTCAACCACGCTCTTGCCCAGCTTCCATGCATGGCCCCTAGTCCTCCCACCACCAGTCATATTTTCAAAAATATCTTCTGGATCAATCTTATAAAAACCCTTCAGTAATTTGAATGTCTCAATCATATCACCCCTCCTTCGCCTATCATCCAATTTCTGAAACCCACAAATCCTCAACCTATTCTCATAAGGTTCATTCCACAGACCTGCTATCATCTTGGTCACTCGTCTCTGGACCCTCTCCACTTCCTCCCCATCACGAAGAAACCCTGGTGCCCATAACTGGGCACAGAAGTCCAGTTGAGGTCTTATCAAGGCTCGATACAGAGGAACAACAACTTGCTTCTCTCTGCATGTTAAAGTATTTTTCATAAGCCAAGTGATTTGGTGAGCTGTTTTAGTTACTTTTGCAATGTGCCCCCTAAACTTCAACTCCCTATACACCAGCACTCCCAAATCCCTGGCCTCATCAATCTCCTGGAGTACGGTTCCACCTATGCGATATACTGCTGCTATTCTTTTCACCCCAAAGTGCATAACCTTACACTTTGCAAAATTAAACTGACATCCATTTTTCCTAGCCCAGTCCTCCAAACTATCCAAATCATCCTGTAAAATTTTGACATCCTGTGCACTCACAATTGCTCTACCCAACTTTGCATCATCAGCAAACAAGTGAACACTTCCTCTCAAATCCTTTCCAATATCATTGATGAACAAATTGAAAAGCAGTGGTCCAAGAACAGATCCCTGCGGCACTCCACTAGTCACAAGACGTCTTTTTGACTCCACTCCTGAATAAACCACTCTTTGATATCTCTCCTTTAACCACCCTCTTATCCATCTCACCAACCCTATATCTATACCCATCTGCTCCAGTTTACTGATTAGGGTTCCATGTGGTATCCTGTCAAAGGCCTTGGCAAGGTCCAGTAGTATCACTGTAAACCCATTACCCCTATCCAGTTCAGCCGTCACTGTGTTATAAAACGTGAGCAAGTTACTGAGGCATGATCTACCCTTCACAAAACCATGTTGTCCCCCATACAATATCCCATTTTCATCTATCCAATCCTGTATTCTTTTCTTGACTAATTTCTCTAAGACCTTGACAATGATTCCTGATATGCTAATCGGTCGGTAATTTACAACAGCAGTCTTGGAACCACCTTTATGCAGTGGAACTATTTTCCCCTCCTTCCACCCGCTCGGGACTAACCCAGATCCGAGACTCAAATTAAACAAAATGGTCAAGGGTACTGACAATTCTTTAGCTGCTTCTCGTACTACACGAGCTGGTATACCATCCAATCCCACAGATGTATTGACATTGAGGTTATGCAATAGACTACTCACCTCCACTTCATTCACCACAATTCCCGTATATTCTACTAGTTTATTCGTTTCTGCAATGTCACCACCTGGATGATATATTCTTGCAAAGTGCTCACTCAGTAACTCAGCTATCTCAACTGATTCAGCTACCTCCCTACCATCGGCATTCTTTAAAATCATTCTACCATGTACATTTTTCTTTTACTTGCTACATATCTAAAAAACTGTTTAGGATTCTCTTTAGCCTGCATGGCCAATGTTCTTTCGTAATCCTTTTTTGCTTTTCTTACCACACTCGTCACCCTTCTGGCCTGCGCTTTATACCGTTCATGTGCCTGCCGGTCAAATTTCTCCTTAAATTCCCTCCATAGTTGTTTCTTTTTTTGCAGCTCAAGCTTAATGGTGTTATTCATCCATTTAACCCCTACTTGATTTATTATTCGGACTCTAGGTATACAGTCAGCCATTGCTTCATGCAAGCACTTCTTAACTACCTCCCATGCACTATCAACTTCTAGTCCTTGCAGTTTTACATGCCATGGCACTGAGCCAATCAAACTCCTAAGCTTGTCATACTTTCCAGCCCGATAATTCCACATGTACCCTGTCTTAATTGAAAATTCTACACCTTTAGCCACCTCCAAGTCAAGACCCTATGATCACTCTCACCGATTGGTGGCAATGTGGTCATATTTGTTACAGCCAAATCCTCAGATGTAATTACTAGGTCAAGCACTCTCTGACCCCTAGTATTTTCCATTACATGCTGTCGCAGATAGTTATCCCTTAATAACCGCATAAAATCCAATTCCTTCCTCCCGTGTGTCCTCTCCTCACTCCAATCAATGCGACCATAGTTGAAATCTCCCATAATAATCACCCTCCTTCCACTCATTTCTTCTATTTGCTTGTGCATATTGTCACCACCATCTTTTCCATCACCTGGTCTATAGCAGCACCCAATTGTATATTTAGTTCTGCTAGCCACAATCTCACACCAAATGGCCTCAAATGTGCTCTTTTCTCTATTCTGCAATTCAACTTCTATTCTCCTTGGCTGTAGCTCATCAGCTATCATCAACAATACTCCTCCCCCCATTTTATTCTCTCTGTCATTCCTGAACACACTATACCCATCACATTCAATCCCACTAGCTATATCATCTACAGTCAGCCATGTTTCACTAATACCAATAACCTGTGGTCTGGAAGTGCCAACCATGGCCAAAAACTCTTCCTTCTTGTTCCTAATACTCCTAGTATTAGTGTACATGAATTTAAGACCCCCATTAGCCCCAACCCTACCTTGATGCCTTATATTAACTATTCCACTCTGGTTTGTTGTCCTTATTTGCTCTAGCATATTATATTCATTCTTACATTCAACTGCCTCCCTAAGGACTGTATATCTACTCCCCCCCCCCCCTTAACGAATCTAGTTTCCCTGAATTTGCACATCCACTACATTCAGCAACACTTTCTCAAGTCTTCTTACACCATAACCATTCAAATGCAAGCCATCCATCTTATATAGATCCTTTCGCCCATCAAACTCACTCCACACGTCCACAAATTCCACACCACTCGTCATACATAACCCACGCATAAAGTCATTCGCAATTATGGCCCTCCTTTTAAACATTTCACTGTCATACCGTGGCAAAAGACTAATCATTCTAACTCTCTCACTCTTTTCTTTTGCTACCTCAAACAATTCATTCAGGTCTTCTATCATTTCCATTTTATCTCCTTTCAAATCATTCGTACCTGACACAACAATCATTTCTTTCACCCTTTCCTTTTGCTCTCTAATAGACTTAGTTACATCCTTTATGGTCGCACCAGGTTGGTACAATTTTGTCAAATCCTCTACTAACACCTTGTACTAACGAGTCTCCATACAGCACTCTATCCTTCATTTTGTTCATGTTCACATTCATACGCCTATTTTTCCTGTCATACCTTTTATTATTGGTTGGTTCATTCAGTCGACTTTTGTTCATGCACTCTAGCTGCTGTTTTGCCCTTTCTATCGCACCATTCAACAACGCGATCTCATTCAATGCATCTATCTCATCTTTTTTATTCTCTGAGAAACCATTAATACTATCATTCACACTTTCTACATTCACACTCTCATAATTCTCATGTACAATCTTGCCGTTTCTTGTCATATCGCTATTTTCTTCATTCTAAAGTTTGACAAAAATATCACACTCACGATCCGAAATACACTTCAATTCCTCATTCTCCCTACATTTTCTACACACATTCAATTCTTTATTATCATCTATCCACACTCCGACCGCACTCCGTAAAGCGTACATTTCACAGCTAGTACACTGACTCATTTCTTTTATACTACTGTTCTTTGATAACGATGGCGAACCATCATTACTGGCACTGATACGTGACACCTCCAGAGAGTCCAAAGACTCATCGAAGGAGGACACCTGCTCTACAACTCTCTCCACCATTCAAGCCACATCATCTACACCAATGCCATCTACTGCCCATAGTATTTTCACAGACCATCACAAACATCCATGCCCACAACAGGATTCGAACACGCAGCCTTTTAGCTGGAGAGTGGATATGCTAACCACTCTCCAGCCATCTACTGCCCATAGTATTTTCACAGACCATCACAAACATCCATGCCCACAACAGGATTCGAACACGCAGCCTTTTAGCTGGAGAGTGGATATGCTAACCACTCTCCAGCCGGCACAACATATTGTGCAATCTTTACAGCTTTGATATGATAAGAAGGGACATACATAACTAGAAGAGGATCCAAAGATAAGTAACTAATGTAATATCAGAACACTAAAATGTTGATGAAATGTACAACTGATTGACAAGGCAGAAAAGAGGCCATATGAGAGAGAGAGGAAGACAATCTGGTGTGGGGGGGGCTTTACCAGATTAACACATGGAATAGAGGATTGGGGAGGAAGAAGAATTGGGGATAATTTCTTGGAGTTGTATAAGAGTATGATGAGCAAGATTAGATATTTTATGTGGAGAATGGTGGTTCAGAGAAATACATTGAGTATACCATGAATGACAACAGGTAGAAGGTATTTTTATTATTATTACGAGCAACTCCGAGGAGTCCTTAGACTCATCGAGGGAGGCTCTAAACATCATGTCAAGAACAACTATTCAACATCCACACAGTATCTATCATACTTTACCTTTAACTCATTCACAGTCATGGCACCCACAACAGACTCTGCTAGCTTATTCCACTCATTCACCACTCTCCAAGTAAAAAACCTAATTCTAACACCCTTGCCAACCACACTCTTGTCCAGTTTCCATGGATGGCCCCCTAGTCCTCCCACCGCCAGTCCTGTTCTGAAAAATATCCTCGGAATTAATCTTATAGAAACCCTTCGGTAATTTCAATGTCTCAATCATATCACCCCTTTTTTGCCTACCAACCAATTACTGCAACCCACAAATCTTCAACCTGTTCTCATAAGGTTCATTCCATAGACCTGCTATCACCTTGGTCACACACCTCTGTATCCTCTCCATCTCCTCCCCATCAAGAAGAAACCCTGGCACCCAGATCTGGGCACAGTAGTCAAGATGGGGTCTTATCAAGGCTCGATACAGAGGAACAATAACTTGCTTGTCTCTGCTCGTCAAAGTATTCTTCAGTAACCAAGTGTATAAAGTGTAAAAGAACCAAGTGTATAAAGCAAAACTAGTTTCTGTTTGAAACTGAAGCAGCAGAGTAGGAAAAATACTAGGCATACATAGACAGTTGAGTGAAAAAAAAACAAATGGTTACACAATGATATTTCTGGACTTCAGGATATTCACATAAATTCGAGCAAACAGGAATGAATATAAAGCTGGTGGCATAGAATAGAGAGTAGCTGATAGACAAAGCAGTGGAGCAGAATCCATTTGATCAATGCCGTATCATAGGGCACTGTACTTAGACTGGTGCAGTTTAATTTGAATATTAATGATATCAATAATGATTTCAGGGGAAATATTCAGTTGTTTGCTATTGATGATAGGCTGCCCATGTAGACAAAGAATAATGATCGCTAGTTCAGTGTGACAAAATGTAAGGCTATGCACTTTCATCCCATGGATGAAAGGATTTCCACCAGAAGTCAGGCTAGCATAAACAATTACTTCAAGACTTTACATTTTGTGTATGGTGGAGCAATATCAAGGAAGCAGAAGGTTATAAGTGGGGTTCCACAGGGCTCAGTACTGGGACCTGTATTGTTCAACCTTTATATCAATGACATTGTAAATGGATTGCAAGGGGATATTCAGTTGTTTGTGGATGATGTGAAACTGGGAAGGATTATCAATAATAGTGCAGATGTGGCAGCCCTGCAAGAGGATTTGGGTAAAGTAGACAGATCAGCAAATGAATGGGGTCGTAGGCTTAATGCAACAAAATGTAAAGTCTTGAAATTTGGGATCCATCGATGGGAGGATGCATACTTGATTGGAAGAGCTGTACTGGAGGAAGTAGGGGAGACAAGAGATCCGGGGGTGGTGATTGATAGAAAACTGAAATTCATGGAGTATATTGCAAAAGGTGGTGAAGGTAACCAAGAGGATTGCTGCAATACTGAGAAGGATGCCCTGCAGAGATAAAAGCGTTATCATTCTGTTGTATAAGACCCTGATCAGACCACACTTAGACTATTGTTCTCAAATTTGGTCCTCAGGATTTGAAGGGAATAAATTAACTGTGGAAATGGTACAGAGGCAGATAGCAAAAATGGTTTTAGGACTGTACAATGTCAGTTATGAGGATCGACTGAGAGAAACTGCAGAGTTTGGTGGATAGAAGGAGAGGTGATATGATCGAGACTTTTAAACTGTTGAGAGGCAGTTACAGGGTAGACATTGGGGAGTTTTTTCGCTTAGTGGAACAGCGGGAAGGAGCGATGAGAAGAGGGGCCATCCCTGGAAGTTACGAAAGGAAGCTGTGAGCAAGAGGGTGAGGAGTGGTTTCTTTGCATGGAATGCATTACCTGAGAGTGGTTAGAGCAAGAACAGTCAAGGAGTGGTATGATAGACTTGGTGTTTCCTAAGAAGGACCTCCCTCAATGAGTCTCTAGACTCCATGGAGGCCTGAATAATAATAATAATTATTATTATTAACGAAGCAGTTAGATTCGGCTCACTTTTGTGTAGCTTGTATCTTGTTTGTATGCATATGTTTTCCTGATGATGATGACCTCGATATAGAGATTGAAACGTTGAATGTTATTTGCTTAATTATAAATAAAATAACTGCTCTGACAGCCGAGAGTTTGTCTCCATAAATCCTACACAACGAACTGACTACACTGTGTATCCATCACCCTCATCCAGAGGTACTTCTGCAGCTGTCATCTCATTCTAATAAGTAAGCAATTACTAAAACGACCTCCCTTTTAGCAAATCTGTGCTGTCCATCAAAGATAATGCCACTGTTGTCAACCCAAATTTTGGATCTTGGTTCTCATTAGCTTCTTCAACACTTTCGCTACAATGCCTGACATATAGATTGGCCTATAATTTGATGCTTGAGTTCTATCACCTTCCTTATGAAGCAATACAATCCTGCCTTCCTTACACTCCTTTGGAACTGGATCTAATGTAAGATTCATATTAATTAAACAACTATGTCAACTTCTTGGCACATTTCTTAAAATACGTGGTGATATATCAAGTCCCACAGCTTTCTTTGCACTTACCAGTAAAATTATCAACTGTAAACACATGGAGCAAGAGTAATTCTTCAAAGCTGCTGCTTTATTAATTAGACATTTCATTGAAGGAGGCAGGGTTTGCTGTCAACAGCACAACAAATTCTTCACATTCAGGAATTGCAACAAACCATTCTGATGATTATTTGCCATATATATGCATAACTTGAAGGTGTAGTTTCATTTTCAGAGCATGAGATAACTTCTTTAAAAATATGAACATTACAACTTAATCTACATAATTTGCCTTTATTTTTCTGTGTAAATTTCTCTGTAGCAAGCAATTTCAGCTTGCATCATTCTGACTAATTTTGATAAATCTCTCCATGTTAGAATCTATTTCCTCAAATAACTGAAGTGCCTTATTAACAGAGGTACTTCTGCCAATTTTTTCACTATAAAGTTTTTATTGGGGTGGGGGATAATAAGTGCTCTATTCAGCAAAGATTTGATGATGCCTGTTTTTTTTTTTTTTTTTTTTTTTTTTTTTGGATGATGGGCTGAATCTTGTTGTATGAAACAGCCTGCGAAAGTAAAGTTAGAGTGAACAACAAGCCCCTATGATATATATTGTAGGCATCTCGGAGGTAATTGCAAAGATCCCAAAAAAGATACAGTTTAATGTCTAAGTTTTTCTCTATCAACAAAATCTCCTGATTACCATTCACAAAAGATAAACAGCACCCTCTTTCCCCCCCTGGTGTTTACCAGGTTCAATATGATTGCCTCCACTTGTACTTCGGACAAACAAGATGTTCAGTCAAAAAATTATGTCTTATAACAACAACAATAAACCTGAAAAATCAGTTGTTTAAAGAAAGTGCTGAAGCACTTCTGCACTGATCACAGCTAAATGAGAATGACTGTTTATCAGTGCCAAGATCTGGGAGAATTTTATCTTCATAAATGGTAAGCAATAATATGCTTCCCTTCCTTCCTCACCCTTACACACACACACACACACACACACACACACACACACACACTGCTTGGAAAGAAGTCAACAGACACCATATTGTGAGAAACAAATAGCCATGGTGCCCACCTTAATAAGATGTAGGACCTCCTTTTGGTATGATGATTACAACAATTCTACAAGGTATGCTTTCCACCGGCATATGATATAGTGACCAACAGGAATTTTGGGGCCATTCTTCCTGTAGGCACATCCTGGACAGTTGTGAGACAGACATCCCTTGACCTCACATTGAACATTGGGATGAACACTCTAGTTCATCTCAATGTTCAATAGGGTTCAGATCAGGATTCTGTGGATGCCAGTCCAGTGTGGCAACGTTTATGTCCACAAACTGCACAGTTACAGTAGCAGCCTTATGACACAGAGCATTGTCTTGCTGAAAAAGACAATGGTCAGTTATGTAGAAATGCCTCAAAGTAGGAAGCATTGCATTGTCCAGAATGCTCAAATACCTCTTGGTGTTCAGTGTTTGTGGCACTGCAAACAGAGGTCTGAGGCCAAACCAGGAAGAACAGTACCATACCATCACACCGCAACCTCCGAATTTCATAGTTGGGGTTACGCACCCTGGTAAGAGACATACACCAGTCATCCACCATACCTGTCCATCTGCTCAGTAGAGGGTGTAGCATGATTCAGTGCTCCATAACACAACTTTCTAAGCTTCCATGTCCCACTGTATATGCTCTTTGCACCAATGAAGACAACAGTGCATGTTGGTTCGGGTAATGTGGTTCTTGCATATTATGGTCCTACCATGGAAACCCATGCTGTGAGCCTCAGTTCTGAATATTTGTGCAGATCGTGTTCTTCCGGCTGATGCCTGGAAGTCCACATTCAACATGTTGGATAACGAATGGCAGTTTTTACATATTATCTTTCATAGCATCCTACAGTCATGTTCGGTGAATGTGGCAGGTCATCCACTGCAGGTGACACTTGCAGTTGATTCCTTGTGCCTCCATCTTGGTATGGTATCACTGATGGTTGACCTGGGATAGTCAAATTTGCTGAACAGATAAGTCTGCAACATGGCATCCTATCACAACACCCCTTTCAACCTCTGTCAGTCCCCTTCTCATAGCTATTTCACCTGGACACAGTTGCATTGATTTGGGAGTATCACATTCCTCCAAATTTATACCAGCTACAAACATATGGCATGGAAATATATATATAGGTCAACAGAAATCCCAACGGGCAAGGGAGTGTCCATTGCCTTCTTTCCAAGCAGAGTCTGTGTGTGTGTGTGTGTGTGTGTGTGTGTGTGTGTGTGTGTGTGTGTGTGTGTGTGTGTGTGTGTGTGTGTGTGTGGAGATGCTAAGAGATCGGCCAAAATGGAGAGGTTAATTCAGTAGTGGACTGAAGAAAGCTGTTGATGATAATGATATATTTGATGCAACAGATTAACTTGGCCATATGACATCATTAAATAAATTTAATGACCCGAGAAGTATCAAAATAGAAAAAAAAAAATGCTATTTATTATTTGAGCACACAACTAGTTTCATCTTCTTAAAAGATTTCATTGGGTACATAACATGAAAAGAAAAATACAAATATATATATTCAAGAGAGTAACAGCTAGAAATTATTGCTAACACACACACACACACACACACACGTATGTATGTATGTATGTATGTGAAGATATATCATAAATAGAATGAATGGATATATATATATATATATATATATATATATATATATAGCCATGCCATTCATTCATTTATTTATAGTTTGCTATTTTTGTCATATTTCGACGTTAATTATAATCTCATTTTATTTTGTAACCACCCATAGGCAGCACTCCAGCACATATGGCTCAGTTCTATAAAAAAAAAAAAAATAAAGGATTAACGTTTTTGTTCTAGCATCACCTTGTGATTGTGCTTATGTGCTGATGATGGTCTATTAATTTCAGGCCAAAATATTTGGAAAAAGTATTATTCTTTATTTTTATGAATATGCTTGTCTAATAGTTGTTGTGTAATAAGTGCTATTAAAAATTCATTATGCTTCAGTAATAATTAACCTTTTGATTGCTAAGCTTTAGTTTACTCAAGCAGTTCAAAAATGAGCTTGCGTATTCTCAATTAGAGCATTTAAAAAATCCTGCTGAAATAAAGTTTTTAAACACATTTGAATTTTGAGGGCATGTGGTGACATTTATTATGAATATAAACTCAAACACTTCTCTGCATCATCTGCTACTATCTGGAGGGATTTTGGTTAACCATCAATTGAAAATAAACAGCTTGAAGTTTTGCATATTTTTTTAATTTAAATTATTAAAAGAGAATAAGTTAGTAATCAGTGATAAGGTTCAAATGCAAATAGTGAAAGTAAGTCAAAAGGCAGCAAATAAATTCCAAAGAATAACTTACATGCTGGAGTCACTCTATATCCACCTAACGGAGCATGGTGTCCAAAAGCTGCATCAAAACCGGCTGCAACTAGTACAATTTCAGGATCAAAATCTTTTGCTATGGGTAGTACTACAGTCCTATTAAAAATGTTTCATGTCATTGCTTTTATAAGTTTAATGGCTTCAAAAATTTAATAAATTTGTTAGTTTTAAATTCTATGAAAGCAAAACATGTTCACTTTTATTTTAGGTACTAACTAAAGTAAGACTAATTAACAAATTTGTTACAATATGAAGTACTTCTCATTCAATAACAGCTTGCAAAGGAGAGATCATTCCAAGTAAAATCAAGGTGCTTAATTATTGATTTTGAGGAAAGCAAGTTTATTTTGTCAGCTTTTATCCTTTAAAAAAAAAATATATATATATATATATATATATATATATATATTTTTTTTTTTTTTTTTTTTTTTTCTTCCATCTAAAGATTTTCTTGTTAATCATGTTGGCCATTTTTATTTGGTGGATCACAGAATTGTAAAATTAATTACAGCTTATTTCCAGATTTTCTAATTGCCCATTTTTTAATTATTTTGATTAAAAAATTTGATTTCTTATTTGCATTTGCAGACATTTTTTGTCAAGATGGTAGCCACCTGCTCTAGGCATTCTAAGTACTCTTTTCCCCATTTTGTACTCTACCCTACAGGCCCCTAGGTTAGGACGACCAGATTAGTGAAACAAAAAAATGGGACACTCATGAGTTGACATGAATTGACTGTCATAATAGTTAAAACAATCCTCTTGTACTTGTTTCATACCAGCTAGCCATAACTGCTTAGCTTGATTAAAATTAACATAGGTTATGTGCATATTTATCACGTTTCTTAGTCTCACATTGACACTGTCAAATTACAAATATATTTATTGCGCAGATGATCCAGAAGACATACACTACTATTATCCTTGTCATATTTTTAGACGACTGAATTTATTCCAAAAGGTTTGGCTATTCCTTTATGAAATTGTAAATATCCATACAAAAAAGTCTTTAAAGTGTGTTTTTGTAATTAATAAAGCCCGTACAGTTTCAATGGACAACTGGTTCCTTTCATCAGTCCAAAATGCATCCATTAAGGAAAACACCCTCTCTCATGATGCACTCATCTCCACTATTCTTAACACAAAACTCACAATGTGTATTATGTTCCCAAAAACTGATGTCTTCATTTCTCAGTCCACCTCTCACTAGTCATCATAGCACATTTCTTCCAATGATCAATTTCATGTGCATTATAATACCACTTCTGGAAACTATGAAAGTCATCTGAATGGATATTAGTGCTTTCTATTGAAAATAGGGTAAACCTCTTTACTGTGCAACAAATTGCATAGTTATATTAGAGTCTATGAAAAAAGAATAAAAATAAAAATGGCACATTTGGCATTCCCTTTGCATTTTCTTGGGACAACGTGATCGGTGGCTGAAAAAAGGAGTCAGTTGCATTATAAATGGGACGTCTGGTCACCCTAACCTAGATTGCATCCACAAAAGTGAGCCTAAACTCCTAAACTGTTAATGCCTGCATGTACATATCAATTTGTACAATTGTTCCCTGATAGCAATTAATATTTAGTCTATGTTGTAATTTCTTAAAAAATAACATTATGAACAGCCAGTGTATAGGCCTGCCACCAAAATTACTTTGTCTGACGATGCAAATAAAAAAAATACACACCATGAGCATTAAAATGGTCACACAAAATCAGAAACTTGATAATCTGGAAATAAGCTGCGATTCATTTTAAAAGTACACATTTTATGGATCTGCCAAATAAAAACAGCTGCCATTTAATTTTAAATCTGATGATTTCATATGGAATGACCCATAGCCATTCGGACTTTTACTTCACTGCCTTGCTAGAAGAATGGTGTCAACCTTTAGTTCAAGCATACTCTAAGTCTGCCAAAGCTGCTGTCAGACATGTATCAGACCTTAAAATATGGAATGTGTTAGAGTCATGAGTAAAACTAGTGCTAGGGAAAGAAGTGGCACTTTTGTTCTGGGTGATAATTTAGAAAGGTACAAATTAATACAGATAAGCTATTGTTCCCAACATAAGTCATTAGCTGTGATTGCTAATGATCCAGTGTACAGATTGTACAGCAAAAATGCAACTAATGCTCACCATTTCTGCTGCACCAATGTAGGAGTGCCTTAGAGCTCTGTTCTATCACCTATCCTTCTTCTATACATAAATGACTTACTCCAATCACCACTAATCCTATTTACAGCTTTGTTGATGATAGTACTTTCCATTCATTTTCCTCAATGCAGTGCTCATATGTCCCAACTTTCGAGATCATCTTCAACCAGTGCCTTACACATTGATTTCCATACAGCCTTCAGTGGGTGGGCACAATGGTCACCTTCTGCTATCAAAACACAGTGCAGCTTTTTTTTTTTTTTTTTTTCTCTTGACAAAAGGGATCTCAGCTCACCACCTGTGCCCTCAGTAGTACACAAATCACTAAACAGGATCAGATCTCTCTGCTTGGACTGACATTTACCCTCTGTCTCTCCTGGCATAAACATATCACATCAATAGCTTCTTCATTATTGAAAAAAAACAGGTAAAAAACAGCAACTTCATGACTGAAGATGCTAATTTTCACCCACCCAGCTAGTAAATCTATACTAATCCTAAATCTGCCCATCTTTAGAATACAGGTATCCCTTGCTTAACGCGGATTTGATTATCGCAGCAAAATTAATTGCGGAAATCCCTTGATATACGCAGCAAGAGTTTTGATTAACGTGCCTTCAAATTTACCACACAAAATCATGCTCATGCCACGAGGCTGCTAGCCTCGTGGTTATCCAAATTCTCTTAATGATCTGTGCGAGAATGTGAAAGTTTTATTTTTCCCACCAAATACAACATCATTGTTACAACCTATGGACATGGGAGTCATTGCAACTTTCAAAGCCTATTTTCTTAAAAAGACATTCTCAAAGGCAGTTGAAACAACAACGGGTGAAAATGTGATTGCGCTCCACGAACTTTGGAAAAAATTTAACATTAAACACGCAATTGCGAACATTCGTGACTCGTGGGAGCAAGTATCTTCTAGTTGCATGGAAGCTGTTTGGGAAAAAAACCTTCTGCCAGAATGCGCTAATGACTTAGGTTGTTTTCAAAATCCTGTGAACAACGTGGTCAAAGAAATCGTTGCAATTGGTGAAGACCTTGGTTTTGAAGGTGTTAATGCAGAAGATGTTAAAGAATTATTGGATTCAAATTCAAAAGATTTCAGTGACAACGATCTTCTTGAAATTAAACAACGCACATATGAAGACAACGAACAAATGGAATGTGAAGATGAGGTTCCAAAGGAAATAACAGTCAAAGAACTGGATGGAATATTTCACAGTTTAGAATCGCTTAAGCAGCAAGTAATGGATATGGATCCAGATGTTAATCGAAGACTGCTTGTTTGCAGAGGTCTGGAGAGTCATTTTGCTTGTTATCGTAGAATTTATGCCGATAAGAAAAAACTAAAACTGTTCAAAATTCTTTATAACTTATTTTGATTTTAAAAAATTGCAGTAACTAATGTAGGTACAAGTATTTACTTTGCATTCATTTTTTATCTTTCCTAAAAGAGTACCATATAAAACGAATTATTAATACAGTAATCGATCAGGGACGAATTGTACTTTTTACCATTCATTATTAGATTTGATTAATGTGATTTTGATATACGCGGTAACATCGAGGGATTAATTAACCACGTTAATCGAGGGATACCTGTACCGTTTTGGGAATTTGCACCTAAAACTTCCTTAAAAATTCTTTATACTGTCCAGAGGAAAGCAATTCTGCTCACAGATGATCACTGCTTTATGGACTCACTTCAACCTCTATCTCATCTCAACTGTGTGTATGTTCCAGTAAACTGGTAACCATCATTCCTCTACTTTCTGTTGGATCTGTTAAAGCAAGAGCAGCCACTGCCCAGTATCCCTTTTCATTGCAACTGCAAAACATACTGAACCTGCTTATCCTCTTCCATTTTTATTCTATCTACCTCTGTCTGCTGGAACAGCCTTCCTCATGAAGTCTGAAGAAAAATGTCAATAAACATCTTTCAACAACACTTCCCTGCACCCTACACAGCACTGAGGTGCTTACGGGCAAATAAACCTCATTATGGGATCAATATATATTAAAAATACTATTTAAATATGATGGATGTGACTCATGGTGCAAGAATATTAGATAAGTAACAGTGTCTGAGAATTTGTATATAAACAAGGTAGCTGTTTTGCCTTCAGTTTGAGAGTGTGTGTTTATGCATTTCTAACATGAAGATGAATCATGTGAAAGCTTTGAATAAAAAAAGGTGCATGCTGAACTATAAGGTAGATGATCATAACAGACAGAGATCAACTTGAAGCAAATGCCTCAACATGAAAACTGCTTGTCAGGAGACTAATCAAAGGATGTCTGAAGAAAGATATATTTGAATGCATCTCCAATATGAGAATGAATCGCTTGGAAGTTAAATGGACTTTGACTTGCATAAAAAATAAAATGATGTGGATCCAATACCAGAAAAAGGTGATGACCAGGAGTGGTATGGAAAGCAGGCTAGGAGAGTGACAGCCATAGTGATCATTTTGAAACCGAACTATGAAAAGAAGTTAACTAAACAAGCAAGAGAAAAATTTAAGAGAATTTTTTTGATGCAGAGGAAAAATAACTTTGTTGAATTCAGAAGAATGAAAAGTTCAGATGCAGAAATAGTTGGGTTTTCAAGCAGTCTTTAATGAAATATACATTTAAGGCAAGTCTGTTAGTTATCTAGATGCAGAGGTAGAACAAGATAAGAAGATACATTTGGAACTAATAAAGGCTGATTCACACTCAGTAATGAGATTGGATGTGATATTGGCAAGGGAGCTACAGGAATCTGCAAGAGAATTAGCAGTGCATCTGAATTAATTATTGAACTTAGTCTCAACATGAGCACAATTTAATGAGTAGAATGAGGGCAAGATAATTCTATTATACAAAGATGTATAATAGACATAAATAACCAACTAATCAGTCTCTGGAGTAATCATCAAAGTCTTGGAAAGTCTAATAAGATCTTCATACTATTAGATGGGGGGATAGTTGAATGGTCTAGTGGAGTTGCTTAATGATCACTTTATTGAGACATTTCTTCCTGGAGTGAGGAGAATGTATTTTGAATACTAGGCAGTGGGCTATATAGTATTTCATGTATTCTAAAAGTATGCTAAATGAACAGCTCCATTGACCTGATGTTCATCAAGTTGTCTAGTTACTAGAAAAGGCCCTAGGAATGGAAGGAGAGAAAGATAATGCCTTTGGATAAGTGTAGCAGAATGGAAGTGTCAAACAATACATCAATTTGTTTTTTTTTTCTACAGTTATAATTTTGGAGATATTAGTGAGAAATTGTGTACAAAATTCGGGCAGTATTATTATCTATGAGAGACCAGTATGGATTTGTTAATGGATGTTTTATAAATAATTTGCTTTTCCTTTATAATAAAGTAATGAGTGGTTGTGAGGGAGAAAGGCGTAAATAGGCGGTCCCCAAATTATATGAATTTGACTTACATAAATTCAGACTTCTGCAAATTCTCATGAAAAGACTAGAAAAATGGAATTATAAACATTTTACTTAACCCACTTTCATTATTCACATGCCATCTAACGGCAGTCTTTTGCAAGGTAGACAGCAAGCGCAATGCATGCACTTTCCTCAATCTCACTTTCAATACCAAGGATGCTATATTTTTAGTATTTGCATGGATCCTAATGCCTCACCATTTTTAAAAGTCCAAAGAGAAAGAGATGACTTGATAGCTTATCATGGAGATTTATGAAAAGAAGAAACAAGCCATTGTTCAGTCATCTTTTGATAATTTCATAAGAAAGGTTGAAGCCAAATTAAACATTAAAAAAAAAAAAAAAAATTCCCTACATTCTCATTCTATTTATACTGTATTATATTACTTTGTATTAATAATTACATATTGAAATTCAATTTGTGTGGGAATTCTGTGACTGCAACTAACAGAAATAATAACCTTTAAAACATGTTAATGCACTTCTGCATACACATAAGCAATAGGGTGTGATTAAGTCAGGACTATCTGTACTCCACTATGGATTTTTTGGATTTTGCAAAGGTATCTGATAAGGTGCTATATAATAAATTGATACTTAACTTGCAATGTATGGCTTTAGATAAAGTTAGTGAACTGGATTGGAAAGGGACTGACTATCTTATATATGAATTCGAATAAATTCAGCCAGGGCCTGGACCCAGAACATTTTTCTGTTTTGTGATTTTTCTCCCATTACAGTAATTATGCCTACATTATTGTGTTATTATTCAACAATTGTTTACAGTTTTAAATGTGTATATAAAGTCAATATAAACAGTCGCCTGATAACAAACGCATGATTAAAGGGACGGGGAGGTTTGGAGCTTCCTGTAATGCATTATCTTGCAGCGATTGACATGCAAACATCATTGCAGCATAGTGTAGCAGAATTTTGACAGACTTTAGCGATATTTTGTCTTCTGGTTGGTAACACTATCCGCAACAATCAGTAACCAACAATAGAACAACAGCAGATTAGCAGTTATTTATCAGAGCTCGTGACTGTGGGAAGCACAAAAAAAATCATTAATATTTTTGTGTTTATGTAGGCCTACTATTTCAACTATGGATAAGTATGTTGGTACCTTCTTTAAACGGAAAAATAGCTCGGATGACAGTGATAATACAAAATGAGTTTGTAATGACAGCTTGTGTGCAGTTTCTGAAGAGAGAGAAGTCTGTAACGAATTCACAGAAATGCAGGCTTCCCATCAGTTGCAATGGGATAATATTAACATGTTGAACGAAAGGAAAGATTTGCCAACTTGCTGGACACTTGACCAGTGGATAGCATTCAAAGATAAATACAAGTGGTTATTTTGTAAGGATGGAGGTTTGGGGGTGTATAACATGTGCAGAGGTACAGACCCTAGGCACAAGAAGAATGTTAGAAGTATTATATTAATTTTTTAATTTTGTATTTAATGTTTCTGGTGGTATGAAAGAGAAGGCCTGATGGCTTTAACTCCACCAGAATAAATAAATAAATAAAATTTTAAAAAATGTTGCGACAATCTAGCAATAACCTCACATTTATGATCCTTACTTTAAGGGCCCGAGAACTTATTTGTTTAGAATTTAACCACTATATCAGAGTTGTGTATGGGGACTGCAAAAAAGATCAGAAGAGGTCACAGAGCTTAGTACTTGGAATCTTTGCTGTTTACCTTTTATATCAATGATATTGTTCACTAGGTTGAAGGGAGATATTCAGTCTTTTGCAGATTATGAAAGCTTGGAAAGGTTATTGGTAACAGTGTCGATGTCGTAGTCCTTGAGAAGGATTTGAATAAAGTGAACAGATGGGCAAATGCTTGGGGATGTCAGTTTAATGCAACTAAATGTAAGATCTTGAAATTCAAATTCCATGAATAGGTGGTTGTATACTCTGTTGGTGGAACTGTATTAGATGAAGAGAGGCAGGGAATCTTGAGGTGATGGTTAATAGAAATTGGAAGTTTAGGGGATATATTGCTAAGGCAGTAAATGTAATCCAGAGGATTGCTGCAGTCCTGAGAAAGGATTTGACAAGCAAAGATAAAAGAGTGGTGATTCGATTGTAAAGCCCTGATCAGACCATAGTGCTCAATTCTGGTCACTGGGATTCCAAGGGGATGAAGCAGCCTTGGAAAAGATACAAAGATGGATAACAGAAATGATATCAGGAATGTAAGGATAAACTGAATATTTAAATGTTAATTATCAATGTTATCTATGCGATCAGCCACTTACCTTCATCAAGTGATATATTTGAATCTTTTAGTGACAACGCTTCTGAAATAAAATTAATTATTTCTGCTGAAATTATGTTCCAAGCTCTCGAAATCCAGTTGCACAACGGTTCTAATGATGGCTCTTAATCTTAACCCGTCCCCATGTAATCCATGATCAAGAATTCAATGCCTTCACTATCACATTTCCTCTACTGGCTGCTTCCATCTCTTTGCATATGATTGGTGCGGTATTAAAAAAGATCACTCGACCTAATGACAAAGGCAAGCTGATGATTGCCAAGTTGAAATGCCGATTCTCTTCAACCGAATTCCAAAATATCTGAAACTGCCATAACAACGTTCACTATCTATTTCTTAAAGTTTTAAATGTTTTTCTTGTGTGAACTATACGTGAAACTTTCTGTTTTCGTAAAGTGCCAGCCTGGTTGGCTGAGTGGTTAGCATATCTGCTCTCCAGTCAAAAGGCTGTGGGTTCAAATCCCATCATGGGCATGGATGTTTGTGATTGTCTGTGAAAGTCTAGTGGTGATAGTGGGTGGTAGATGGCATTGGTGTAGATGATGATGGTAATTGAAGTTGGTGGAGACAGAGAGTTGTAGAGTAGGTGCCCTCTCTCGATGAGTCTTTGGACTCCCTGGAGGTGTTATATAATGATAATAATAAAGTAAAATCAGGGGTGTGAGGTATATGTGAGGGCAAGTTATATTTGAGTAAATATGGTAAATATGCACTGTCTTCCTGACTTCTTGATTGTAGTTTGGAGGTTGCTTTTGAGCAGCCCAAACTACACAAAATGTTTTGTTAATTAGTAAAGGAGATAAAAATCCCTTATTGTTTTTCAGCCAGTATGCAAAACTCTAAGATCGAAAACTATGATCTAAACATTTCATGCCGACGAACTGTCGGCGGATCCAAGCGTAAGTGACCACTTGGTAGTGTCACACCAAGGCAACTCGATGTAAAAGTGGAGCAAGCTCCCTCACTATTCTTGATATTTTCTGATAATGTAAAAACACACAGCTCTGAGGAGATGTAGTACTGCTTTACATTATGAGGAGAGGTCACTACCCATACTGGTTTCAACCTTTTTTGAGATCACAGTGAGTAGCTAGACCTAGATGATATCAAAGTTTAAGTGAAAAGAACTTACATACTTTCGCTATACATCTCCTCGGAGCTGTGTGTTTTTACATTATGAGAAAATATCAAGAATAGTGAGGGATCTTGCTCCACCTTTGCATCGAGTTGCCTTGGTGTGGCACTACCAAGTGGTCACTTATGCTTGGATCCACCGACAGTTCGTCGGCATGAAACGTTTAGATCGTAGTTTTCGCTCTCAGAGTTTCGCATACTGGCTGAAAAACAATAAGGGATTTTTATTCCCTTTACTTATCAACCTCGCCAAAAAAATAGCCATTTGGCTTTTCATCTTATGTTTTGTGAATGTTATAAAACAGTAAAATACCTTGTGATAACAATCCTTAGTATTTGCTCTTGCTTGCTACAGTTGACCTGTAGTGTCTCACTGTAATCTGCACCACAACAAATAGTCATCCATTTGCATGGATCACTGAATAAAAACCAAGGACTGATATTAAATGATATATAGAAATATCTTATCAAATCTTTTAATATTAGAGATTTAAACTTCACCAATAATCACCTTCTAATGCTAACTGCAAACAGCTAATGCATGCCATACATTTTTATGTTTATTGCCTAACATGAATTTACCTATATACATTATAATAGTTTTTTTTTCAGCATTTAATCAACTTTGTCATTTTTTATGTTCCTCATCTTGAAGAAGCCAGCAGTTCTAATTTAGGTGGTAAAACTAGTAGGTGTATTTTATTTGATATAATGCTGATAATTTCATTTGTTTCATGAGTGAAGTTCATGTCTTATAGCTGAAATTGTCTTCGACAACAGGATGAATAAAAAAAAATTAATGAAAGAATGCAGATGCTGTCTGACTTAGCCTTATAAATTATTTATTATATTAGATTAAGCATTTAGAATTAAACTACTGGTTACCCAGAATGATTAGAGAAGAGATGAATTTCGCTATCCATTGCGAGACCACTATCGTGTTAATATATTAGAAGCCTGAAGTAGTTTAAAAAAAATTCAAGTTTGGTCTCTAGAGCAGAGTTTTTCAGATTAATCCTTAACCCACCCATGATAGGTTTACAATCTTTCATAGGTGGAATTCACATAAAAGTTAAAACAAAATGGATTTAAGGTTGTGTTTTTATTTGATGTGCATAGGACACTCTGAAATGACATATATGCATCATATGGAATTAATAACAAAAATAGTTTATATTCACTAACTTAATGAATGTTTATTAATAAAGTAAAACTTACTCAATGTATTTATAAGACAAATAACACATTTTCTACTTTTCTGATAATTGTGGGTGGTAGCTGTCACACACACACACACACACACAGTTGTCAACATTTTGTGGGTCATACTGGTTAATTATACCAGAATACACACACTTCTATTAGAGGTACAGTAGGTATATAATTAATTATATACTGTAATTATTAACTATGACTGTTTACTTACCTAAAAGCAGCTAAATATTCAGCATCTCCTAATGGAGGATTCAAAGAACCTGACCATGCAATGTTGATGTTAAAGCCAGTGCCATCATCCATTCCAACCTGATGAAGGGGGAAAAAAAAAAAAAAAATATATATATATAATAAAAAGTAATGAAATTTGTTACAGCCTGATAAAAAAAAATTCTCCACAAGTGCACAATTATGAGTAATAGTATTATTAACAGACCTCCAAAGAATCACACAACTCCTTGAATGAGATTCATCTCATTCACCAACATGATTTAAACTTCTTTATCATTTCTCTAATCAAAACACACATCTAATAATCCCTGCATTCTCTTCGTCCACCTCTTAAAATAAAAATCTTACTTCTCACTTCCTTGTTCTTCCTAGATATAATAGAATTCCTTAACTGATCTGTTGTTTTTCCTTCATCAATTGTAAGAACAATTCATCCTGTAAACCAAAATATGGGTACCACTGAAAATAAAATGCCAATGAGACCACATTTTAAATCAGTATTGCCTCTGTTGAAAACATTTTAAATGGGAATTCACACTCTTCCTCCTATATACTCAAATAATGTGGATATGGACTGTTGTGTGGTTTATATATTCAAGATGGACTGTCTTGCATGTTGTGACCAGTTGGGAATTCATCTGACCATATGTTATGTCTCTTCCATGTCAGGCAGGTATTTTTATGAAGTTTTTAATACATATAGCATGCTCTTGTCAGTTTGATTTGTAAAATTTAATTTCAGAACTGTCTTAATGATACAGAAAATCTCCATAAGTGATTCTGTCTGCTTTAAAGTTATATATCTATAAAAAGAGATGGGATCTGCCTATTGCGCAGCACAAAAATCAAATGTAATTAACAGTGTGAACTTTTAAAAAATAGTTTGTTGTCTGAATGCAGAGAGACTGAACAGGAGACAAGACATGGTATGGATATGTTGAAAGTGTGATATTCTGCTGGTCTATGAGTTATCAGTAAATGCAAAAGTGGCTGATAGAATGAAAGGGTGCATAATTGTGGGAGCAAATGACCATATAAATCACAGAATAGAATTCAGCACAATAGCGGGAGCAAATGACTATATAAATCACAGAATGGAAGCAAGTGAGACTATAGAAGTGAAAAAAAAGTATAGCTGAAGAAGTGAATGAAAATCAGAATGAGGAAACAAAAGAAATGAATGATAAACTGACAGATAGCATAATTGCCAGGATACAAGACTTGAAAAATGAGTTGATATGAATGAGAAGTGAAACAAAAAATATACATTGTGCAATGGGAAGTTTGGTGATAAAAATTGACGAGTGCAAAAAAGTTAGGATGAAGGAAAGCAGAGACAAAGAGGTGATGAATGACTCAAGAATAGCAATGTGTGGATCATTCCATTATTAGAGATGTGATAAATGGGAAGACAATGTGTGTTTTTCAGGAGGGAGAATTAGCAGTATAATTGATGCATTAACTATGAGAAGGAGGCAAGCAAGTGAGCTGGTGGTAGTTGGAACAAATGACTTGATTGGATATAAAGAGAATATGAGAATGGATATGAAGAGGTTGTTGAAGAGGGTGATAGATAACAATGTGATTGGAAAGGTAATAAGTGTGTTGCTGAGGTATGATAAGTTGAGTTGAGGCAGAGAGCAGGGATCATGAATTGTATATTGGCAAAGCTGTGCAAGAAGGGAGTGGTAACTGCTGTAGAAGACATAGTTGAGGTATTCAGTGAACAATTCATTAATTGTTCACTGAATACCATCCTCATCAGGATGAAATCATGAGACACTCAGGTGTAAAGGAAATATGAGGGGATGTCTTAACTGTGAGTGAGCAAGAGGTGTTTTTTGAGGAAATCAATAACCTTGATATAAGGCAATAGGATTTGATATCACCAGGCATCTCAAGGGAATGTTCCAAGGAACTGGCAGTAGCATTGGCATATCTGTTTAATGAAAGTCTTACAACAACACAGATTTCAAGGGAGTGGGAAGAAAGTAAAATTGTTCCACAGCATAAAGGTGGTGATAAGGATGTGGCTAAAAATTATAGGCCACTCTGAATATCTGTAGTTGAAATTAAGGTATTTAGAGAGATTATTGAGAACTAGGATACAAAAATGGGTTGATAACAGCAGTAGTCTCTGTGGTTATCAGTATGGGTTTGTTAAGGGGGGGGGGATCATGTTTTACTAACTTACTTATATACTAAAACAAGGTGACTAATGTCTTGGACAAGGTATGATATACAGTGGTATATTTGATTTTGAAAAAGCTTTTATAGACTGCACATGATAGCTGTTAAATAAATTGAAACAGATGGGATTGGATAACAGACTTCTGAGTTGGATCAGTGACTGACTGTCAGATAGGTATCAGAAAGTTGTATATGGGGGGGGGGGGGGGGTGCAGTATCCCAAAAAAGGGAGGTCACTAGTGGTGTGCTGCAGAGGTTAGTTTTGGGACCATTATTGTTCAATTTGTATAATATTAATGATGTTGGGATGGGTTTATCTGGTGATATGTAACTGTTTGCAGATGATGCAAAATTTGGGAGAACAATACAGAGTCAAGCAGATGTTATGGCCTTACAAGAAGACTTGAATAGGTTGTATGAATGGGCAGGTAAGTGGAACTGTCAGTTCAGTGTTGCAAAGTGTAAGGTTTTGAAATTTGGGATACAAAGTATACACGTGGTGGTAAACTTTGAAGAAGGTAGAGGAGATGAGAGATCTGGGAATGATGGTGGAGAAGGACCTGAAATTCAGGAGCCACACTGCACAAGTTGTGTAGTCATCACATAGGAAATGGCAATGATGCTGAGGACCCTGACATTCAGAAATAAAGAAGTTATGATGCCCTTGTATAAAGCCTTGATCAGGCCTAATATGCATTACTACACAGATTTGGTCACTAGGTTTTCATGGTGATGAGGATATGTTAGAAAGGATGCACAGAAGATTCAGAAACATAACTGATCTTTGGAATGTAGAGTATGAAGACAGGTTGAAAAAATGTAATTTGTAAAGCCTTGTGAATAGGAGGAGGGGGGGGGGGAGAACAAGAGGTCATCTCTGGAAACTGTATAAGGAGGGTGTGAGCGAAGGAGTGAGGAGTAAGTTCTTTGCATGGTTGGTGAGTGGAATGCATTACCTGAGTGTGTTGTGAATGTAGACACACTGAATCAGTTTAAGCCATGGTTCGATGAGCTTTGTGTGTGATAGTGTGTATCCCACAATGCATCTCTGACTCCATGGAGGCAGATGTTAATAATAATAAATCTATTTGATTTTGAAAATTTGCTTTACATAAATCAATTTGTAATGCAGTCATTGAATGCAGAAACTAACATATCTTGAACTACTGAAAATTTGAAACGGGTTGTTAGGATACTGTATTTAGCACTAAGAAAACTCCTCATTTGATTTGTTCAGTTTATGCAATATAAGTCTGAGAGGAGGTACTTTTCACTACATGGTCATTTTCATTCAAGTTGTCTCTATACTCTATTTAGAGATGGGAGGTTTCCCTATACAGGGATATTTTCATTCTGGTTTTTGGAAAGAATAGACATAATGAGTAAAAAGGCATTTATTCCTATGAATCCTAAGATTTACAAGAAAAGGATTGCATCTGATGATCTCCAACAAAATATTAGTAGTTTTTATTATTATTCCCATCATAAATGTTAATATACATGTCTAGAGATAATAAGATGATGTAATTCATTTTGTCCCAGAGCAAGCTATTGGGGCACATACACACAGTTCTACAACTGCAAATAATTAGTAATTCATTTGCCTCTAATAAAAGTATTTCTATTCATACTTATTCTTTTCCTCCCTGATAAATCATTCTTACATGGTTTATCTTTAATTAATGAGAAGTATAGGACTCCCTTAATTACTGGTTTCTAATATATTCTGAAGCAAGCATATTCTTTCCACTCCCTATAGTTTTGGTTTCAACTGAAGCACACTATCATGATTTGTGGCATGCCCACCTGATACAAAAACAGACTATAAGACAAATTCTCATGCACCCCATGTTCAACACATTCAGTGTATTTTACATGTTCACACTGAGCACAACCTGGATGTTTAACACATAGCACAACCTGGATGATTCGTCTCTGGATGTTTAACACATCCAGAGACGAATTAAACCACTGGATTCCTACTAATTCCAGATTCAAACAAGGTTGATGATATAATTTACATGACAAAAGAAAAGGAAAAGGATCACAATAAAACTATCAGATTGCTTTATCTCTCTTTGAATTGCTGCAGCAATTTTAAACTATATGCTTTCATGCAAAGATGTTTATTAAACATTTTCGATGAAGTTGGTTTACAAACCTAGCTCATTACCTTGTCTGCAGAGACAATAAGCCATACAAGTTCTTTTAATTCTAAATCAGTACCTCTGGTTGAAAGGCTTCTTAAAAAAGCACTTAATATTAATGGGTATCCTCTGGGCTCTGTGCATTGGCCCACACTCTTCATGATAACACATGCTGTGAAACCAAAATTATACAAGAGTTAACCCATCGTAGGCTCTTTAGAATATGTGTGTATTTTTATAAATGCACTTTTTATTACTGCTAAAAGTTCTCTCATCAAATTTTAATGGTATCAATACATTAGATTTTTTTTTCATTCAAAATTCTCTTAGTTAAGGGGGGAAAAAAGAAAATCTGTATATATGACTGAACAAAAAATTGCAGCACAAATGGAAGGATTGTGAATCATCTTATATTCCTACTTTGTTTTTTAATTTTTATTTTTGTAATCACTCCCACAGCATATCACTTGGGATAGGGGATTGACATGTCAAAGAAAATCATGGGAATGCAGGCACCAAGGTATATGAATACCCACTGTACCAGAAAGTGCAATTTACTAAAGTAAATCACACTTCTAGTACTTCAGATTTCAAGTCAGTTCAATAATTTTTTTGATTATACTTCACACATACAGGTGACTATTTACTGCTTAATCTTGTCTGCAACTATTAGCAGCATAAGCAAGACATTCTTCATTAATTGTAATATATATCATTAGTATGCAACATTAACTCCCATTCTTTCTGTTGTTAATGCAGGAATACTGATTTTATCTTGCTACCTAAATTCACTGATTATGGTTGAGAATTATTGCATAAATTAATTATATTTATCAATTAAAATGTATTATTTTGTACCATAAAAGTTAATGAAAAAAAAAGCATCCTAATGACAGAATTAAATCAGTTCACCTCTTCTAGCCCTCCAGTCCCAGGAAAAAAATTTCCATCGTCATGCCGATGTAAAGAAATATAAAGAACGTGTGAATCATCATAAAATATTTGCTGTAGTCCATTTCCGTGGTGAACATCCTAAAAAAAAAGGAATTACTAATTTATAAATAAATCAGTGAGAAATGTAATAATTATGAATAAGTTTATTTATTATAATTATGCAAACTAAAGTTTTCATTTGAAATTATATTCAGGAGATTATTATTATTATTTTTTTTTTTTTTTGTTAAAAAAACACTATAGATCTTCCTTAAGTACACAAGAAAGTAACCCCCCCCCCACACACACACACACTTGCAAAAAAATATTTAGGCCTTCCATTAGAGCATACTTATGAGTGCTGCTACAAACTGTAATGATCATTTTAAAAAACGTTTAATTTTCTTGACCAAAAAGCTCTGGAAAAACTTTTATTGGGATTATATTGATCAAGTGTATATAATAAACAACTAAGTTATACCAACTAGTTTCACCAACTAAGTCTGTTGGCATCTTCAGGGTACATAACTGATGTAAGGCACTAAAAATTAAAAAACTATTACAAACTAAAATCAACCGATTCCAATTATATTAAACAAAGAACAGAGCGCGTACAATACATTCATAGAGCGTGGATGATCTCACTTGTTGTTATTTAGGAACGTTCTATAGTTGGCACTATAATTCAGTTCTGGCAAGTTGAAGGATCTGATAAGGGTCTTCCAGATCACGGGCAAGATTAGCCCTTGGTTCTTGTTAAGGTTTTGTGTACAGTGGGCAACTGTTGTGGCCTCCTTAAAAATTCGGGAGCGGAAGTCCTCCTCCATGTAAGGAATTGTGCTTCTATCCCACTCTATGGTATGGTTCGTTCTTGAGAAATGAAAAGCTAAACCCGATTTTTCTTCTCTGTTATTATTGACATCACCTATATGTTCTTTTTGCCTAATTTTTTTTTTTTTTTTTTGTAATGATAGTTACAAAAAAAAAGTTAGAAACAAAAAAGATATAACAAGGTAAGTAAATATCAGAAGTCTTTGGAATATACAAAAAAAAAGTTTTATAATCATATTCTAACTAAAACTTTCTTTGAAAATAGTTGTGGCAAAATTCTTCCATGCAAACTATAATAATCAGCTAACGCCTTTTATTCCCTTATAGGGAGTAGGCAAAACCTTTTAACCCTATCTAGCTTTTGGAGACTGAGTGGAGTTCAGTCTCCACCAATAGCAAATCACAAATAGCCAGCCCATGACTATCACTAATTATAAGCAGTCATCAATGAAGAGATCAGGCAAACAAGTGCTACCACCTCTTGGTACCTAATCCTAACAGGATATGTTACTGTCTGAAATAATATGGGTTCTATGGGGCGAAAAACCCACTTCCCCATGCCAGAGATTGACTAACTCGGGAACTGGTGGAAGGAATGTTTAGAAAAAGTTCCTCCAGTTAGAGACTAGACTTGAACTTAAGCCTATCTTTGGGTGGCCTAACACAGAGGATGCAAGTGCCACCTCCACTGAGGTACACAGGCCTGGGTAAACTATTAAAGTGTATTTAATTTAATACTGTTTTAGTATTATTAATACTATTACACAAAATGGTATACAAGCAGAAGTTTATAAAAGAAATTATATTTGTGACAGTTTTTTTTGAACTGAGAATAGCTTTGCTAAAAACTTATCTTAAGTATTCACTATCAGAAAATATCATAGAATATATACTGCATTCCATACAGAATTTTTAGAAGTTACTATCTAGATGCATTTTAATTCTTAGGAACCATCCATAAATTATGTAATTTTTTCTTGTTAAGGGAGGGAAGGGTGGGGTCTCATCCTCTTTCATTGCCAAGAGATTGACTCTTCCTTCTGGCAGCCCGTATGATTAGAATCCCTGTAGACTTGGAAATCTGATGACCTTAAATCTATCTTCAGCCCTCTCTTAATTCTCAGTTTGCCATTCATGATTCATTTTATATATTTGTTAGGGCACATTCTCACCATATATTTCAACTACTGCAATTGTGAAATTCTAAAACTTTGATTATGGTTTCTTTCATTTTTATCTTTTTTGTGCACTTCATGTTAAAGAGAGTAGTACTTCTCTTAATAATCCATGACTCAAAGATATGTAGCTGTTGATTTAATGAGGTGGAGTTTTACCTTTAGAGCCTCTGTAGCTTGGTCAATTCTGACAAAGCCATTTGGCTGAAAAGACCTGGGTCAAATCCTATCTGTGATGTAAAGAATCTTTATCAGGGCTTTTCAATGGAAGATGAGGCAGTCAGTCTTATACAGAAATGCAGGATTTTTCCTCCTGAAACTAGAATTTTTCATCTTGAAACCAGGCACACCAGCCAGTAGAAAATATACAACCTACACGCAAGAATATATATAATTATATTAGACTAAGCAAATTAACCTAAAAAAAAATCATGATTATGAAAGCCTATGCAGATAGATCATGGAGCTGTAAAAGTTGGTAAGTAATGCAGATTATTATAGAGTTTTACCTTTACTTATTTTGAGAATTACTTTTCCAGATAATTGATAAACAATTCATTTCAAGCCATCCAAATGCAAGTCTTTGTTTTGTAGTTTCTAGGATGTCTAAGTGTTCAGTGAGGACAGAGCTAAATAATTAAATCTTTCTGCATAGCGATTTTCTCATTAATGTAAATCTTTATTTTGCAGCTATGTTATAGGCTCTGACAGCAGTACACAGCTTAAAAAAAACTTGATTTTTTTATATTATTTGTGAAATAGCTATTGGAACAATGCCATCTACATACATAATGTGGTTTAATGTATCCATTTATATATATATATATATACAGGGTATCCCAAAATTCATGCAAGAAGTAATTTTGATAGAAAACACAGGTTTTTAATTAAAAATTGTAATTTCTTATTGATTCATAAGGTATACAGTATAGGGTTATGCATGGAATAGCATATCGGGTAAATGGCCTCCACGGCTTTGCTGGCACATACGCACTCTTTTGTCGAAATTTTCCATGACCGTTTTGCATAAATGTGGCTGAATTTCGTTGATACAGTGCTCAATTTCCTCCTTCAAGGCATGGGTGGTCATGGGCTTGTTGGCATAAACCTTAGACTTCAAAAAACCCCAAAGAAAAAAGTCCAACGACGTTAAGTCACATGGTCTGGGCGGCCAATTCTGATCACCAAAACGGGAAATTACACGACCAGGAAATGACTCTGGCTGTATGGCATGTGGCACCGTCTTGTTGAAACCACGTCGTCCACATCCATATCTTGCAATTTAGGCACAAAAAACTGGATTATCATGTCGTGATAGCGAGCACCATTAACTGTTATTGCCTTACCAGCCACATTTTCGAAGAATGGACCAATGATGCCTCCAGCACAAAATCCACACCAAACAGTGACACGTTGTGAATGCATTTGTTTCTCAACAATCACTCGTGGATTTTCTGAACTCCATATGCGACAATTTTGTCGATTAACGAAGCCATCAAGATGAAAATGAGCCTCATCGCTGAAGATGATTTTGTTCGAAAAATAAGCATCCACTTGTTGTTGTTCCATAATCCATTCAACGAACTCTCTTCGCTGTGTGTGGTCAGTAGGCTTCAGTTCTTGAGTCAATTGAACTTTGTAAGCATAAAGATGCAAATCTTTCGTGAGAATATGCTGTAGAGAGCTTCTCGAAATGCCCAATTCAAGACCAAGGTGCCGAATTGATGTTCCTAGACTCTCAGCAACACTCTCACGAACTGCTTCGATATTTTCTGTTGAACGACTTGTTGAAGGACGGCCAGAGTGTATAAGATCACTAATTGATCCAGTTTCCTTGAATTTTTTAAATTAATCTTTTCACAGTTGAAATTAAATCACTATTCCGACCATATTTTGTACGAAAATTGCGAACTGTAGCTGCCAAACCTTCATTATTTTTAAAATATTGCTCAACAATGAAAATGCGTTGTTCTTTCGTGTAGCGCTCCATTTTTAATAACCCTGAACTGTCAGCTGTCACGCTGTCTTTTTTTTCTCATTGGCAACACTTTACCACACAAATGGCACTAAATTTAAATCTTGCATGAATTTTGGGACACCCTATATGTATATTTTTTTTTTCCAGTTTCATCTTTAATGCTATTGTTTACCATTTCTTAAAAATAGATGTTAGAGGTATAGAGAAATTCAGCAGACTTTCATTATTCCTTGAGTGGTGATATGATTTTCATAATTGATTCAGGGACGCGCCGGCCATATGTGCAATGTGTGCAGTGCACACAGGCGCCAGGATAGTAAAGGTGCGAAAGATGAGGAAATACTTTAAAAAAACGTTTTTTTTAAAGTGATTTTTTTTATTAGAGGGGGGACAGGGGTGCCAACTAAAGTTTTGCACACAGGTGCCGGACACTACTAGCGTGCACCTGAATTGAGTACTTCTGTTCTTTGATAAAAATTATGCGAATCCCATCCAAGGAGAGTTGTAAAAATGTTATTTATCATACATTTGTTAAAAAATTGTAATGTGGTTAGAGAGGGTCAGATAATCCAGGACCACTGCTCTAGCAGCAAAAATTATCTAACATCAGTGTTAGAGTGTGATTCAAACCCACAGCCTGTTGGCTGGCATGCTAAGACAATATCCATTTAGTCAGCCAGGGTGGCAAAGAATTTAGTGAAGAAGTTGATTAATTCTTTATTAAGTCAGTGTCAGGTTTATGGAATGCCAGATATGAGGAGCGATTGAAGGAATGCAACTTGCAGAGCAGAGCCTTGTGAATAGAAGGAGAGGAATGTGATTGAGACATAAGTTAATGAGGGGTTGTTAGTGTGGAGGAAATTTTTCATAGAATAGAGGAGGGCAAGGGTAAAACAAGAGGTCATCCCTGGAGGATGCGACCAGGGGAGTGAGAAGCAGGTTCTTTGCATCGAGTTATTGATGAGTGGAATGCATTGCCTGAAAGTATGATGAGTGCAGAAACTGAATGGATTTAAGGCTATTCAATGATCTTTTTTTTGCATGAGAGAGTATAGTCCTCCCATGATGAGTCCTTTGATTCCATGTGTTAGTAATAATAATAATTCGTTGTATACTTTTTAGTTTAGAATCTCAATCATGGTTTTGTAACTGCTGGGAAAGGACTTGCCTTAAAAACAACAGCATTTACAGGTCTTGACAGAGTTCTGATGCCTATTATAATGTATAAATCTAAACTAAATCTAAACCTTACCTAAAGCCAGTTTTTTCTTTCCAAGTTAGCTTATCAATAAGCATTTACTGCAGAATTTCATGTTGCCATTTTTGTGGACAGAGATATTTGGTTATTTTATAAGATTTCACTGAACAGAGTAAAAATCTCAATCCCTTCCCCCCCCCCCTCAATCTTTCAGAATTCATCCAAGATTTTATCTATAACTTTGCTTTATTTAGAAGTAAATGCTGATTACACTGTTTGACTTTTGTTTCCATTTATGTCAAGATGGGAGTTTATAACAGTGTTATCAGACAAGCAATGAGTGTTGAATGTATCTGAAACTTTATCTAAACATGTTCTATTAAGTTTGGATTGCCTGTTTTTATTCCCTGAGGAGCTTTCAATGTTAAGGAAGAAGCAGTGAAGTTTACTGATAGTTCCATGTTTACTTTTAAAATTATTTGGGAGTTACAGTTTCTAGGATGTCTAAGTTTCAGTGAGTACAGAGCTAAATAATTAAATCTTTCTGCATAGTGATTTTCTTATTAATTTTTGTATGGTTTAAGTTTTGAAAAGTCTTTAAGCAAAGATCATTTTTTTATTATTACTATTATTATTTAACTATCTTGTTCCCATTTGCACACACTATTTACTTCATTCTTTAGTTACTTATATCTAAATGTGTTCAACTCAGAGTTTCTCTGTGCTTTCTTTTCCTCAGCCTTGATCAGCATTTTAATGGCCCACAATGTGTTAGTGACAAGTCAAGTATAATTTTATTCCCCTTTATTCTGCAGATAAAACTATCAGTATTCTATGATTGGGATATTGATGGTTTCATCTATTTGCATTTTTAATTGTTCATTTTCTGCTTCAATTTTTAGTTAGTTTAGAGGCAAATCCAAATCTGTGCCTTCTAGTCCTTTGCAAAGGCAATTGGGTGCAATTTCTACTCACCTGTGCTTCCAACTCTCTCTCTCACATCCAGATGATGACACCATTGTTACAGCACCAAAGGATAAAGATGACCTTGTGACTTCACTCTTTTCCTCCAATGCATAGATATGACCAAGACAAATCAGCTATCACCATGTTTGGAGTTGTGCACCTAAAACCTACCTAAAAATTTCTCATGTTCTCTAGAGGGGGAGCAATTGGCTCATATATGATGTTTCCCTCACAGACTTACTTTAACCTCTATCTCAAAGCAGTGTATCAGTTCTGTGTTTCTTCTACAGGTACTTCCATGGTCACTGCTCCTGTGAAAAAAGCAAACATCATTCCTCCACTTTCTATTGGGCTTGTTAAAACAAGAGCAACATCGTCATCTGCTGAAACATACCTTTTCAGTACTACTACTACTACAAACATTAAACCTGCTTCTCATTTATTCCATCTATTTCTGTCCTTTGGAGCAGCATTTCTCATAAAGAGTTTCCAAACAACTACATCTCTTCAAGAAAAATGCCAACAAATTTCTTTTTTTTCCTTCAGTCTTCACCTGTAATAATGTCTATAGGTTTATCTCTCATGTATGTGATAATATATACTTGAGACTAAGAAAAATTGCAGGATCGAAACTTAGAGAAGATCAAGCTGGAGTTCGGCCAGTTGTCATGATAAAATTTTCACTTTAAGAAACAGTTCAGAAATCATGTGAATATAAAAGTATCTGTATTTAAGTTTTGTAAATGAGGCATAGAAGAAAAAAAAGAAGCTGTTAATAGGGCAATTCACAGCTAATATTTATGTTGTAATCAGCATTTAGAATTGTATAATGTACAGGAAGATGGTTTGATGTAAATCAAAACGACGTGCAAATCTTATTACCTGGTTTTCAAGAGTAGAGATGAGGATATCGAAAGGGTCCAGATAAGATCATCTAAGGTTGAGAGAGAGTTCTGGAATGTGGGATGTAAAGACAAACAAAAGGTAACACTATTTGCAAAGCACTCTGAAATAGGAGGAGGGGATGATTTGATTGAAACATAAAATAGTGAAAAGTTGTTACCAGTTAATACGGAGGAGCTTTCATAGAATAAAGGGAGACAGAACAAAAAGCCCTCAAAGAAACAATATAAGGAAGATGTAAACATGAAAGTGAGCAGGTTCTTTATAGAGAGAGTGGTTGATGAGTGGAATGCATTGTCCAAGAGCGTGGTGAGCACAGGAACAGTAATGAGTATAAGGTATGGTTTGATGATATTTGTATGTGACACGGGAGACTTCCTGTGATAAGATATTTGATTCCATAGAGGTCTAATATCAATAAAAATAATCGAGTGTAAGACGAGAATGTACACTATATCCACTCTTATTCGTTATTTCAATATCATTCCTGATTTCAGCATTATGCAAATCATGTTCCACCCCTAAATAAATCCATTGCGAGTATTCAGGAATCTAATTGAATAGCTGCTGTAACAAATTTGGTGTGATCATCAGTAATAAAAAGTATGATAATAGGAATGAACATGGAAAAAATCAAAGCTGGTGAGAAGCCAGTTGAATAAGTTTATATGAAATAAGAGAGCAAAAAACACTATACAAGCAGTATACAAGACTTGTTCAAACCAATTTAACTTATGGACCCAAGAGTTGGATTAGAAATAAAACAATTGATCAAGGACTAGACACAATAGATATGGGAGCTTAGATAATGAACAAATGGAGTTAAACTTCGTTGGGAGATAAATTTTACTGCTGTGAATTATATAAAAAATACAAAAAAAATATATGTATATATATATATATATATATATATATATATATAAAATTAATCAAAGGAAATAAAAAAATTCCTTATCCCATCCACAGTATTAATGTACTACAGGTTTACAACCCTTCCTGGGGGGGGGTCACATTAAAAAAAAAGCATCAGTGATGGAATCATGAAATAATGAAGTTATTATGAATGAAAATTACATTGTTGGTGTTGTCAAGAATGTATGATCAGAATTAATTGAAGGTGGTATGGACACTTAAACACAATGAGAGAGAGAGGATGGAATAGGCTTACTTTTTTTTTTTTTTTTTTATCATCATTGAGGTCAAATGTGCCATAGGTTGGCCATTCCTGGTGTAAACAATCATATATTACTATCATGTTGGAAGTTTTTTCCCACTTGGTTAGACTATAATAAATTTAGTTTAATCCTTTATCCAAGTGTAAGCAAACAAAGTTTGCACATGAAGTATCTTCAGGACTGAGGCAACTCGTGGTAAAGGTGGACCAAGCTCATCACTCCCCATCTTAACATCTCCCTGCGGACATGTATAATGCCATGCATTAAGGGAAGGGCCACTACCCAGACCGGTCCCGACATTTATTGAGGTCTCGTCAGTGGACCAGACCATCTGGGAGCCAGATCCAGGGGTGATGATACCAAGGTGGAAGCAATGGAAAAGTCATATTTACCTATACGAGTTGCCAAAAGGTGTCTCACCTTATTAAATTACTCTGGATCTGGGTCTGGTTCCCACTGACGAGACTTCAATAAAGGTCGGGACCGGTCTGGGTAGTGGCCCTTCCCTTAATGCATGGCATTATACATGTCTGCGGGGAGATGTGCATTATGAGAGATGCTAAGACAGGGAGTGATGAGAGCTTGGTCCACCTTTACCACAAGTTGCCTCAGCCCTGAAGATACTTCAGGTGCAAACTTTGTTTGCTTACACTTGGATAAAGGATTAAACTTAAATTTATTATATTACTATCATATTATCTTGTACATCCCTTGTGGGTACCTATCAGGAATTTCATGATGATGATGACACATGTATCATGTAAGGTATATTTTATCAAATATTTGCATTGCAGAGACTTGGTCAAATATATGATAAAGGTAAGTAAGTACTAATTCTAGTTAAGGAAGATGCCTAATGATGACCAAATGTTTACACTAGTTATAATCATGAAATCATTTTTATTGGATATATTACTTTTCCATTTTCAAACAAGTTAAATACTATATATATATAGCTTATGGCTTAACCACCTTACCGGCCATTATGGATCAAATATGCATCCTCATACGCTTTGTATCCATCATATATTTCAATGTAATATAAATGGTATCACAATTTTAATATGCACTTCGCATCCATGATAACTTTGACATCTTGGCCAGTAGTGTGGTTAAACCTTATATGGTTTAGGTTTTGTTGATAATCACAAAATTTAATCAACCTACTATTTTCAATTTTCATTGTCTTCTTATGCTTAAAATCTCCTGCAATTGTTCAAATACTCCTATTATATTTACTTGTTATAGTGAATTTATGTTAGCATGATATTATACCTGTATATGAGGACTTTGCTTAGAACTTTCGAATAGTTTGTTATAATGGTGGTTGTTATGTTGAGAGAGTCAACAAAACAAAAAATCTCTACATCTTCAAACAAATAATCATACTGATAATAGAAATAAGGAGATAGTTCCATCATGTACAAAGTGTTGATCAGCACATTTGGACTATTATGTACAAATCTGTTTGTCAAGACTTGTGACTAGGGAACTTTTGCTTTAGTTATTCATCTCTGGAGAGTTTCTAGAGATGAATAACTAAAGTAAATCAGATCTGAGAACATTGGTTATGGGTAAATTGCAGAGTTTAGTGAAAGGGGAAAAAAAAAAAAAAAAAAAAAGAGGTGACATGATAGACTTTTAGATTAGCAAGTGGATTTTTACCAGATCAAGTAGGAGGAAATTATAAAAAAAGGGGTGGAGGGAAAGTGTGGTGAAAACGAAAGCATGAGAGTGCATTTTGTTTATGTGGAAAGTGTTAGGTGAGTGAAATGCATTGTCTGATTGTGCTGTCAATAGTTTAGTACTATATGATAAATGAGTTGTTAGTTGAGTGAGACCTCCTGCAATGAGTCTCCCTTCACAGAGGTCTATTAATCATAATAATAATAAAATATATTCAAGATACTCATTCAAGATACAATCAAGCATACCCAGTCAATTATGAGAATTTTCTCCAATTTTAACCTCTGCCGTAATTGTTTGGCTGCAACGGCTACTGAATTAAAAAAACAGAAACCCCTAAATGGAAAGGGAAAAAAATATTTATTCTGAATAAATGAAATTTATATACAGAAACAAAAATTCTTTAAACTAAATTAAGGATATAAACAGTTTGTATAAAAATTGGCAAACTACACTGCACAGCATAACACTTTGTTGTGCTGTGCAGTGTAGTTTTATTTATATTTATTGAATGAATGATAGTATCTTATAGCTTTTTTTTTTTCTCCTTAATCTCTAAACACAAAAATGCTGAAGAGAGAGAGAGAGATTAAGTATAAATACTATACACTGCTATTATTATTATTATTTTTTTTTACTGTGCATTGCTAAAAAAGTAAATGCCACTTAATATAAAAGCAGCAGCAACTGTGAATAGCTATACTTCCATTTTCTAAAAACTGCAAACAATTGATAGCATGTATGCTTAGCTGGACTATTTGTTGAAGTTTTTAGAAAATTGAAGCATATTAAAATTCAAAAAACACTAATTAAAACTCAGTGTGTATTAATTAGTGTGCTTTAGTTAATTTTCTGGCAGATTAGCACGGTGATGAGAAACTTATTTAAGCTCTGCAAACTAAAATTAAACACACCAATGTTTAATGCTACTAAAGTAATAAGACAGTCTGGAAATGATTTCCTTTGAAAAAAAAAGAAATAATGAATAACAGTTGTTATATAACTAAACAATAATAAGAAAGAAGATGCTATCACCACCACCAAACTTCCAATGGAGTCAGAAGCACTGAAGTAGACCCAACTTCTGCATTGCCTGTCATACTAGATCTTAATTTCTTAACTCATTTGTTTGTCAGAAATTCCATATTAAAGGATATTATAAACAGAAACATGCTTAACAATATTTTTCTCTCGGAGTGTGCTGGAGAGAGGAGATATCCAAAAATCTGAATAAAAAACATTATATGATTTATGGATTAGCCATTTTACTGTTGCTTGTTGAAGCCTTTAGCATCATTTTATCATCACTAATATCTTGAGCATATATTATAATTATCAAGTAGCGCTACTTATACTAATATGAAAGTGATTACTGCGAGTTATTAGTTTTATCAAGTCCATTTAGAAGTAGTGGTTATAACTACACATATCCAAATTCCTACATTACATGAACATTGATCTGATTTCTCCCTTTCAGTTATTTCCGGCCATAGGTGACTTTGTAGACATTGCCCACATAGTACTCCTGGTGAAATTTTTACAGGGTAATTCACCTTGCTTCCCACCCACCCCCAAATTTTATCCTGGCTCGGGACCGGCATATGGCTGGGATGTATTCATGACTGTAATCCAAGTGTGTTCATAGGGCTTGTTATCCTGTTACATTCATGTTAACTGCAACAAATTTTCCAGGTCCCAGAGCCTAAAACCAACTCAGTGCTGGAGAAAAAAAAAATAAAATAAATGACGAGCATGCTCAACATTTGAATACCACTGCACGTCAAGTTAATAATTCTTTCTTAAAGTGACCACGTAAATGCACTGCTACTGTAACCCATTTCTGAATAACTAAATGGAAATCCAGAGTGAATCCACATTTTCAACTCTAATTGTAAAAACTGAACTTATAATTTCTCTCCCTGATTCAGCAACAAACTATCCATGAGGGTGGTCTGAAAAGTTCTTGGCCTAACAATCAAAAAACGAATTTATAATTTCAAAATTTTTTTTTTTTTTTTCGATATAATCTCCCTTAAAACCAGTACATTTATTCCAGTGCCATTATCCCATCCCTGTAATGGTTCTCAGTAAGATCTGCAAAATACCCCTCTACAGCTGCAATCACCTCTTGATTTGAAGAAAAATGCTGATCAACGAGAAAGAGTTTTAGTTTTGGGAAGAAATAGAAGTCAGAGGGAGCCAAATCTGGGGAATAGGGTGGATGTTCCAGCAATTCGTAGTGCTTTAATCCCTTAATTTTCCCGCTGCCAAAACACTTTTGTGGGCAAGTGCATTGTTCTGATGAAAAATGATTTTTTTCTTCTGCAAACTAGGTCTTTTCTCACGAATTTTTCCGTCTAGTCTGGTTAAAAGAAGATCAGAATAATATTCTCCGGTTATTGTTTTATCCTTTTCAAGATAATTAATAAACAAAATGCCTTTGGCATCCCAAAACACTGATGCCATGACCTTTCCTGCTGATGGAAACGACTATGTTTTCTTTGGTGCTGAACAACTGGCTTTTGTCCACTGTTTTGACTGCTGTTTGGATTCTGGTGTGTAATGGTGAATCCAAGTTTCATCCATAGTAATAAGACGACATACAAGATCAGTTTTATTCTTGTTAAAACGCTCCAATCACTGTTCAGATATTTTCATGCGAATGCGTTTTTGATCTTCTGTGAAGAAGCATGGCACCCATCTTGTGCAAAGTTTTTTCAGTTGCAATTCTTCATGCAAAATATATCCTACACGTTCTTTTGAAATGCCTATATAGTCTCAGCAATTTCACACACTTTGACTCGCCGGTCATCCAATACCATATTGTGCACTTGATCAATGATGTCTGGTGTTGTTACACTTTTTTGGACATCCTTCACATGGATCAACTTCAAGGCTGGTACAGCCATGTTTAAACTCGGCAGCCCATTTTTTAATTGTCAAAAACGAAGGAGAAGAGTGCCCATAAACTTTTATGAACTTCAAATGAATTTCTTTTGCCGTCAAACCTTCTTTTACAAGGAATTTTATAACCATACGATATTCAGTTTTATCCATTTCAAGGGAGGATACAGACAACACTTCTGCTTCAGACAGAAGTGTTGTATAAAACAAACTACTTGATAGAATGACTTGCAATTTCACACAGACGCTTATGACCGTTGTACCAACTTGGAAAAAAAAATCTTGCCGATAGCATTGCCATCTATGGTTGAGGCCGAGAACTTTTCAGACCACCCTCTTATGTCTATTCCTCAAACTTAATTCATTTGCCCATAATCAGACAATCATTCCCCTTTCCCCTCCCCATGATCTTGAATCCTATCCACCTCCCAAGTGCAGTTTCTGCCAATACATGTCTGTATTTGGTGGTGCAAAATCTTGCACTTAATACTAAAAGCCTATTAAAATCTTAATGGGACCTTACATCAGTATCACTTTTATAACTCTCCACAACACATCACCAGTGAATAGCTGAATATTCATTATCAAAGCACATGTAATATCATTATCAAATGAGATCAACAGTAGAGGGGCCTAAGAAAAGAATCTTGTGAAATGCCACTGGTCATTTTTTTTTTTTTTTTCAGAAAACTTTCTGGAAAACTACCTGGTATTTTTCAGACAACTAATCTCCTTTCCAATCTATTACTTACTAATCTATTTTCCATCTCTGTCAACACAAGTTAGCTTGCCATGTGACAATATGTCCAATGTTTGTAGAAGTCCAAACTGCATATATCAGTGGCTCTTTTTTTTTAGCATATTTGTCATCTTTGCATAAATGCAAACAGAATGCTGAAATTAGAGCTTACTTTATAAACTTATACTATCATAAAGAAGCCTAAACACTAACCATAAATTGCTGCCTTTCCACTATTTTGGGATCCTCCCTCTTGCAGGACTCTTGTTAACCAACCAAATCCAGGCATTATCAATTCTAGCTATTCACTCTTTTTACTTCCCCAATATATCATCCAATCCCACATCCTTATTAACAGTTGACATACTAAATTACCTCTCGCTTTTCTTGTTCATTCACCTCCTTTCTAGGATTTACACAGCATCACAGTCACCAGAATGAGATATACTGACAAGGTGCTCATTAAATAACTCAACTGATCTCATACAAGGGTCAATTTGCCATCATTTTTCTTTGCCACATAGTAAAAGAAAATACTTTTAGTTTTCTCTTGGCCTGACTTTATAATGCACTTTTTTTCTTTCACCATTTTTGTAAATCAGTATCATTACTCCTTATGCATCTGGCCATTGCATGCTATTTTATATCTCTTCCATAACATATTTTTCTGCATTGCATATTTATCTACCTCACTGTTGGCATACAGTTGTGTAAAATCTCACATGATTAAAGTTGTATCATGTTCACTTTTACAAGTTGTTAACTAGAAGGAAATTTATATAAGGAACTGTCAATGTCTATAATAATACTAAAATTCCTGTATATAGTAACCTTATTATAAGAAATATATCATCTTGTATTATTCAAACCTCAAGTCCCTGTCCTCAGCAATATCTTATAGTTCAGTTCCATCAATATAGTACATAGCTTGTGATTTCTTCCCAATGTGCAACACCTTACATTTGGCCATAATAAACTGGTAGTCATTTACCTTTGCCCATACAGCTAATCTATTTTAAGTCATCCTGCAGGATCTCTACCTTAATTTACTATGATTCTTTCTAGTTTTGCATTATCAGCAAACAAGTGAATATTTCCCATCAAATCACTTCCTACATCATCGATGTACAAATTAAACATGTGGTACATCGCTGGTCACCTGCATTTTTCTGGACTCAACTACTCCATAAATTACTCTTGGATATCTGTCCATCAACTACCCATTTTGCATCTAGTTCTCTCTCACTCTTTTGAAACCTTTGCAGTCTGAAAACTTGCACTACCAACCACATGAAAGTAATGTTACATGTCTTTATTAAAACAGATATTTTATCTATTACTTAAATTAGCATTAACCAGTCTCAAACAGCAGTGACTTGTCTCTTCCTATAAAAACTAAGTTGTACATGCCACGAATCACTAATACTCTGCTGAGCACATTTGCCTCATGGCATTTCTAAATAACTTATTAGCATAACATTTACTTTCCAATACAAATGCATTCACAATAAAGAGCCAAGAGGCTATTTTTTTCAGCGACGTAAATTAAGTTAAGGTGATAATAAATCCCTCATTATTTCAAAGCCGAATAAGAAACTCGAAGATCGAAATCTAAGAGTTTCATGCCGAAGAACTTCCAGCAAGTCCAAGTGTAAGTCAACACTTAGTAGTACAACACTAGGGCAACTTGGAGCAAAGGTGGAGCAAGTTTTTGATCACTGTCCTTAATATTTTCTCATAATGTAAAAAGGTGCTCCTAGGAGACGTATTACTGTTTTACATTATGAGGGAAGGTCACCCAGACCGGTTTCGACCTTTATGAGGTCTCATCAGTGAGTAGGTAGACCTGGTAATACCAAGGCTTAAGAGAACCGAATATACATACTTTACTATACAAATTGCCAGAAAGCACTATATGAAAATTTTATTTTAATAAAATAAAATTTTAAATTGAAATATTTAGATCCAAATTTAATAAAATAAAATAACTTATATCAAGATTAATACAGAATGTACTGTGTAATAACTGTGTATTCATAACTACTGATCAGTTATTTTTCTGATCACATTAAGCAATGAGTTAATTCTATCAATTCTAGTACAATGCACTCATTAATCACACTCCAAAAAATAAGTATATTAAAAAATCCAAAATCAAAGAATATTTCAATATCCTAACTAAATTTTTATTAAACTTCAGGATCTTTAATATAACTTTAAATTTCACTCCTACAGGTTTTGTTCCTTTAACCTTAATACAATGACTACAAGTGTGAAAAAAAGAAATTAAAAGGATTAATTAATTTTCATTGAGAGTCATTTTACTATCATCATCATTAGTGTTCTGTCTCTTGACAGGTCCAATGGTACATCTCAGCAGATTCTCTTCCTCCATTTCCTCCTTCATCTCTTGATATCCTGTTGTGTCCATTATATCATCAAGCATCATTAGTCGTCTCCTTCCTCTTGGTCGCTTTCCTTCAATTTTCCCTTTATTCATTCTTTTCAATCCTATCCAGTTATGCTTTCTTTTTCTAATGTGCTTTAAGTACAGGGTGTTTGGGATAAATTTGACAGTTTCGTAAGGAAAAAGAAAATCTTCTTTGTATCTATTAAATTTAATGAATTGACAAAAAAACATTACAGGCAGAGTTAATTACAATACTATCAACAAGATTTACTCAAAATAACCACCATTAGCATCGATCACAGCTTCAATTCTGCTTCGGAACCTCGAACAAGCTGATGCTACAGTCTCCCTGGGAAGGGCCGCAAAAACTGTTTTAATTTTATCCATTAACTGGGCTTTTGTATTACTGGAAGTGCGATTGGTGTCTTTTTCAACTGCGCCCCATACAAAATAATCCATGGGGTTAAGGTCTGGGGAGTTTGGAGGCCAAACATTTGGACTGGTGAAGTCGTAGAAATTTTCAGACAACCATTTTTGACTTTTCCCAGAGGTGTGGCAAGGGGCCGAATCCTGCTGCCATACATACGGCCTACCATTGGCTACCCTTGTTATCCAGGGCTTGACTACAGTTAGCAACTCCACGAACAAAGCCCGAATTCCAATGCCAGGGTTCTTCAACACCTGTTCCTGCAGATTTGCGAGGAATTCTGCTGTACGAACGCAATCAGATCGTCTGCTAGGGATCTTTCTTCTTGCTACATCCTCGTAGTCACCATTGCAAGTCTCTAGTTCATGCCTGATTGTTTTTACTGTATTCAGGGAGCATTGGGCAGCAGTCGTAATATCCTTATTTTGATGGCGGGCACGAATCATCATGATACAAGTTATTCTCTTCCATGATTCAGGTGGGTTCCAGCTATCCATCCTTTCTGACATCTTGTATATGAATGAAGACGGGTCCAAACTTTTAAATGAAGAGAAGTGTGTGTTAATACATGTAACTTACGGAAAAATATAATTAATTATAAATATGTCAAATTTATCCCGAACACCCTGTAAATTCCTTTCTTCTTCAACTCTTTGTAATACTTCTTCATTGATGATTTTTTTTCAGTCCACTTTATTTTTTCCATTCTTCTCCATAACCACATTTCAAATACTTCCAACATTTTAGCTTCTTTCTTCTCAATTGTCCATCTTTCTCACCTTTAATTTAAATTTTGATTCATTTTATTAATAAACAAATTTTTCTTGCTATAAAATGCATATTTTCCTTTGTTAATTCTTTCTTGTATTATACTACCAAGGTATTTGTATTGTCTCACTTGCTCTACACTTTCTCCATTCATCATCACCTTGACACTTCCTGGTTTCCTGGAGACTCATCACTTTTGTTTTCTTTGTGTTAATTTTCATACCATATTTTTTGCATTAGGTGCTATAGTTCATCTTTACTATTAACTAATATTGCTTGATCATCTGCGAATCTAATATTTTGTATTGTTCTTCCTCCAATAGTGATTCCTCTGTTCTCTTCATCAAATGCTTCTTTTATCATTTCTTCTGCGAATATATTGAAGAGCGTCAGTGACAAGCAGCATTCCTGTCTTACACCTCTGCCAATCACACATTTTTTAGTTTTCCCTACTTTTGTCTTTATTATGGCAGTCTGGTTCATATATAATTCAGCTATTTACCTTCGATCTATTCAATCTTAACCTATTTTGTGTAGCACTTCCATCAGATTTTCCCATTTCACCATGTCAAATGCTTTTTCAAGGTCGACAAAACATATATAAACTTTTTTATCTGCTTCTATATTCCTTTCGCATCTCTAGTTCCTCTGTCTTTTCTAAATCCAAATTGATTATCCCCCAGAATATATTATTATTATTCCCGATACCTCCAAGGAGTCCAAAGACTCATCGCGGGAGGACACCTACAACTGTCTCAACCACTACACTGAGCCTCTACTACGAATCATCTCCATCAACGGCATCTACCACCCGCCTCCACCACCACCACAACTAGTATTTTTTGTCTGTAAATTGCATGTGTTCTTAAGGGCCGATTTGTCTGTATGCGGGATGAAAAACCCGAGTTTCCGGGAGAAAAAACCCTGCTACCTGCGTATGAGATTGGCTAACTCACCTTCGATTGAAATCGTCCAGATAAAGATTCCTCCCGTCGCGACGAGAATCGAAGTTAGGCCTATTCCAATCGAAAGGTGCAATGTACCATCGTTCTTTCAATTGCACTACGGAGGCACTTTTATACTCCACTCTATTATACAATCGTTGATATAATATTCTTAGCAGTACTTTAGAGGCATGTGAGAATATGCTTATAGTTCTGTAGTCACTGCACTTAGTAGAATTGCTTTTCTTTTCAATTGGTATAAGAATACTCTCTGTGAAATCTTTAGGCCATTCTCCTGTTTTTGTAAATGAGGTTGCAGAGTTTCCATGTTTCAGTTATACCTTTGTCCTCCAGTTATTTTAGAATTTCACTAGGTATTCCATCCATTCCTTCCATCTTTCCACTTTTTAATTCCTCAATTGCTGTTTCTACTTCTCTCTTTAGTATTTCAGGACCTCTTTCTTCTATTGAGATTTCATTTTGTTCTTCTAATTCAATTTTCGTTGGTCTTTCATTTTTTTTCATAACTTTCTTCGATGTATTCCTTCCATCTTTCACCTTGTATTTCAATATCATATATTAATTTTCCTTGCTTATCTTCTAATGGCAGATTTCTTATGCTTTTTTTAATATTTGTAATTTCTTTTGCTTTTTCAAACATTTTATCGTATCGCCCCCTTTTATCCATTTCTTCAATTACTTTATATTCTGCTTTTAACTATTCCTCTCTTGCTTTATCAGTTTCTCTTCTCAGTTCATTATTTAATACTTTGTATTTTCTTCTTCCCTCTTCAGTGTTTACATTTTTCCATCTTCTTCTTTTCTCCATTTTTCTTATCATTTCATTAGTAATCCATGACTTCTTAATTCTTTTCCCTTCTACAAAACCTATCTCTTCAGCAGCTGTTTCATATATCAAGTTTTTCAGTTGATTCCATTTTGCATTAACATCAAATATATCTTCAGATATATCTTCTTTGTTTCCTATTTTATTCTCCAGTTCTTCTCTGAATTTCTTACCCGCATCTCCTTTTACTATATCACTATATCTTACAACAGTAGTTTTACTATATCACTGTTGAATAATTCTCTGAGAAACTAATTAAATGTGTAGGAGTGAAATTAAGAAAAAAAAAATTCAAGAAGCTACATTATGTATGTACAGACAGTGTTAGTTTTATATTCAAATATGAAATATACTTACATTGCTTGCTGATGTTCAGCATGATGACCAGGTGGCCTCACAACAGCAAAACCATTCTAAAAATTAACAAAAATCCAAGCTGATAAGTTTGTAATAATTTTCATTTATGAAGAATAAAAAAACAATGAAGAAATATGACTACTGTTGCTCTCTTTCTCTCTGTCATTTGCATAAAACTAGTTTAGGAATAAATTAATTTACAACATGCTGTTGAACAGAAATCATCAATATATATCAATCATCACAAACTGATGATCGATACAGAGAAAGTTCTTATTTATTATTAACACCAAACCTCCACTGAATCAAAAGACTCATCACAGGTATACACACACACACACACATGCATGCACGCACAAAGCTCATCAAACCATGCTTTAAACTCATTCAATGTATCTACATTCACCAACCACTCTCCATGCAAAAAAACCTGTTTCTTATACCCCTGCTAACACCCTCCAGGGATGTCCCCTTAGTTTTACCTCCTCCCATTCTATGAAAAATTTCCTCCACATTAATCCAGTAACAACCCTTTACCAACTTAATAATCTCAATCATATCCCCCCGTCTCCCTCCTGTTCACAAGGCTTTGCAAATTGCATATCCCACATCTCAAAGACCAGTTGCCACCTTAGTCAGTCTTCCTGGACCCTTTACAAAATATCCTCATCACCATGAAAAACCAGAGGACCAAATCTGTGAGCAATATCCATACAAGGTTTTTGTACAATGGAACAAGAACCTCTTTGTTCATCCACATTAAGGTCCTCCATATCATTGCCATAATCTGAAGCAATGACTTCACAGCTTGTGTAATGTGACCTCTGATCTTTAGATCCTTAGTCCCCACCACTCCAAAGTCTCGTCTTCTCAACTTATCCAAAATTTCACTACTAAATGAATGCATTGTATTCCATTGTTGCCTACCAAATTTCAGAACCTTATACTGTGCAATATTGAACTGAAAGTTCTATACTGTTTGCCAACTCATACAATCTATTCAAGTCCTCCTGACAGGTCACAACATCTGATTTATTCCTCATCACTCTCCCCCCAGCTTTGCATCATCTGCAAACAGTTGCATATCACCAGTTAAACCCCATCCCAATATCATTAACCTAACCTTCATAATACCCATTTCAGAGCCAGTTGCCTATTCAATTCACTAATCTATCATCCAATCCCATGTGCTCCAGTTTAGTTATTAACTTGTGGTGTGGAAATCTGTCAAAAGCATTTGCAAAATCTAAGTATACCACTGTATGTGCACCTTCCTTGCCAAGTATACCACTGTATGTGCATCTTCCTTGCTGTGATATGAGGAATCCTTTTTGCTTTTGCTTATTTTAAGCAAAAAAGGATTCCTCATATCCCAGCAAAAATTTCTACATATCAATATAGCAGTTAAATTCAGTTCCATTCATCAGAGAGAGAGAGAGAGAGAGAGAGAGAGAAAAAAATATACAAGAAACCGAAAGATAATTAAATAAGTATAAACAATGTGACAAAATATAAAATAAAAAAGTACAAATATTTTACAAAATACAAAATTAAAAAAAAAGAAAAGAAAATAGCTAATATACAAATAACAGCTTTTAGGAAGAATCACTGTTTAAAAAGCTATCACGCAGACTAGTTATTGGCTGTTGCAGACTACACATCAGAGAGTCATGAATTATGTGAAAAGTTGAAGGCAAGTTACCTTTTATGTGTAGCCAGACAGCAAAGACATTGTCAACGTAGCATATCCAAAAAGAAGGCAGAGGCCTTCTTTTTGGATATGCTACGTTTGGATGTGCTACGTTTTCATGTAGCACACCTAGAAGAAAAGGATTTCTTCTAGGTGTGCTACATGAAAGTTTGCAAGAGCTGGAGAGAGTAGGCTCCCCATACCAGCCTTCAACTTGTCTATATATTGAAAGGCATGGGATCAGAACCCTCCATATTGTTTCCTCATTGTATTATTCATTCTGAGAAGCCATTCAGTTGCATAAACATGCTTGATGTCCACAAGTTCTTGCCTGAGCTCTTGCGTTTTAGATCATACAGTATGAGCACCATACCATGTAAAAGAGTTTTAGTTTTTATTATACCAGGTTTTTTTTTTTGAGAAGGATAGTGAGCAGATTAATGATGTGTGGACAGACTTGTGTTCGTCGAACATGTTGTTTATTATTTTAATGGTATAATAGAACACAGAAACTAAGTAAATAATTAATTTATTAACTTGATGCTGATATTTCGCTGGTGTTATAACCAGCATCTTCAGAGCACCAAAACACTGTTTGTCACAATACGCGAGACTAAAACAACATAGTGTACTTAAATAAAATTGTAGCAGCAACACAAAGACTAAAGTCCTGATTTTGGCGACCTCTATCTGGAGAAAAAAAAAAAAAGCTATCATATATTACTGGCGTCCTAGAAAAGTGCTAGTTTTTTCTTAATATGACTGTCTCCCAGATCTTCGGCAAGTTAATACAGCGATATCTGTTGAGAATTGGAGTGTGTTTTAGGGCTTCTATCGCCTCTAAGAACAATCTCTCTGATTTATACGGGTTTCTGTGTAGTACTTTTGTGTTTTTCCAGTTGATCCTGTGTGCAGGGGTATCCAAAGCATGGTCTGCTAGGCCCGACTTCCCATAATGATAATTCCGGACGTATCTTTTATGTTCGCTGATGCGGATATTCATAGTTCTTCCTGTTTGACCATAGTAGGCTTGATTGCATGAGCAGGGTACTTGGTAGACTCCTGGATGTGATAAAGGAGGAATGCTGTCCTTGGGTGAGCGGATGAGGGTGGCTAATTTGCTACATGGTCTGAATGTAGTGCGTAGTTTATGTTTATTGAGAATTCTTGAGATCTTTTCGGATGTGCCTTTAATGTAAGGGATGGTGACTGTTTTGTTGTAGTTCTCTGTGGTGGATGGTGGGAGGGGTTTCTTATGAGTGTTTAGTATTTTGTTTATTTTATGTGGATTGTAGCCGTTGGCCAAGAAGGTGTGGCGTAAGTGAGTCAGTTCAGCAGTAAGAGCCTTGTCATTGGAACAGATTGCTCTCGCTCTATGGGTTAGCGTTTTTAATATGCCATATTGTTGAGAAGGATGATGGTGTGATTGTTTGTGTAAGTATCTGCCTGTATGTGTGGGTTTTCTAAAAACTGAAAATGATAAGGAACCATCTGGGAGACGTGTGATGAGTGTATCCAGGAAGGGCAGACAGTTGTTGGCTTCCAGTTCCATAGTAAAGTGGATTTTTGGATGTTGGCTATTTAAATGTGCTAAGAATGTTTTCAATGTCTCAGGGCCATGTGGCCAAATAGCAAGCACATCATCAACATAGCGTAGCCAAAGTGTTGGTTTGAGAGTGGCTCTGAAGATGCTGGTTATAACACCAGCGAAATATCAGCATCAAGTTAATAAATTAATTATTTACTTAGTTTCTGTGTTCTATTATACCGTTAAAATAATAAACAACAGATTAATGATGTATATAGCATCTTATGAAGGTAGGTTTGTGATAAATGGAAATCATTAGTTCACCTTGAAGAAGAGTGGGAGGGCAAGATGTCTAGGAACGATAATGTTTTCCTATTCTGTTTTCATAGTGAAGTTTATCCAGGGATGTAGAGTGTTTATTTTTGCTAGAAAGGGAGGTAAGTTGCCTTCCTTGTGTGGCCAATAATAAAGACAGTGTTGACATGGCAGAGGCTATACAGATGAGAAAAGGATTTCTTCTAAGTGTTCTAGATAAAAATTTGCAAGAGAGAGAGAGAGAGAGAGAGAGTGCTCCCCATAGCAGCCTTCAACTTATTTATAAAATATGTAAATCTGTTTTGGAAAATAAAATAGCCTATTAGCTTTGCACCTCTATCATCTCTCATGTCATATCTAAAATTTCACATTGAGCTTTCATCTGATTGTTGTGTACCAATCCAGCATTAAAGTTTCTAATTATTTGAATGATCTTTTCCTTTGTGATATAGTTGAGATACATCACGATATTGTTTTCCAGATCTCAAAAAGATACACTCATGGTCATCTAAGTCTATGCACAATAATAAGGCATAGTGATAAAGAAATTGGTGCAAAGACTTGGATGACCTTGAGAGTATCTTTTTGAGATTTGGAAAACTACTTTATGTTCGATCAGATATACTGTCAAATTCTATTATGCTGTTCTTCAATTTTTTGTTAATCATGAATCCAACTTCAATGATTCTTTCCTTATCTTGTTGTCTATGGTACAATATATCTCCATTTTTTTAACTGAAGAATTAATTCATTGCATCTAACTTCACACAGTCCAAGAATGTCCCGTTTTGGTCTCTTTAATTGAGTCAGCCATGCTTAACTGATCAGAGTTCTACAGTTCCAAGGTCTGGTTTCAAATTGCAGTGTGATCTAGTTACCTATGGATTCTTTACACACTCTACCTTAATGTTTAACTGTCTATTGTCATTGGTAGTAACAATCTGGCCTCTGGGACCATTTTATTCTTGCCTGATTCATCTTGGCAGATTAGACCATAATTCACCATACTAGCCCACCGTGGATTGGTAAATGGCAATATTTTCACATAGGATTGCTAGTTCCATAACCTCTGGTCCATGGCTTTTTATTCATTATATTTAGAGCTGCACTGATATCCAATGAATGGTAGTCAGGGTTACCCCTATATGCCAGCTGTTGATATGCTCAGTAGCCAGTGGAAGATATTATATATATATATATATATATATATATATATATATAATAGCTAATATAAAATATATACCATCAGAAATTAGATGAATATCTAATTATATTCATTATAATTAGATATTCATCTAATTATAATGAATATCTTATATCTAACAAAACAACCATATAAACTAAAACTATACAGACCCAATTTAAATTAAGCTCAAAAACTTGCATATCACGATAGATTCTAACATTTACTGACTGAGTAGTTCTACTGCACTATACTATGTTGCATTCACACAAAGTTTAAAATATACTACTAAATCAGTTTTAACTGAACACTGCATTATTTTAATTCATGTCATGTTTAGCTGCAAGAAAATGCAAAAAGTAATGACACCACCTAAATGCAGATGACTTTTTTTTGGATTTTTTTGATAAACCTCCATCATGGTAATTAAAATAATTAGTTGTATTCTTGAAGAGATAGTCTCTGTAGCTCAGGTGGTATAGACGAAACCCTTTGGTTGGAAAGACCTGGGTTCGATTCCCATCCAAGACATGAGGAACCTTATATATAAGAAACTTGTTGTAAAAATCCATGAAGTTAGATTCTTTGAGTACTGTAAGGTTTGCCAAGAGAAAGAAGAATGGAATGTAAGGCTACCATCAAAACTATGAATAGGATTTAAAGTCTGTGAGAGATGGTGATTAATGTACAAATGGAAGAGGGTAGGTGAAAGAACAAGAGACTTGGGTACTCTTGCATTAGAAGGAAAAATCTGAAGAGAGAAAGCCATCTGCTAGACATGAGCAGTAGGAGAGGAATCCAACCACTTAATTATAAAAGTGGCAGAAGAAAGGCAAAAAAAGGAATCTTTGGAAAATGACATGCCTTTTCCAAAATCTTTTCATTGTATATGTCCAGAAGATAACAGACAAGGAGAGTTCAACCCAAGAGTAATGGAATTCATATTGATTAGCTGGAGAACTTCCCAATATAAAAAAAAAAAAAGAAAATTACTGATGGCCTTCATTAATTTTGAGAAGATCAATGGGATGATACATCAAGAGTAAACTTATTTTTCCTTTTTTACTTTACAGTGATTAATTTAAAATAAAAAAAAAAAAAAGGTACTGATAATTATCTACAATTTTTTTTAAAATCATAATTCTATGTTACTAGTCATAAAATTAAAAGTGGGCAAATAAGAAATAAAAAAACATAAAAAGTTATCACCTTCACTTCACCAGTTGCTACTTTAAATGCTAATTCTGTGACGCAACCTGCTGCCATTCTGGCTGCACTTGCTGTATGTAGCTCATTCCATGTTGTATCACTATCCACTCCAATTCCTCCACATGGCAACATTACAAAATTTTTAATAGGCAGGTCAGCTGAAAGAATTTACAAATGTCTGATAAGTGAAATGATACATTAATACAGCCACACGACTGTCTACCAAGACAACTATTTCATAGGACACATGTTTTAACCACAAAAAATTACATAATAATTTCAATGAGTAAAAAACTTTTTTTTTTAAATTTCAGTTTTACTTCCTTCATTAGCATAATTCTCGTGGAAAGATGTCGTATAGAAATCAGAAAAAATTACAAAAATCCTAAAAAAACATGACTTAACTTCTTGTTATAGACCTTATAAAAAAATTGGCATCCCTTATCCGGTGCATGAGATGGTATTTGGGTGCATGAGACTGCCAAATTTGGGAAACCTACATCAGAAGACCTTCAGCCCCAATTGGCCAAGAACACCAACATTGCCCGCAAGGGGGCACCATCAGGACTTTTAAGAGAAAGAATAGCTTCATTCCTCATTTACTGTGTGTTGTATTTAAGTTCCTGTGATAACGGCAACATGACATTGCTGAAATATTGGAAGTGTATTAAAATTTATTTTAATGTATATTCTATTGTACGTTGTAATGTCCTTAAGCTATTTAGTAAGAATTCATTAGCATAAGTTACTTATTTCACCTACATCAAATTCTATACAAACACTGATGAGCACTTTCACAGAAATCATATATCCGGGCAATTCAATGTACAGTAATAAATCACCAGCAGAAATATAATCTATCGATACACTACATGAGAAGTGATATTAATGGTTTTCCAAAGAGGCCTCATCTTAAAAAGCTGCAGTGTGTGTGTGTCAGAAGATAGTATTTTAAGAAATTTCTTGCCTGAAATTACTTAGCTTCATAGAAATGTAATTAATGATATAATAGGGCCAGTTAATCTATCTTGAAGGATGAAATGCTAAATTTCCAGGAGGAAAACTCTATCCTATTCTCCATATAAGACTTACGAACTTACCTTCAATTGAAAAGTTGTCCTAATAAAGGTTCCTGGCAGCCTAGATGGGATTTGAATCTAGACCTTTCCAACCAAAGAACATTAATGCTATCAAACTAAGCTCGCTATGTAGGCTCCTTTATTCTATTATCTATTTCGATATTTACATGATATCTTTAATGAGCAAATGCTTTACATTGCTACTTGCTGAGTTAGTGAAGTTTGAATAGAAAGCCTCAAAAAGAGGAGTGACAAAAATGATTCAAAATATAAATGAAAGTTCAGAATAAGCAGCAGAGTTAAGAACGAACAAAAGACAAAAAAATTAATCTGACATAAGATAAAAAAGACTAAGTCAAAGAAGAATAAAAAGAAAAAATCTTAAGAGACTCTAGATTAGGTACCATTGAATGGTTGCCTTTGATGGTTGGAATGAATTATTATTATACAAGCATAATAAGTCCCCCCCCCCCGACATGATGCAAGGAAACAAGAATATCTAGTTGCTGAGTGAACACAATTTTTCACTCAGCAATGTGTAGACTGTAGAATGAAATCTACACATTGTTATGAAGACTTACAGTGAAAAATGTGCAATCTACATCTATTGTTAAGATATTTGCTATTTAAAACTTTTTTATATTTACCATATAAAATTTTTATTAAAAATTACTGTATACATTTTATGTATTTTTATACACTTGTACAATAAATTTATGTTTAATAAACTGTGTGTTATATACTTAATTTGTTGTTCTTATTCCAAAAACATTAACACACTGTAAAGTAAAAATATCAGTAAATAAATTTTTAGTTTTATCTTCATATCCTTTTAATTTTCAATTTTTGCTTCTAGCAAAGAATGAGTACCAGCACCTATTGTTTTACATAAGAAGCACTAGTTTACTTAATCTTCCTAAGCCATGATGCTTTTATGTCCACCAAAACATGAATGTAAAGTGAACTATAGAGTTAAAATAACATGGATAAAAAGTGCAAGCCATAAGTTAAGAGGACGATAATCCTTAACACTAAGAACATGTATCCGGATAAATTAGTTGCAAGTTCCTGATAGTGAATGAATTTAAGGAGAAGCATGACAGATTGTGTGTGTATAACAATTAATTTGGGTCTCCCAAGATGAGTCTCCAGACTCCATGGAGATACCATATAATAATAATAATCATAATAAATGTTCTCCTTTGTGTGTGATTGACAATTAGGTTGTAATTCCAATATTTTTGAAAAATTCTAAAATAATCAAAAGGAAGATTGTACCGATTAGAACAGTAAGATTAACGATACAAGAAAATAAAAATCTTTATTCTCACTTTGTTTCAAAGCCTGTGATGCCGTTTTCATCATTATTATGAACATAAGGAATTTAATTTAGATGGTATCATATTGTGCCAACTACTCCTAACATATCATGTCTCCCTCTTCATTTCTGTGATATAATACTTATGCCACTAGTTCAGAATTGAAAGAAAAAAGAAAGAAAACTAATGATTAATAAGGTACAACTTTTGGAAGATTATCTTCACTTTATTCTTTAGTCCCAGGATTAGTAAAAAAGCTAATATCATTATCAATATTATATTGCTTTCCAACTTATAATACAGAAACACACTAAAATCAAAAACATACCTAATTTATTTACATCCAGTTTCTGCCTGTTAAGAGGATTTGTTCCAAATAACAATGTATATGCTTCGCTATAGAGAGGAAGAGAAACTGGACATTACTATGTGCCTTAATAATAATGAAATAACAGTAGTAAGGAATTAGCTGAGAAAATAATTTTAATAATCATAGTATAATATTATTATAATTTTTATTTTAGTTTAGTTTAAATTAAAAATGTTGTTCCTAATATGGCTGAAAGCAAGAGCCTACTAGCAAGTAATATTTTTGATATACACAATATTTATGGCAAGAATTATTCTGCAGAAAATTTTCAGTTTTGAGACATGTTTTTAGACATGTAACAAGTTTAATTAAATAAACAATATATCTCTACAAGTTTCATAAGTCAGACTTATGATTCGAGTTTGACAAATAAAACATAGTCTCAATACCGAAAATTTTCTGCAGAACTGCTAAACCATAGAAATTTACATATTCATCAAGAATGTTAATATTCCTACACCTCCATGGAGTTAAGAGTCTCAGAGCAGGCCTCCTATAGTCCCACAAAGTCAACCATACTACACAATAAAATCATAATCTGTACACTTCTCCTGCTCACCTCTCCATTAAGAAACTTCCAGGAATGCCCACGTCCTTGCCCATTCCATCGATACTGTTCTTTGGAAAATCTATCCAGTGTCTATTTGGTAAGCATTTCTCAACAACTCCAAAGCTCTGGTATTATCTTTGTTATTCCTTTCCACTGTTCCAAAAGTTTCATTATTTCCTTGAAATCCAGGTAATTAGATCTACAGACAGTAGTAGAAATTCATTAAATTAAAAACACCTTCTACTAATCCTTTTCTTGGTTTCATTATTTCTATTCTGATCCAAACAACAGCTTCTCCAATTAAATAACAGAAATAATTGTAATCCACTCAAAACCCCTGATCCTTGGATAATTTCAAATTATCATCCAAGCCTTGGCTCTCCAACAACTGTGCCAAAGCAGTCTAAGGGCAGTGCTTCCCAAACTTATGGATGTCAAGGCCCCCTTTGGAAAAATTTAAATATTTCACGGGCCCCATTGAAAAAAAAAATCGTAATACAGATATATATTATTATAATATTTATTGTATTTATATTCAATATAATTTATAAGCTTTTGCATTTGTAAGCTTTTTTTGTGCTTTTTATGAATACCTTTGAAATGAAACTTATACGAATAAGCATATATTTACTAATGTTCATTAAGCACCAAAATATGCAGGAAGCAAAATTTGTGAACCAAGACCAATGTGCGATTTTTTCCATTAAAATATAAAAAATAACAAAAAAGAAATAATAAAAATGAAATAAGTTTCTTTTAAGATAAAAAATATATATATTTAGTCTTAAAACATTTTAAATTTTCATTTAAAATGTTTTCATTATTTCACGGTACCCCCCCCTCAACAAAACTTACGGCCCCCAAGGGGCCTGCAGCCCACAGTTTGGGAAGCGCTGGTCTAGGGGGAGGAAAAAAAAAAAGCTTGAACTCCAGCTTTGCACCCAGATACATAGCTTTCAACAGTTGAGAAAAGTTTCAAATCCAGTTCTAAAATGACTGAACGTGAAAACTTGCCTCTTGCTAAAATAGTTCAGCCTTGTGGTCCTTGGTCAGAATCACTGGGAACAACTTCTGTCCTTCCATGCTTCCACATCTAGATGATATCCATTATAACAACACTTAAAGATAATTCACTTCCTGGAATCATTCTTTTCTTTCACCTTTCACAACATCAAAAGTATTTTACTTCATGCCGAAATCACTGAATCTTGACTCGCTTGAATATGCATAAGTTAAGGCTTATGGGTCTCATAGTATTCCCCCAGATATGCTCAAAACTTGTGCTCCAGAAATAACACCCATCTTGTACATAATCTTTTCAGTCTTTCTACCCCATTTTAATTTATATCATGGAAGCAAGCCTATATTCAGCCCATTTCAAAAATAGGCAAATAAACAGAGCCTTCGAACTACTGTCCCCATTGTTGCTGTCAATTCAGTTCTCTTAAAAATCATGAAGATGGTCATCAATAGCCAACTTTTCCGCCTAGTGGCTCAATGGCTAAGTAATGACCTGTAATATGAATGATTCCACCCACTCTTGCTCCACAACAAATCTCCTAACCATTACAACCATCACACGTGTTCAAGGTGGAAAGTAGTGAGTTGGAGAAACTCATGGCTACTCTTAACATCTGATCATGTCTAGAAGAGAGGCCTATTCAAACGATTTGAATCCAGATCTGTCACTTCTTACTGTGTTATTACTACTGAAATTTTTGCAAAAGGATTAAGTTAAACAATTATTAGCTAATTAATTATACTCAATGTAACACCAGATGATCCCACTGTTGCTGAAATGCTAAAAGAAGTAGGATATTAAGTAATATGAAGAGAAAATTATAGCATAGTGTTTCTCCTACCCCCATATGATAGCTTTTGTTTACAAGTCAACTTTCTTCACTCACATATAAAACAATTTCAATTCTCAATTTAACTAGCATTTTCTAGGCAGTTTTCAAACCTAAATGTTACATAAAAACATGGTATAGTGCCATGATTTGTTTGGTACAGAGTACATGTTGTTTGTTCCAATGTCCGGGTAGACAAGTACTTTAGTAATCAACATTTGACATATGTGTCAAAGGTGGAACCACAATTCTGCATTAAAATCACAGTTAATCTGAAGATAAAAATATACTAATGAACAAACCTTTTAATACCAAAGCTCTAATCTCATATGTAAGAACTTCAGAGGAGGTCTTACCACCATCCTCAGAGTTTATTTCCACTGAAAAGCAGGTCTTACTTAACTGCCATATCATCTTCACTCTTTCAGCTTTTCATATCATTAGCAAACTAAAATATTCACATAATTTCTTGTCTCATGCAACTAATTACTGATATATAGTATCTGGCAAACAGACCTCCTCCCATTCTGGCTACACTGATATCACTATTTCCTATGCTTTAATGTCAGATCCTTTGCTGCCGACATCTGGTAGCATCATTCACTGTTTTCAAAAGGCACTTGAATATGGGTCTGCATAAAATGCATTAAACTATACCATTTTTCTGATGGTATACGAAGGCATCAGAAGCAAAAATCTTCTCAACAAGGTTGAGATTTTGGAATTAAAGAGGAATTATACCTACTCTGTGTCAACTGTAATTATCTCTATATTTAGCTATACCTGCTTAGCTTTTATGTACATAGGATTTCTGGTAAAAGAATTCTTACCTATGACAAGATTGAAGTTCTTCGAGAGTAGCTTTCCTTGATCTTACCCTCTATATTAAAATACATATAACATTGAAATAAAAAAAGACTGTACAAAACATACTCAATTCTAAAACAACACTGCTTTAATTACAAATATTTAAATAAGCAATGTAAGACTGTTAAGAACTTTCATAGCATACATATTTTCTCTCTCTCTTGACAAAACTGTAATAACTTAATAATAATGCCAATTACAAGGAATACAAATGTTTTCATTCTCTTTAAAGAAATGTTTCTAAATTCACATCATAAGTCTGTTAAGAAGTTTCCTCCATGTCAGCATAAAGAAATCGCAATGTACTGTAATCATAAAAGAACTATATTATGCTTCAACTGAAAGTTGCGTCCTTCCTACTCTTTGCATCTCCCTAGGTTGAACAGCCTAGTTACCTTCCAATCCTATTCCCAATTTTCATTTGGGATGAAAGAAATATAAGTTAATTATCATGTAATGTTAACAGATGGACTGGCATTACATATCTTAATGATGGAGTTATTTTATAAAATAATTTGTACACTGGGCTTTCAAGTGTATCTGGCAACACCTTTTCTGAGTGAAATTGCTTATATACAAAGAGACATGATAATAATGTCAATAGTATGTAATACAGAATTTGTAGATACAAAAAATACTAATTAGGTTATTTACCAATAACATAATTACATAAAAACATAACTATGTTATTTATTCTATGTTTAGTTAACTATGTTTAATTTATTTATTCTTTCTGCCAAAGCTGAGCTATTACTGTTACTAAGTTTAGTTAAGCAGTTACTCAAGTTTCTTCTTCCAGAATTAAAATTAAATGATAAAAAGTCACTAGGTTGATTAGCCACGCTACCGGCCAAGACGTCAAAGTTATCATGGATATGAAGTGCATATTAAAATTGTAATACCATTGATATTACATTGAAATATATGATGGATATGAAGCGTATGAGGATGCATATTTGATCCATAATGGCCAGTAAGGTGGTTAAGGAGAACTGCCTACCAAAAATTTGAATAAGGATGTATATTTCTGTTCAGGTTCAAAGTATTCTGAAGAAACCACCTGTAAGAAAAGTTTATAACTGTGGTCCTCCCTGTCCCTCCATAGAAATAAAAAACATTGTGAACCTGAACAGAAAGGATAATTCAGTGCTGAATGTACTTGTGTGTGTGGGAGGGGAAGCTAGCTTGTTTATAAAAGGAACCCTGCAAGATGAAATAACTTACGTAGACTACAAACTGGGCTGGCTGCATAATGTCAGAATTTATTATTATTACAAAGAATAGAAAGCAGCTCCATGGATTCAAGCATTCCCCCCACACCCTGACTTTGGCCAGTTATTTCATGGAGACATCTGAAGCAAAATTCCTCTTCACAGCGAATAACAAGCAATCCTATACATATCAGCATATGTATATAGTTGAGATATAATATCAACTATACATAATGTTGATACTATACTGGCAAAGATATAATCATTATTACATGATGCCTCCATGGGGATCCTAGGACTCATCACAGAAGGTCATTTTATCCTACAACATTACATGATCCCACTGCCTGTGCCACATTATCCACAACACTCATACAATATTTTTTGTCTGTTAATTGCATGGAAGATTCCATCTAACCATACACAAGCTACCTACTAAAATTTCAGGATATCACTAACCACCACTCCAGAATTCAGTTTGCCAGCAAAAAAAAATAATAATAAATTCACAAGTTATGTTCCATGGACACCCTGATCACATAAAAGCAACATGGTCCTTTTATCATTCAGGTGTATCAGAAACCAACTCCATGGAGACATCTGAATAATCAGACCCCCCACACACACACACACAGACACAAAGAATCTAATTACTTCAAAGTACTTCAAAAATTAGAATTAAAAAATTAAGTAGTACTTCTATACTCCTGCAGGAATTATGGACAAATATGGAGAATATTATATCTATCACTTGCTAAAGGAAGATAATCAGGACTGACAGACCATGAAATTAATGCCAGCCATAAAATCAGGAGGTTACACAAAACCTTACCTAGTGAAATAACCTATATGTGATGCAAATTAGATGAAATGCATTAACATCAGAAGATTAATGTTACAAACAAATAGAAAGTATTTCTGCAGACCCAGTCAGTAGTTGTTCAGGAGTTGCTATTGGCTACCATAGATAATGTAAATATGAAAAGTTTACATTATTAATAACTTCACATCAGTTTTCCTCCAAATTAGTCTTAGCTGTCAAGAACTTCAGTATTGTCAGATCATATGTTCTGGTTTCTGAGCAACTTCTTAATGCATAATCCACCGAGATCTTGGTCATCCTCTATCTTTCCTGCCATCCTTGCATGAAATGCTTGTTTTGTTAACCCTTCCATTCACATTTTGTTTAAGTGGCCATACCATCTGAGATTAACTCTGATCAGACATTCCCAAAAGCTAGCAACCCCAGGTTCCTTAAATATCTTCATTTTTAATATTATTCTGCCAATGATACCATCTGTTCACTCCCCTAATTTTTTCCAGAACTCACACATCTGTGATCTCTAGTATTTGATCAACTGTTTTATTTCCAACCAGCTTTCAGATCAAAAAGTTAAAATTAGTGTGAACACTACCTTATACAGCAATTTAGTATTTTGACTAATTTCTCTCTCTTATTGCACAAAAATTTATTCATTTGACTTCATGCTAATAGTAGCTTTGTATATTCTGTTGTCTATTTCCATATGTAATTTGTGATCTTAACTAAAAATTGTGCATAAATAGTTGAAATATTTTTCATGTAATACAGGTTTCCCATTTGCAATGCAACCAATTTTTTGCTATATTCCTGTCTATCAATATAGAAGTCAATCACTTTTTTTTTTCTTTTTTTTTTTGGTAATTACTTACAAATTTGCTAAATTTTGATGAATTTGTTATAGCAGTTATTAAATTTAGTTAAGGAATCCTACATACTTATTATCAGACCTCCACGGAGTCAACCAACTCATTGTGGGAGGTCCACTATCATCTACACGCACAGCTCATCACTCAGTGACTCAAATGCATTCACTGTCTCCACACCTACCACACTTTCAGGCAATACATTCCAACCACCTACCACACTCCACAAAAATTACTTCTCATGTCCTCCTTATACAGCTTCCAGAGATGGTCTCTTGTTTCCCCCCCCCCATGTCCACCCATTTATCAAAAATGAACCCCCCCCCAAGATCACTCATCTCCTCCACCAATTTTATACCCTACATCCCATTCATGACACATAAAATCAAGACTATTAACTTTCCAAAGTAAAATTAGGATTTATAAAACCTTAATTCGACTTGTATTAGTGTATGCATCAGAAACATGGGGCATAAACAAACAGGATATAAGAAGATTAAGTATTTTCAAAAGGAAAATACTATGAACTATATATGGACCAGTTAAGGTGAATAATGAACTGTATGATTTGTTTAGGGAATCAGATATTATTGCATTCATAAAAATGGTCACCTGCAATGGGTTGGACATTTAATAAGAATGGAAGACCTAAGACCAGTAAAGAAAGTCTTTCTCTCTAACCCAGAGGAATAACAGATCTAGAGGAAGACCAAGAACTAGATGGGAAGATAATGTGATAGAAGATGCCAAAACTATTGGGCAATGTAATTGAATGACTAAGGCAAAAAATAGAGAAGAGTGGCAGAAGCTTCTGAGGAAGGATAGGACTCTTAAAGGGTTGTTAAGCCAATGATGGTGCATCCCATTCATATTGTAAAATCTCTTATGGTGAAACAAAAAAAAAAATTTTTTTTTCACCTATATCAATTTTACATAGGTCATAAAATATATATAATTAGAAGTGTATATAACCTACTTTAATGTATTGAATTTTGTATTATATTGTGAAAATAACGGAATGTAGAACTACAAGTATATGTAACAAAGGATTAGACAGGATTATGCTAGTGAGCTGGAGGTGAACAATAATCTCTAAGTCGCTGAAATGTAGAAGTTTTGCTGCCAAGACCTAAAGTAAGCGTAGGCGACGTCAGGGCGCTTCCAGAAAATCCGGGAAGTTTGGATGGTAAGACAAGGGATGTTGAATGATATAAAAGGACATTATTGGCAGGCAAGAAAGCTTTTTTTTTTTTTCGAAAATTTTCTGGAGTCTTGGGAGGAGAGGAGCAGGGAGTCAAGGAGTTGTCTGGGACATCTTGGGAAGTTTGCTGGTAGGTAACCCCCAGTGCTAGGGAGAAGTCAGGAGAGGCCGTATTCAAAGGAACCTTCCGAGATGTTCTTCGACAAAAGTACCAACCCACGTGCATGCTGACATGCTGCAACTGGAGCAGTTCCTAACATTGCCGAAGAACTATATTCCTTTTACAAGGAAAATAACTTGTAAGATGACAACTGTCGAATAGTACCTGATCGCAGCCGTTTTGCAAGGAACCAGAAGAACGCAGAACCATACCCCTCGAGAACCTTAGGACTTTACAAGATACTGAGAGCTTGTAAGTAGGTTGCTATATGTTAATGTCCAAGATTGTTTGTGTAGATAATCGATGCTAGTCCTGTTTAATCATTTGTAGTATATAGCAAAGAAGTTAGAGAGCCGAGCGTTAGTCTGTATGCTCATAAATGAAGAGTGTAAGTTTGTATATTGCTTGTGTTAACTAATGCATAGAAAGGTTACATATATTTTGTCTTAAATTCTATAAAATTGAATGCAAGGCTTTGCAGGCTAAGGACTTTTCACATGATAAATAAGTTGAGAATGAGATTTCTTTGTTTAATGTCTTAAGTGATTAACTTTACTTCAGAAATTGTGATTCAAGCACATGATATGCCCATTGCTGTTTGTAAAAAGATTTGTTTTAGTTAAAATAAACATGTTTTAGTTTTGTAAATAGCTTGACTGCTCATTGATATCCAATGCACTGTCTCCAAAAAAACTAATCAGATCTGTGTGATCAAGAAAAAGTAACAGCCATGACTGTACAATTCAGAGTTGCTTGAGATTAATGAACAAAGGGCTCTTATATGTGCTTAGCAGATAGATTCTCATGTTAGTAAAGAATATAAAATTTACATAGTCCTTGATGGCGCAGTCATTAATTAATACAAATTTTTCAAGAACTATTAAACATGAGCATTAGTGTTCGAAATTGAGGATTTCCCCTTAAATAGAGGTTTTTTCCCAAAATTCTTGACACTAGCAGGTATAGGGGTATACCGTAAGATGTTGGGGGGGGGGGTAAGTTAAGTGGATTACAAGCGGACTAAGGTCAAGTAATAGTATCAGACGTGTGTTTTAAGAATAGAACATTTTAGGCAAAGACAGAGGTTATTGTCTCAGAAGGAACTTAACATATGCTCACGCAGACATTGATATCAATGTAAAGGGGGGGGAGGCTCGTTAAAGGTAAGAGTAACTCAAAAACAAGGAATATTACAAAGGCGCAACTGACCTTATATTTACAATACTTCAAAATTTTAAAACCTTACACTCTGCTACACTGAACTGTTAGTCCCACTCATTTGCTCATTCACCCATTCTATTCAAGTCCACTTGCAACTACATCTGTTCTATTCCTCATAGTTCTTCCCAACTTTACATCATCTGCAAACAACTTCATATCACCATTCAAGTCCTTCTTAATATCATTTACATGCATATTAAACAACTATAATCCCAAAACAGACCCTTGGGACATGCTAGTGACTTTCCTCTTCTAGAATATCACTTTCTCACAGCTTGCTGATATTTATCACACAGCTAACCTCCAATCTAGTGCATTAATCTATTATCCAACCCCATTTTTTTTAATAAGTAAGTAGACTGCTAAAACACAGTCTTCCTTTAGCAAATCCATGCTGTCCATCAAACAGAATGTTGTTGTCAACCCAATTCTGAATCGTGGTCTCATAAGCCTCTTATAACACCTTGACTGCGCTCCAAACGAACAGATTGACCTGCAATTTGAAGCCTTAGTCTTATCAGTCTCTTTATGAAGTGGAATAATTTTGTCCTCTTTCCAATTCCTTGGAACTTGGGCTAATCTATGACCCACATTAAAGAGGTATGTCAATGCACTTATTAACTCCCTGGAACATTCTCTCAACACACATGGTGATATATCACAAATCCTAAAGCCTTATTGACATCAAGTTAACTTAATTCACCATATACTCCCTGCTCACTCACTATCAGTGACTACTCCTCCCTCCCCACACTCTCAAGTTCGGCACAATGCTACTTTCAAAAGGATGAAATACTTCTATGAATTGCTCATTTAACATCTCTACTATATCCTTGGTGGTTATTATTCTACCAGCCAGTATCATCCTTATATAATCATTCTTTCTTCTACTGGCCACACACACACACACACACACACACACACACACACACACACACACACACACACACACACATATAAATTCCCTAGGATTTCATTGGCCTCATTAAGCTAACTGCTGCGATACTGCACTTTTGCTATTTTATCAAGTGAGTGACCTTTCTTGTGTGCTCTCTTTATACTCTTCGTGCAACTTGACCGTTACTCCATCTTGTACTCCTCCATAATGCCATCTTCTTCTTCTTCCAAATCACATGCTTCACCTCTTCATTCATCCATTTCACTCCTACCTTGTTTGATCTCCTGACCGTAAGAATGAATTCAAACTTTGCCTCTGCTAGACAGCTCCTGAACAGAACCCAAGAAGCAGGATCACCTTTTGATCAAATTCCTCTTTACATGATAGAGACACAAGTTGTCTCTTGAGCTTTCATAATTACCAGAAGAAGTTCTCATATGGCTGGCCACCACCTAAGTAATCACTTCATGGTCACATTCGTGACCTGGAGAGAGATTTGAAACTTCATTTACAACAACATCCTCTGATGATAATCAAATTCAAGACACTTGATCCCCATATACCCTCTATTATGCAATGCCTAAGCTAGTTGATCAAGAAATTCATTTTCTTTGTGCCCAGATACTGTCTCTTCATTACAAACTATATTACTATAATTAAAATTGTCCACAATGATCACCCTTTTCTTATTAGCTAAACCAATTTGCCTATACATTTCTTTCTCACTTTCTCTGACATTATCAGGTTTATAGCAACATCAAACTAGATACACCTTCTGTCCAAAAAGAAACTGAACTTTTCGAAAATAGACGAAACTAGTGGTGCCACTTGTTGTATCTTTTTGTTGTTGAAAGCGGCAACCTTCATTAGTGTTGTGTCAACTGTTTATCACATTTCTTTCATTAGAAACCGAGTTATAGTGCCAAGAATGACAGTGTGTTTTGACAAACGGTCGTAAAATGAGTTTCAAACAGAGAGCTGCGATTGACTTTTGTGTTAAACTTGGTAAAAGTTTTACCGAAACGCATCAAATGCTTCAAAGCATACAGTGATGAATGCTTATCCTGTACTCAAGTTTACGAGTGGTTTAAGCAATTTCAAAGTGGTTGTGAGAAGCTTGAGGACGACGAAAAGCTGGGTCATCCAAAAACTGGACTGAGCTAAGTTAACATACAAAAAGTGCGCGATTTCATCAAGGAAAACCCGAAATCATCTGTGAGATTGACTGAAGATGAATTTGGGATTCCAAAATCAACTGTGCACAACATTTTGACCGAGAGTTTGAGCCTTCGTAAATTGAATTTGCGATTTGTCAAAAAATTTATCGAATTGAACACTGCAAGGACCTCATTAAAACTGCTCATAACGACTCAAACTTCCTTGAAACGATCGTTACTGGTGATGAAACGTGGTGTTTTGAGTATGAGCCCAAAACAAAGCGCCAGAGTGCTGAGTGGAGACCACCAGAAGAGGGGCATCTGAAAAAAACTCGCTTGAAGTAGTCAAAAGTAAAGACTATGCTGATTTGTTTCTATGATTCCAAGGGCAATATCCATAAAGAATTCGTTCTGCCTGGCCAAACAGTCAACGGTGAGTTTTATCTCAACGTTTTGAAGCGATTGATAGTGAGAATTCGTGTATGGCATTAATATCGTGATTCATTCAGCTGATTCACTTTAGCATGATAATGCACCATCTCATCGTTCGAACATTGTGAGACAGTTTTTGAGCAAAAAACCAAATTTGTGTGTTGCATCACTCGCTGTATTCACCTGATTTAACACCTATGACTTCTTTCTCTTCCCCCGACTTCATTTGCCGATGAAAGGAAAGTGATAAAATATCATTGAAAATGTTCAAGCAGCAGTAACCGTGACCCTCAACAGTATCCCAAAAACTGATATAATAAACTCATTTAACGAATTAATTGACCGTGCCAAACACTGGATCGAAGCAGGGGAGTATATTGATTGAAATAAATTATTTGAATAATTATAATTGGCTGCATTTTATTTTCTATCAAAAGTTCGGTTTCTTTTTGGACAGAGGGTGTATTTTGTTCTGTTCATCTCCATCTCACACATACTGCTTCAAAACCACTACCACTATTTGCTCCTTTCATCTCCTTCTCCCTCTGTGCCCTGTCCATTTTCTCAAAAAACATCACATTCATCCATCTCTATTCTTGCCAGAATGTCAACCTCATCTTACCATATCTCACTTATTCCAACAATATTTGGACAAATATACTCTATTAATGCTATGATTTCATTTTCATTATTTTGAAAATTTCTGGCATGATTTATCCTGGTCACTCTTCTCCATCATCACTAATCTTACACCTCTCTTCAGGCCTGTTTGTTTCTCTCACATCCCTGGTCATCTTAGTCCTGTCTTGTACACTTACACATCAGCTGCAGCATCCATCATCCACTCTTCTCACAAAGTGTCTCTCCTGATCTGCCCTCCCCCCCATTTCCCTGTTTGTCTGTGTTCCTTCTCATTCTCTTCACTTTTGCTACTCATCTCTTCATTTGCAAGCTCTCCTTGCCTACTTTCCTGTGCTTCTATGTCACTTCTACTTCCTTGGGTCTTCCATTCACTTTGGTCATTACACTCTCTTGCAACAACAGTTTCTCCAGCTGATTCAAAAATCCATTGAAATGTAGTCTCTTTTACAGAGATTCATCCATTCCTCAAATTCATCATTCCACACATTCACAAAATGAATTTCTTTTTCCTCACACAACTCTGCTAGCATCCCATTCATAATCTTCACTCACCATCTCAACTTATCACTGTTATACCTGGGCAATGCACTGATTACTTTTCCTACTACACTTATCTTTTACTGTCCTTATCAACTTCCTAATATCCATCCTTATTCTCCTTGTTACCAACCAGATAATTCATGCCTACTACCACTACCAACTCTTTTACTCCTCATATCCAGTGCTTTAATTACCTCACTTCACTCTGCAATCGCTTCATCTCTTGCCTCAACTTTACAAACACTGATTTTATATTTAAAATACTTTCTTATAAATTACTTTCTTACTGCTTTTCACTCTCTCTCTCTCTCTACCATGTCAGTTGCATTTTTTCCCTCACTATCTTACATTTCATTGGCCTCACTTTTGCATATGCTACCATATCATACAACTACTTTCAACAACCACCCCATTTATACTCTCTTTCACATTCCTTTCACTATCAGTTACTCCTGTAACTTCATTCTCTACTACTCTCAATTTCATCACTTTCAGCATGAACTTCTATTACTTTAACTGCCTCTGACAAATCTTGTAGTTCTGTCTCATGAAACACCTATAACAAACTCTCTCTTATGCCACAATCCATTTTCTCTCATCAACAAATATACAGCGCACACGCTACATCTTACAAAATCCTCGTCAAACTCTCCGAACAATAACCTATTGGCTGCTATTGTTCTTGTTCTCAGTAGTGCTATGTATCGTACATGGGATAAATGGATCCTCCGTAGCTTAGTCAGTATACACAAAGCCCTTTGGTCAGAAAGACCTGGGTTCGATTCCCATCAGTGATGCGAGGAACCTTCATCTAGTCTCTTTTGATGAAAGGTGAGTTAGCCAGTCTCATACAGAAGTAGGGTTTTTTTTTTTTTTTTTTTTATACCCCACAACACTCAAACCGGTCCCACGAACACATGCATCTACAGACATAGGATATACCAGGGAGGCATAGGGCTAACCACCTTATCCTCGAGTACAGTTGTGGTTATAAGAATGAAAATATCTCAACACCATAAAGGCAAAAGAGGAAAGATTAAGAAAGACATGGGATAAACATATATTTTAAAAAAAAAATACACTCAACCACATAATCATAAACAAGGATACTAGATTTCTTTAAGAGTACAGCATAATTTCATAAAGTATTGAGCTAAGTTGAATATCTCCAATTTTGATATTAAGTAATGTCACTTTCCTGCATAATGTGATCCATACAGATGATGATAACAGTCAAAATAATATACACCCTTGTCTCAAAATAATATACACCATCTTCCTGTGCCTTCTTCAATCCCAACTGCTGATTAAGAAATCACATACACACTATATATTGCTCAATATAATGTTCATTTACACTATATAATTGTAGCATTTTGAACAGGTTTTCTTGGTATCTTATCATATGACTTTTAGAAGATCTACAAAACTTAAATATAGATCTTTATTATTTGTTAATCTCCATAGAGTCATAAGATTCAGTTTGCTATATTCTTATGAATTCTCAACTCTCTGTCTTAAAGTGAAAATCTGATCCTGACAACCTGTATTTGGCCGGAATCCAGCTTGTTTTTCTCCAAGTTTAGCTTCCACAATTTTTCTTAGCTTCTTCTCAAGCTTGCTTTCATAAAACCTATCTGGAACACTCAGTAGGGAAGTTACTCTGTAATTCTCACATTCAGTTTATTTCCTTTTTGACAGATAGGAGAGCTCTACTCCAGTCATCGAAATATGACCACTGACTAAGTCTTCTGAATTATGCAGTGCAGCCACTGTAAAACTTTTATTATTATTATTTATTATTATTATTGTTTGTGACACCTCCAAGGAGTCCGAAGACTCATCGCGGGAGGACACCTATATATGGCTTTTTCTATCTCAAGTATTGATATGCAGTCCTGATTGTATGCATTTTGAATATTTTCTATCACAATTCTACCAATAATGCAAAGATAAGCAGGGTAATCAGAAATGTGACTGACATGCAACTTGTGCAGAATAATTTGAATGGGTTGGAATTGTGAGCATGTGAAAATGGCTATCAGTTCAATATTAGTAAATGTAAAGTTATGCACTTTGGTGTAATGAGATGTCCATGGCATATTATATTGGGGTGATTATGCTCGAAGAAACAGATCTAGGGATCTTGGAGTTTTAGTAGATAAGAAGTTGAGTTCAAGGGACATATAGGGCCTTGAACTTCAACTCCAAGATTGAAAACACAATTCAGAGAATAAATGCAATGCTGAGATGAACATTGCCATATGAGGATAAACAAGTCATGTCACCTATTTACAAGGCTTGGATATGACCTCACTGGGCTACTCTACACAGATTTCGTTTCAGTGGTGATTCAGATACAGCGGAGAGGGTGCAAAGGAGATTAAAAATGATGTTGGAACTATAGAATGCAATTATGAGGATAAATATCCTCATGCTGAGAATTTGTGGACTTTAGACACTATCAAACAGGAGAAAGAGGGGATGATATGATAGAGACCTACAATACCAACATCTGAAAGGTCATATTAAGTTCATTATAATAAACTTAATTTTATGGAGGGTGGGGAGAGGGCACAGTAGTGAATGTAGCAGTGAGAGGGAATCCATGGAAGGTGAGAATGAATGAAATCAAGAATGGGGTGAGAGCTAGATTTTTCCTCACAGAGTGGACATTAGTGGAATGGACTACCTTTGCAGGTAATGCAGTCCATTCCACTAATGAGTGCAGGTAATGTGAATGAATTCAAAAAAAGTATGACAGTTGGTGATATATGGCCTCTCAATGAGTCCCTGACTCCCTGAAGGTCTCTGGTGGTAGTAATAATAATAATAATAATAATAGGCCATCCCTAGAAGCTGTATAAGGAGAGCATGAGTGAGGAGTAGGTATTTTTTGCATGGAGAGTGGTATGCCATTACAATGCTTTGCCCGAGAGTGTAACGAGTACCTAGACAGTGAATGCATATTATAGGGCATGATATGCTGAGCTGTGTGTGGGGGGGTCATCCCACAATGATTCTTTCGACTCCATCGAGGACTCATGATAATAATTATAATAAACTTAATCAGTGAAACAATTTCATCTTCATTCTTTCTTATGCTGCTGACATTCATAAACAAACAGCCAATGCACCTTTATAACTACTTACCCAATATATCTCCTCAGACTCAACCCCCCCCCCCCCAAAATTACATCCCAGGTGATCTCATTCCTATATTGAATTATATATATATAAATAAAATTCGATATTACCTATATTGAATTATTTGATTAAAAGGCCATATATATGGCCTTCTAATCAAATAAATATTACCTTTAGTTTTCATGTAAATAATTCGTATAACTATGGCACAAGTTTCTCTAAAAGAAAGAATTAATATTATTCTTATATTGACCATCTCCATATACATTCACTACTATTTCCATCATCTCTCTGCTTATACTTTGTCTCCTTCTCCTCCCAAACTCTGATTGTTTTCCTTTTATTCCTGTTCTCTTACCTTTCATCTCTTTCTCTCACAAACACTCTAATTCTCTCTATTCACAAGCATTTCAAGCCCAAGGGTTCCACTCCTCTGATCTTTCATATCACCACTTACTTCTGATCTCTTGTTCACACTTCCTTCTAGAAGTCCCTCCAGTTAACTCACATCAGTTATATTTAAATGCAACCCTTTGCACAAATCCACCTTTCCCTAGAATGTATCTCACACTTAAAACTGCATCCCTTTCTCCTCACACAGCTCTGCCAATATACCATTTGTGATTCTTGCTTACCATCTCAACTCATCATTGGCATCCTTTGGCAACAGTGACAGCTCTGCCTACCATGCTGTTATCTTTCTCTCTCTCCTCAATAATCTCTAAATATCAATCTTCAATTCTCCTTCTGTACAGCCAAATCACTTGTCCACCACAACTGCCAATATCTCACTTGATCCATTACTTCTCATATCCAAAGTATCAATTACCCTGACATTTCCTCCTCCCCCACAGAAAACAGACCTTGTGTATCCTTTCATTCACCACACCTTTAAATAATGGAATCTTCATACATTGCCACCCTCGAGTCATCTGTCACCTCTTTTTCTCCACTTTTTATTTTATTCTTTCATGCTCTTTCATTCATATCTACCAAATGTTTAACCTAATAGCACATTTAACTCATGCCATTTGTTATCTTGATGAAAACTATCTTAAAATCTTTTTTTTTTTTTAAAGTAGCATTAAGATAACATGCCATTATAATCTTAATGCCACTTTTAACCATCTTTAAAATTAAGAAATATATTCAACTCCTCTAAAGATTCTCTCACCCCCCCCCCCCCCAATTGGCACATCATGGAGTTGATTGCATCTATTGCACCTGTAACTTACCTTATATTGGGGAAACTGGACGTATAATCCCAATCCGTTAAAAAGAGACGTTAAATTTAACAATTTTGGTGAAGCCAGCCGCTCAGATCATGCTCTTAACACCCTACACCAAATTGATTGGAAAAGTACTTGCTCGCATCAAACAAAAACCTGGCATGAATGGAAATTTAAAGAAGCTGTGAAATTTTGATTAACCTTCCTAATCTTAACAATGATGGCAGCATAAAACTCCTAAGAATGTGGATGGCACACATTCAGCCCATTTAGTTTCCAGCAAACCCTGACTTTAGGACTCTGAGCAATTTTTCAGCTTTTATTGGCCACTATCCATACCAGTTAGTTGAAATTTATATGTATACTTATATAAGTAATTTTTTTTTTATTTATCATTCATTAATTTTTTGTAAACATGTTGCTCTCCAGCTTAATTTAATTTTGTAACCTAACAGATAATAATAGTTTTGATGTAATAAAGTTTTTTTTTCCCCACCAGAGGTTAGGTCAATAGTTGTAACAGTTGGTCAGTAACTTTAGCATGGCATGTAGATTATAGTGCAGCTTGTTTCTTTGTATATATATATATATATATATATACTCCAGATGATGACCTTAATGTGAAGTTCTAAATGTTGAGTGTTTATTCATTTATTTTGTTTGTATATTAAACTAAAGTTTTTACTCTAACACGGTAGCTGTTTCCATAATTTTCATGATGTATTCTGATCATCGTGTAAGCATGAAGGAAAGGATTGATATGCTTTTGATGTTCGTTACACACAAGATCAGTTCATATATGGTCAAAGATAACAGTGCAAAAAAGATATTACATAAAACATTATCCATATGTAAATTATCTAAAAGCTAAACAGCATGAATCTAATAATGAAAACAATTTTTTTTTTTACCTCACATCGTGCGACCAGTCCAGTTTCTTGCAGTCTTGCCCAAATACTTTGTAGTCTACCACCGTGTTCTGGATGATAAGAATTATCTCCACAGATACACTGATGTTTCAACATTAAGCTGTCATAAACCAACCCTATAAACCAAACCAAAATTAAACTCGATTAAGCAGAATCTGCATTTCGTGAAGAAAACAAAATTAATATTGCAAGAGCATATTTAACAAGAAAAATGGACTGTGTATACTTACTGTGTGTATATACCTGAAATTGGAACATAACACCAAATTATCATTTTGTGACATGACACTGTTTTATCACAAAAGTAAAAAATTATTGTTACTTTTTATTAAATTCTCTCTCTCGGATCTCCTCATGTCTGAGGACTCGTGAACTTCCTGATAACTCTTCGCCATTTCTTTCTCTCCTGTACTTCTCTTATTGCTTGTTCTAGTTTAAGTACAGTGATTCTTGATATTGGTTTTCCTCTTTTTCTTTTCTTTTCCCCATGGTTTACCCTAGTTATTTTTTTAGAGGCAGTTGCCTTTCCTTCTACATATGTGTCCAAACTATTGCACTATTCTCTTGTCAACAAATTATATAAGTTATTACATTATATTATTATATAATTTATATAATAAATTATAAGTTATATAACAAAATATTTAACTTATTCTCTAAGTTATTAAACTGCCTTTAACCAGATGCTTAACTGCACTAGTAGTATGCTGCAAAATAAAAAGCATCTCGTTCATGTACTACAGGGTTAGAATTAGTCATTTTACTAATGCTAAGATAATTGCCATTACTGATATTTTAATAAGGAGCATTTTGTTTTTATGGGATTTAATGATGCTAACCAGTTCTAATGTTGCTTGGTCAACAAAATCATTAACATTTACTAGCCAGACCTCTGGACAAAAAACTACATTACTACATCAAAGCTAGAGTCCTGTTATTCATATGGGTTGAGATTGATATCAGTTAAAGCAAAAAAAAAAAAAAACAGTATGGCTTTTATCTGAAATAAAAGCTTAATCAACTGAAATTATTGCATGAGTCCTGGAACATAATTTCTTCAAATTTGTGTTTATACCAAGTTTTGGTATGATGGAAAGAGCACATCATTACAATTAACTGATTTCTGATCAGAAAGCCCCAAATTTATATAATTATTACATTTCATATGTTGTTTCTGTTCCTTTTTCCAGACTGGAATTTGCACCCCATTTCATCTATACATGTCAAAGTAAAGTGCACTACATTCGGTGCATCCTAGAGTAGGCTGACAGGGAAGGAATCCAGAGTCCTTGAAGGAGTGAAATAATGGAAGAGTTAAATGAGTTGCATCTATGTTGTTCTTCAACTTTAAACATTAAAAGGATAGTAATTTACTAAATTTTTATAATAGAAACATCTGAGTTTGATAAAGGAAATGGCTACACAATGATTTTGCTGGATTTTCAAAGGCATTCAACAAAATACCACATGGAAATCTATTATGCAAATTAGAACAAATGGGGATGGATATGACACTGGCTAAGTGGATGGCTGCTGGACAGATATAAAAAAATGGTATATGAAGTGGCAGAACTGAGGTGAAATCAGGTAACTAATGGTATGTGGCAAGCTTCAGTGCTGGGACCATTGCTGTTTAATTTGTACATAAATGATATAGGAAATAACCTGAAAGGAAATTTTCAGTTGTTTGCAGATGATGCAAAATTAGGTCAATACTTAATCAAGACTATGTGGACAGCTTGCAGGATGATTTAAATAGGATGTTAGCATGGGAAAAAGATGATGGGTGTTGGTTTAATGTGGAGAAATGAAAAGTTATGCATTTTGGGATAAATAGATTACAAGCCATGTATCTCACATTGATTTTGATGGCTCTGTACTCCAGGAAATAGATGAAGCTAGAGATTGGGGAAGGGGGGGGGAGTATAGAGAGAGAGAGTTAAAGTATAGAGGACCTATTGCTAAGGTAGCCTATAAGATTACTTGGCTATTGAACACATTAACAATTAGAGATAAAGAAGTTGTTATTCCTCTTTATAAGGCCTTGTTACGCCCACATCTGAATTACCGTGCTCATCTGGTCCCCGTCCCCCGAGTTTCTTGGGGATGAGAAAGTGGTGGAGAGGATTCAGAGGCGAGTGACCAAGATGGTGAGTGGCTTGTGGAATGTTCTTTATGAGGACAGATTGAGGGTGTGTGGATTGCAGGAGTTAGTTGATAGGAGAAAAAGATGGAATATAATAGAAACATTTAAGTTGCTTAAAGAGTTTTATAGGATAGATGCAGGGGAGATGTTTCAGCACTTGGCTAGAAGAAACAGAACAAGGGATCATCTCTGGAAGGTGAATAAAGGTGTGGTGAGTGGGATGGGTTGCTAGAGTCAGTTGTGAGTGCTTTGTCTGTTACTGGATTCAAGGAAAAGTACGATAGATTGTGTGGATAGATTGGATTTCCCGTGATGAGTCTTCAGACTCCATGGAGGTGCTCGTATAATAATAATAATTGCCAGCCAGGTTGGCTGAGAGGTTAGCGTATTGTTCTCCAACCAAAAGGCTGCAGGTTCAGATCCCGCTGTGGGCATGGGTGTTTGTGATTGTCTAGAAGTGGTGGCAAGCGGTAGATGCTGTTGGTGGAGTGAGTGATGGAGACAGAGAGATGTAGAGTAGGTGTCCTCCCTCGATGAGTCTTTGGACTCCCTGGAGGTGTCACGTAATAATATCAAAGAAAGCAAACAGAATACTACACAGGCACAATATTAATGCCAGCCTTAAATAAATTCTTTAATTTTGCAATGATTTAACTCCTCTAAGGATCTCCTTCCTTGGAAAAGTACTTATTCCATATATCATACCAAAACTTGGTATGAGTGAAAATTTAAAAAAGCATGAAAAATTCAAATCGATCCTTTAATCTCAACAATAATGATGTCTTAAAAATATCAAGAATATGAAGGGTGCACATTCAAACCACAAGACAATAATTTCAGTTATGGATAATTTAAATAATTTAAGATCCTATTTCAGATACTGATTTTGCTAGCAGTACTGCCGTATTTTTTTTTAATTTTAATTTACTTCTAATGATTACCAAACATATAAATAACAAGCCTCTAGCAATGATGTGTTTTTTTCACTAGAGGTTATGGCTAGTGGTGTGAATGGTTGAACAAATTAGTGATACTTTGGCATACTATATATATTGTAATATAGCTTGTTTCTCTGTATATGTATGTCTGTGCTAGATGATGATGATGATGATTGTAATATGAAAGTGAAAATGTTGAGTAATTACCTTAGTTTATATTAAATTAAAGTTATTATTCTAACACAGTAGTTGTCCCATAATTTACAATAGTGAATAATTTTTAATGAAGTTTACCATGTAGCAAGCCTCCATGTACAAGCAGCCACGTCATTAAGATACCTCAAACATAAACTTCTTTATTTACACTTGGATAAAGGATTAAACAAGAATATAATTTCTTGTCAAATAGTCATACTGTTGATACTAAATAATAATACTGTTGAAAAATAGAACTATCTATGATATTATGGCTGGACACTCAATAAATGTCAATAATATATGAGTATCCATTAAGAATTTCCCTCACCATTATTTTGAGGATGGGGTGGTGGGATAAAGGATTAAAAAATAAGATAATTTCTTGTCAAATATGAATCACTTTATTACCATGTGAAAAACACTTTCTGCACTATTCTTGATTCAGAGTACTTGTATATGGAAAATACATGACTGCTGCATTAATTCAAACATGGTATCTGGTATCTTCCTGGATCTGGTTCCCAATGATAAGATCTCATGTTTTTCAATTTAACAATGAAACCTTAGATTACTGGAAAATATGACCACTTCTGAAGCCATAGTTCTTAAAAGCATAATCTACCTTGCTCATCTGTACATGATAAATATTACAAATATCATAAAAGCTAAAGAAAAACAATTATATAGTAAACCTGTGCATTTTTTTCTTTGATCCAGCTGATACCAGAAAGTTCCAAATGAATTTCTATAACTATCAAAAGAAGCATGGAGGGCCTAGAGCTTCCAGTGTTAACATTTTGCTATTTAAGCAATACAGCCTCAAAAATCAATAAAATATTCCAGACCATCATATATGTAGACCATCTCCAGTATTACCTGAGTTTCCATCTCCCACTATTTGGAATAAATGATTACAAGGCCCGAGGGCTGAGTGTTCTTGAATGCTATGGTATTCAGGAAAACACTCAGCTCTAAGACTGCTACATCATTCTACCACCAATATTCTTTCCATTAACAACAGCAGAATCTGGTATAAGAAAATTTTTAACCTCTTCATGATGGAAGAGGTTAAAAATTTTCTTAAGGATCTAACAATGACAGATGTTTAATAACTTGTTGAAGTTCCAAGGATACCCTAAAAGGAGGAATCTTGCTTGGAGAAATGCATATAGTTACTTTCTAGTAACTGCCATCAAATGGAGGTACTTTAATATCAGTGATCCAATCTGTGACATTGGATAAAGGAAACTTTAGCTACATAGGTGAAAAAAGCAGAAATGGATAGCTCTTGGCTACATGATAATATAAAGGAGATTAGGCCTTTTTACTACTACTATTTTTTTTTATTCTAATCTTTCAGGTCTTACATTCCATACTACTCTAGGACTATCACATTTTTACACCTTTATAAAGTTCAAAATGGATAGATGGTGCTTCCCATAATGTTCTTGCATTATGGGATATTGAGGTAACTGAGGTAAAGTTGAAAGTTACTATATACCTAGTTTAGCCATAAATACAGTTACAACTTGAACAGCACATAAACCTTTAAATCATTTGCAGCTTTCAGCACATACAAACCACATACATAATGTGCATATAGCAGCACTCACTGTTCGAAATGTCCCCTTTTACCTTTATGCACACCCAAAGTCTGTGAGGCTACATACTGATGGCGACATGCACAACATCCAATGGAAATGCTGTCACTGCTTACTCCAAATCCACCTTCAGGCTGGTAGTGCTGGGATGTCGTTTCTTGAAGGTTGCTCTCTCAAGCTCCAGCCATAATTTGAAATCCAAATAGATTTAGATCGGGACTTCTAGATGGCCAATCAGATGTTGATATGTGGTTGAGCACATTTGCCTACAACCACTGTTGTGTGGCCCTCACTTTGTGTACAGGGACTGAGCCCTGTTGGAAGGTCCATTGCCTACTGTGAAATAAGGTGTTGTTCAGGACTGTAACACAAGTTCCAGCATGGTATCTTGATATGCTCTTAAGCAGTGCAAGCTAAGGCAACTCCGATGCCAAGGATTGTATTCTCATAAGTTATCTGGTCAAATTTATGAAATTGTCAGAGTTTCTATAAACATTCAGCTTTGAAATAATATGAGATTTTTAATATCTACTATTTCTATGCATTTACAGAACATTAAAATGTGAACTGTGGAAGGTATATCAACACAGTTAGCAGAGCAGATAATACCTACAAAAACTTCACAAATCACAGAAACTATAGCATCCAATGCCTACATTGGATGCTAATTTCCACATCTGATGACATTTTAACTAAATGGCCAGCACCTTTCATGTATCTTGCTGGCTTACTGTGTACATAACATGTTTTTATTTATTTGCTTTATTCCGAGTTCTTTCAAATCCAGAAATTTGCATAATTCATCTTTTGGGTGTTTATTTTGTCATCAGTGGTTTTGTTTTGCACTTGGTTGAATGCATTTCCTGCTCTCAGTTGTCAGTAACTTGTGCTCATCACTTAATTGTAGACCATCTTGGCTCTGATCAAGTCTTGTGTCAAGTTTTACCATCTTTATCTTAAAAAAATTTTACACAGTTACGTAAATTAATATCCTTTAGTTAAAACTTAGTTTAATTTCAATTTATTTAGCCTAATTGTTACCTCAAAGTTACCAGAAACAGCTTAGATTTTCTTTCCAATTATTATTATTGATGTTGAAAGTTTATTTTTCACTTGGTTAGACTATAATAAATTTAGTTTAATCCTTTATCCAAGTGTGAGCAAACAAAGTTTGTGCCTGAAAGTATCTTCAGGACTGGGGTAAGGTGGTACAACACCAGGTGACTCATTGCAAAGGTGGAGCAAGCAAACATCACTTCTATCTCAGTATTTCCATAATGCAAAACACATCTCCTTGTGGATATGTCTAATGTTATGCATTAAGGGAAGGGCCACTACCCAGACTAGTTTCAACCTTTATTGAGATCTCTTCAATGGGAACCAGGCCCAAGTGGAGATACCAGGCAGAAGCATTAGCAAGGTCATCACTACCTATAGGAGTTGCCAAACGGTGTGCCACCTTTTTAATAAATTACTCTGGATTTAGAGAAAGATGTTGAAAGTTTATTTTTCACTTGGTTAGACTATAATAAATTTAGTTTAATCCTTTATCCAAGTGTGAGCAAACAAAGTTTGCGCCTGAAAGTATCTTCAGGACTGGGGTAAGGTAGTACAACACCGGGTAACTTGTTGCAAAGGTGGAGCAAGCAAACATCACTTCTATCTCAGTATCTCCCATAATGCAAAACACATCTCCTTGCGGGTCCTGAAAATACTTTCAGGCGCAAACTTTGTTTGCTCACACTTGGATAAAGGATTAAACTAAATTTATTATAGTCTAACTAAGTGAAAAATAAACTTTCAACATCTTTCTCTAAATCCAGAGTAATTTATTAAAAAGGTGGCTTTGGCAACTCCTATAGGTAGAGATGACCTTGCTAATGCTTCTACCTGGTATCTCCACTTGGTAGTGGCTCTTCCCTTAATGCATAACATTAGACATATCTTGCAAGGAGATATGTTTTGCATTATGGGTGATACTGAGATAGGAGTGATGTTAGCTTGCTCCACCTTTGCAACGAGTTGCCTGGAAAAAATTATTCAGGACCTCCATGGACCACAAGACTCATTGAGATTTGGGAGGAATCATCTTAGACAACACAAAAATTATCATACCACCCCTTAAACTCATCGATTGTTTGTATTCTTGCCACTCTATCAGGCAGTGCATTCCATGGTTCAACTGCACTCCAAGCAAAGAAACTACTCCTCACCCTCTTACTCACAACCCCCCATTTGTAGCTTCCAGGGATGGCCCTTGGTCCCTTCCTTCTACCATATGAAAGACTCCCCAGTGTCAACCCTGTAACTACCTCTCAAAGATTAAGGATCTTAATCATACCACCTCTCCTATCTACCAAAGTTTGCAACCCACATTCCCTCAGTCTATCCTTAAAATTAGCATTGCACAGTCTTGCTATCATATTTGCTATCTCCTCTGGACTCTTTCCAAGGTTAATTTATCCTTTTCAAATCATGGTAATAAAATATGAGTACAATAGTCCAGATGTAATCTGATCAGGGCTTTATACAATAGAATTATAACTCTTCAAGCTTTGCTGGTCAGCTTCTTTTGCAGTATTTCAGCAATCCTTTGGATTATATTCACTACCTTTGCAATATGATCCCTGAACTTCAAGTTTCTATCAATCATCACCACAAGGTCCCCTACTTCCTCTAATACAGTTTCTTCAAGAGTATGCAGTCTCCCATCAATGCATCCCACCAAACTCAATCCATTTAATTGAATTAAACTGATATTCCCATTCATTTCCCATCTGTCCCGCTTATTCAAATCCTCCAGAAGGTACAATCCACTGACATAAGAGTTAAACAATAAAGGTCATAGCACTGAACCCTATGGAACCACACTTGCAACCTTCTGCATCCTCAATACCATTCCCCTCATAACCAATTGTCTGATATTTATCAGACAGCCAGTCCCAATCTAATTCAATAACCTGACATCTAAATCTATGTGCTGTAACTTAAATATCAGCTTATGTGCTTAAGAGCTAGTAGCAAAGCAAACCTTGTCAAGTGTCTTTGTAAAAACAAAAAAAGGCAGTATATGCCTTTCTCTCATCATCTGCTCTTGTTACTTTATATTAAAAGGCAATTGGATTATTACAACACGAGTACTCCTTAACAAATCCATATTGACTCTTACAGATAACATTACTTTAATTTGTCCAATGCTGTATGTAATTTCTCACTACTTTCTCCAAAATCTTAACAACTACCAAATAAATACAAACTAATCGTTTGACACTTCCATTTTACTACCACCCTTAGCAATGGCACTATCTTATTCTCCTTCCACTTCTTGGGCACCTTTCCCAGACTCTCAATGAAAAGCCAAGTCAACGCAGCTCTCACATAATAAAAGAATTCCTTTCAATTTTCTTTCGGTCTCAGGACGAATCTCTTCTCAAATTCAAGTTTTGCCTTCCTTACCATTCTAGTAGCAAAGCTTATACGTTGGTCATACATAACTGGTAATTAGTTTACGGAATTAACAACGCATATAAAGTATATTAATTAAAGGTAACTTTAATAAATAACTTCTATATTTCGGCAACATCATGTTGCCATCTTCAGGAACATAAAGATATGGTATGTGCACGCAGGCACTAACAAAAGCAAATGAGGAAGAAAGCAAGAAACTAATATTGTTCCTAAAGTCCTAATGGTGCCCTCTGGTGGGCTAATTTGGTTGAGTTGGCAGTTGGGCTGAAGTTCTCAAAATGTAAGTCTCCCAAATTTGGGGTAGTTTCATACACCCAAATTTGTTGAGGTTGGGCACGTTTTTTAGAGCTGCTGAAGATTCCTTGAATAATCTTTCATATTTAAACTTGCTGTGGTGTATTATTTTTGTTTTCCTCCAACGAATTCTATGGTGGGTATCTAAGGCATGGTCTGCCAGCCCAGAGTGGCTGTACTGGTGAAACCGGATGTAGTCTTTGTGTTCTGAAATCCTGATATTTGTTGTTCTGCCTGTTTGGCCAAAGTAGGACAATTTTCACCAGTACAGCCGCTCTGGGCTGGCAGACCATGCCTTAGATACCCACCATAGGATTCGTTGGAAGAAAACAAAAATAATACACCGCAGCAAGTTTAAATACGAAAGATTATTCAAAGAATCTTCAGCAGCTCTAAAAAACGTGCCCAACCTCAACAAATTTGGGTGCATGAAACTACCCCAAATTTGGGAGACTTACATTTTGAGAACTTCAGCCCAACTGCCAACTCAACCAAATTAGCCCACCAGAGGGCACCATTAGGACTTTAGGAACAATATTAGTTTCTTGCTTTCTTCCTCATTTGCTTTTGTTAGTGCCTGCGTGCACATACCATATCTTTATGTTCCTGAAAATGGCAACGTGACATTGCCGAAATATAGAAGTTATTTATTAAAGTTACCTTTAATTAATATACTTTATATGCGTTGTTAATTCCGTAAACTAATTACCAGTTATGTATGACCAATGTATAAGCCTTGCTACTAGAATTTTCATCATCCATGGAGATTCCATCGCACGAAAGGCCCGTCAATACGGCAAAATGAGGTTGAAGATATCCAGACAACTAAATCATCTGACGTTCCTAAAATGCTGCTGGAATAACAAGGTAATCCCTAATTGTGTTAAATTGAGGCACCGTTTTACTTCACAGAAAGCTCTGAGCATCTATAATCACACTAGCTTCGCCCTGTTAAGAGAACAAATTACTGCAACCAATGTTCTCCTTGCCGACGTAAACAAAACAGTACAGGCGCTAGAGGAAGAGCTTTCGAATACAGTCGGCCATGATCTTTGGACGATACTTTATGACATCTCATGCATATCAGCAAAAAAAGAGTTCGAAAAAATACAAAGTCGGCACTTGAAAAAATACGAAAACCTGACAAAGAATTCTACTTCCTTACCACAGCCGACACTCAATACAGTAAGTAGTCAACCTCTCATCTGTAGTTTTAAAGCCTGAGGCACTCACCGCACTTGCACGTGGTCACAATTTCGCCCTAGCTCCTAAAAGAATACCTGCCGAAGAAATCATGATCCAAATAGAACGTGGGATTTGCAACCTGCCTAACCATATTGCCAACAACGTCAGACTGGATGTAGTCGGTGTTCTCACTAAAGCCAAACCTCCAAAGACGAATATGCAGCCCTACAAGAAATGAAGAATAACAAAAAAATAGTAATCACCAAAGCAGATAAGGGAAACGCCACTGTGGTGCTAAATCAAAAGGACTACAAAGGTAAGCTTAATGCTGTAGTACTAGACCGTACTACTTACCTCCCTATTGAATATAATCCTACCAGCTCTCAGATTAGAACTCTCCACAGACTCCTTAAGAAAGTCACTTCATGGCCTGTGGAAGTCACTAACAAACTAAAACCTTATAACTCTAGACCCCCCCCCCGATTATATGGACTCCCAAAAATACATAAACAAAATGTGCCATTACGTCCCATAGTGGATGGCATTGATTCCCCCACATATAAATTAGCCAAACATTTAGCCAAAACGCTCACACACTATACTGGCAACACACCATCACACATAAAAAAACTCAGCCCACTTTAAAGTCAGTGTAGAAAACCTCTCACTCCAACACACTGACATAATGGTCAGTTTTGACATCTCCTCCCTATTCACTAATGTCCCACTCAAAGAAACCCTAGAGCTCATCCAAGCCATGTTTCCTCCCTATATCTCAGCCCTATTTCAGTTCACAATGAACTCAGGCGATTTCGTTTGGCAAGGAAAGTTCTACAAACAGATAGAGGGGACAGCCATGGGTTCACCACTTTCCCCACCCTTGGCCAATTTCTTTATGGAGACCTTTGAAGAGAAAGCCTTAAACTCTGCCCCACAAAAAACCCACTATTTGGCTTCGTTACGTGGATGATGTGTACGCTATTTGGCCACATGGCTCAGACTCGCTCCACTCCTTCCTAACACACTTAAACAACCAACACCCCAGAGTCCAGTTCACCTTAGAAAAAGAAAAAAACAACACCCTCCCCTTCCTAGACACTTTAATCACCCGCCAGCTTAATGGATCTTTGGTTTTCTCTGTTTACAGAAAACCCACCCATACTGGCCGATACATTCACCAGCAATCCCCCCCCCCCTCACAACAATATGGGGTTATAAAAACACTATATAACAGGGCAAAATTAATCTGCTCAGATGACAAGGCCCTAACTACTGAACTAAACCACATCCACAACACTTTCTTAGCCAATGGCTATAACCCCAAAAAAATCCAAAAAATACTCAAACCAGTAAACCACAACCTCCCCTCCACAATAAAGATTACACCAAATCTATCACCATCCCCTACATCCAGGGCACCTCTGAGAAATAACCAATATCCTCAGAAAATATGACCTTACTTCTTGTTACAGAATAAAAAGTTGGCTTCTCTTATCCGCTCTACCAAAGACCAACCACTTCCCCTAGACCTACCTAATGTATACCAGGTCCCTTGCAGCTGCAAATTGTCCTACTTTGGCCAAACAGGCAGAACAACAAATATCAGGATTTCAGAACACAAAGACTACATCCGGTTTCACTAGTACAGCCGCTCTGGGCTGGCAGACCATGCCTTAGATACCCACCATAGAATTCGTTGGAAGAAAACAAAAATAATACACCGCAGCAAGTTTAAATACGAAAGATTATTCAAGGAATCTTCAGCAGCTCTAAAAACGTGCCCAACCTCAACAAATTTGGGTGTATGAAACTACCCCAAATTTGGGAGACTTACATTTTGAGAACTTCAGCCCAACTGCCAACTCAACCAAATTAGCCCACCAGAGCGCACCATTAGGACTTTAGGAACAGTATTAGTTTCTTGCTTTCTTCCTCATTTGCTTTTGTTAGCACCTGCATGCACATACCATATCTTTATGTTCCTGAAGATGGCAACGTGACTTTGCCGAAATATAGAAGTTATTTATTAAAGTTACCTTTAATTAATATACTTTATATGCATTGTTAATTCCTTACCATTACTAGTCACTCTCCTGGCCTGAGTCTTGTGTTCTTCATACACCAGTCTCCATCCCTCCCTTATACCTTTTTCATAACCTCATAACCTTTTTCTTCACTGCAGTTTTTGTCTGATATCATTTGTCACCCACTTTACACCAAATTGTGTTCTCTTTTTCACTCGAGATATTCAACTTGCCATTGCTGCTAATAAATATTTCTTCACTAGTGCCCATATACAGTTGATATCTCACCCTTCCAATTCCCAATCCATGGAACTGCTCCTGATTTCTAAGATTATTATAATCATCTGCATTATAATTCCATATAAGTTCCTTTCTCCTAGATACTTTTTCATATCTTTTCATCCTCCCAAGCTAAGACTACATGGTCACTCTCTCCAATTGGCACAGGGATGCCAACTCAGTTATAATCATATCCTCCAATGCAATGATGAAATGCAAAATTCTTGAACATTGTGTTCCTTCTACTACATGCTGTAGAAAGCATTTGTCCCTCAAGAATTCCAAAAGTTTCATTCCCTTACTACTACATGCAGTTTTCTCTTCCAAATTTATACTGCTCTAGTTAAAATCTTTCATAACAATCAGGATTTTCACACTTGCCAAGTTCAACTGCTTAAATATCTCTCTGTCTTCACCTTCTAAGCTCCCTTGCTTACTACAGCAACACTCCACTAAATATCCTCATACTATATACTCCCAAAACCATTAGTGCCATTGCTCTCCAAATCCTCCACTCCAGAGAACATAACTCACTTATCATAAGCAATATTCCACCATCAGATTTGCCTTTCCCATCCTGCCAAAAAATGCTATACTCTGCAACTTCTATTCTTGTCAATATATCATCTTCTGTCAACCATGTCTCACTAATCTCAGTAATGTCTGGACAGGCTGAGGCTATCAGCACCACACTTCATCTCATTATTCTGGATACTCCTGGCATTTGTATATAGAAGCAACAACACACTGTCAGTATCAATACCTATCATTACTTCCTGCATTACATTACATTACATTCATTACTTGAGAGAAGGGGAAACACATGATATAATGAATTCTCCATTATATCATGTGTTTCCCCTTCTCTCAAGTGACTATTCTCACAAGAGACCACTCCTGCTACCATCCACCCTGATAGCTCTGGTTTTCCTACAGCAATACTCTCACTTGTCTGGATAACAACATTCTCTCCAGATGCCTGTATCCCTTCTCATTTAAATGCAGGCTATCTCGTGCATACAGTTCTCTTCTCTCCTCAAATGCACTCCAGACATCCAATTTCTTGAATGCTTCATAATCCAAGCCTCTCAGCATATTCTGCCTATCATGCTATTCATTACTGATATTCTTCTCATCCTCAGTTCAGCATTATCATATCTGGGTAACACACCATCTTTCCTCTCTCTCTCTCTTCTTTTGTACAACCTCAAGCATTACCCTCAGATCTCTCACCGCCTAATTCACACTGCCTCTCAAGTCATTCATACTCACCATCACAATCATTTCATCTGCTCTTTCACTTCACTTAATTGCCATGGTCATACTGTTCCTCCAGGCAAACACTTCTATGACATTCTATTTTGCACTCTGCAGATCATGAAATCTCCATACATTACACGTCTTACCACTCTGTTCCTTGCTTGTTCTCCTGCATCCCTCACTCACTTTCTGTCCTCTCTCTTCTCAGAGATTTTCTCTCCTTACCCTTTTGCTTACATGCCTTCCTGACATATCTCTATCCCTTAGCTCCTGCACCATTTTGCCTTTCTCTCATTACCTCTATTCCTCTGGTTCTCCCATTCTTTCCCCTTGTGTCACTCTCATAACTCATACTCTTTGCTTCACATTCATTCTTTGCAGTTTCCTAATCTCTTCTTGCATGCTTCTTAACTCATTCCTCATACATTTCATCTCTCTCTCTCTCTCTCCCTCTCCAAGCAACCTACTTTTGCTCGGCATTCATCCTTCCACTCAACACCCTCTTCCAAACCTACTATACTCACTGTTCACATGATACTCATCTTCCTCAGTCTCGACAACACTATTCATCTTTCTCTCTCTCGATAGGCATTGTCGAGCTCTTCCCGTTTTCCGCATTTCAAGAAAATGTGCACTTCCCAATCCCTCACCTGCTAAATTTAACTGCTGAGAAGTAAAAATGCTGCAAGAACTGAATAATACAAAATCTTGTAAAATGTAGTCCTTAAATGGTGACAGGTTGGGCGATAAACATATCAGCAAACTGAATTATGGTGGCCACAATTATTCAAACACTGCACAGAGAACTCTGACAAAATATACGAGGGTGGTCTGAAAAGTTCTCGGCCTCGACCATAGATGGCAACACTATCAGCAAGATTTTTTTCCAAGTTGGTACATCTGTCATAAGCATCCATGTGAAATTGCAAGTAATTCTATCAAGTAGTTTGTTTTATACAGCTGTCTGAAGCAAAAGTGTTGCCTGTATCCCTTGAAATGGATAAAATTGAATATCATGCAGTTATAAAATTCTTTGTAAAAGGGTTTAACACCAAAAGAAATTCATTCAAAATTCATAAAAGTGTATGGGCACTCTTCTCCTTCGTTTTCAACAATTTTAAACATGGCCGTACCAGCCTTGAAGATGATCCAAAAAGATCCGTGAAGGACTTCCAAAAAGTGTAACACCACCAGAAATCATTGATCAAGTGCACAATAAGATATTGGAAGATGAACGAGTCAAAGTGCGTGAAATTTCTGAGACTATAGGCATTTCAAAAGAATGTGCAGGATATATTTGGAATCAAGAATTGCATATGATAAAAGCTTTGCACAAGATGGGTGCCGCACTTGTTCACAGCAGATCAAAAACGCACTCACATGAAAATCTCTGAACATGCTTAGAGTGCTTTAACAAGAATAAAACTAATTTTGTATGTCGATTTATTACTATGGATGAGACTTGGATTCACCATTACCCACCAGAATCCAAACAGCAGTCAAAACAGTGGACTGAAGCCGGTTGTTCAGTGCCAAAGAAGACAAAGAAGTTGGTTCCATCAGCAGGAAAGCTCATGGCATCGGTGTTTTGGGATGCTAAAGGCATTTTGTTTATTAATTATCTTGAAAAGGGTAAAACAATAACCTGGGAATATTATTTTGATCTTCTTTTAATGAGACAAGACGAAAAAATTCGTGAGAAAAGACCCAGTTTGCAGAAGAAAAAAATCATTTTTCATTAGAACAATGCACCTGCCCACAAAAGTGTTTTGGTAATGGGAAAATTAAGGGATTAAGGCACTATGAATTGTTGAAACATCCACCCTATTCCCCAGATTTGGCACCCTCTGACTTCCATCTCTTCCCAAAACTAAAACTCTTCCTCGCTAGTCAGCATTTTTCTTCGAATCAAGAGGTGATTGAAGCTGTAGAGAGTACAGATCTTACTGAGAACCACTACAGGGACGGAATAATGGTGCTGGAGCATTGCTGGAATAAATCTATTAGTCTTAAGGGAGATTATCTTGAAAAATAAAAATAATTTTGAAATTATAAATTCTTTTTTTTTTTCATTGTTAGGCCGAGAACTTTTCAGAATATTATGTTAAAGTACAAATTTGACAAGGGTAAACTATCCACAGACAATATGTTCTATCTAGATTAGACTCTCTATAAATTTGAAACAAAAACGCTACTAATTATATTGGAAACCTATCTTTTTTCACTGTCACCTCATTAAGAGGTCCTACTCTATTGTCGCCTCCTGGCATTAACACCAGAGGATGATATTAACAGTAGCAAAAGTTATATTCCATTATGCTATGTGCTTCAAATTTCTTATGATTCCTATGTGTTTGTGTTATTCTTTTATACAGGAATTCCTCACTTTACTTGGTTTGAAATAACATGGTTAATAAAATGTTATTTTATTACAATTTATTTAACTGAAGTTAAAAATTCACTTAATATATTCTGTTCATGCTGGCCCAGAAGAAACTTCTCGGACTGTCCTTTACCCTTAAGGCATAGTTTTATCATATCATTATATACAATATGTACTATAGTTAGCAACAATTCAATTAAAAACAAACGGAATGAAAATGATCTTACAAAGTGAAACCTCCCAACACACATACAAACAGCACATTTTTATTGTAGCACCAAATAAAGTATTTAATTTAATACATTGTCCTAACATTATCTTTTAAATTTTCAAAATTTTTAAAGTTGCAGAAAATGTTGTAATACATGGGTGCAGAAACCAAACAATTTATGTAAAACAAATTTTCAAAGTCAAATAAAGATTTAGATACATATATAACTTGAAATTAGAATTCCATTTGAGATTTTCTATATCATTAAAGCAGTTTACAAATAAAATTTAACCAAAAACATTCAAAACTAGTATGTAGTATAATGAATGTTTATTTTCTTGATCATCTATCTAGAGTAATTATTTGGACAATAGATCAAGTAATAAATAAATATTTATTAAACCTACTAGTTTCACCAAACTTTAGCTGTTGGCATCTTCAGGGTACAAGCACTTATGTTAAAAAACATTATACAAATATGAATAACTGTAACATTCTAACGATTATAGTTACAAACTAAAATAGCATTGAACGTGAGTGATACATGTATCGCATGTACATGATTAACTAGTTGTTGCTAAGGAACGTTCTGTAGTTTACATTGAAGTGAAGTTCATTTCTTGTGTGTTAAGAGATCTAATTAGGGTTTTCTATATCTCCAGGAGTATTAAACCCTGGTTCCTGTTAAGGTTATCAACAGAGCGAGAGACTGTAGCTGCTTCTTTAAACATTCGGGAGTGGTAGTCTTCTTCTATGTAAGGGGAACGGCTTTTATCCCACTCAATGACATAATTAGTTATAGAAAAATAAGATGACAGTCCTGATATGTCTTGTCTGTTGTTTTTGACGTAACCAATGTGCTCCTTCTGTTTAATTTCAAGGCTTCTTGATGTCTGCCCGATGTAACTTGAACTACATGAGCATGGAATATTGTAAACTCCAGCATATTTATAGAAAGGATGGTTATCTTTTGGAGATCTCAGTAGTTTACAAATTGTTTCTATAGGTTTTAATGTCAATCTTATTTTGTGTGGTTTGAGGAGACTAGCAAGCTTGTTGGAGATGCCACTCACATATGGAATTGCGATAGTTTTGATATATTGAGTATCCTCTCGCTCTCTTTTGTGGTGGTTCAGAGAAAAGGATTTTGTTGATGAGTCTTCGTGGTTAGCCGTAATGTTAACTCGTCTTGAAAGATCCTTGTTATCTGTTGTGATGCGGACAGCTCTTTTCTTTAAGATGTATACTATGCTGAGTCTGTGAGAAATATGGTGAGAGGAGCTGAAATGTAGATAGCGACCTGTATTCGTAGGTTTCCTGTAAACTGATAGGTTTATATGGTCATTAATTTGCTTCTTTATTAAGATGTCTAAAAATGGCAGTTGTTTGTCACTTTCAACTTCCAGAGTAAATTTAATAGAATGATGAAAGGAGTTGATCTTATTGAGGAAGTCAAGTAGGTCATCCTTGTTGTGATTCCATACAATGAAGACGTCATCCACGTATCCCCACCAAATTGTTGGTTTAGGAATTATTTGAGATAGGATTTTATTTTCGAGGTCTTCCATAAATAGGTTAGCACAAGAAGGTGAAAGAGGACTGCCCATTGCCAATCTGTATTCTTTCAAGAAAAATAATTTGAAGTTAGGCAATGATCGTACAGTGAGGTTATATCTTGTGGGAACAAGGTACCTAGTTTGCTGATGACCTCCACCACGGGAACATTTGTAAAAAGAGAGGTGACATCTAGGCTAGCCAGAAGATCATTTTCTGATATGGTAATGTTTTTTAATTTTTCCACAAAATGTTGTGAGTTTCTGATGTAACACTCTGAGTTATGGATATGTTGTAAGAGTTTGGAGAGATGTTTTGACAATAAGTAGGTAGGTGAGTTGATTCCATCCACAATAAGGCGTAAAGGAATACCATCTTTGTGCACTTTTAGAACACCATAGAGTCTTGGAGTTAAAGGGTGCATGGATTTTAGTTTTTTAATCAGATCTGTTGCCCAGTTGGGCATATTGTGTAGTAATTCGTTTGTATCATGGTGGTTTTTTAATGTAGGATCTTTCGTTAAAATACGGTAAACAGACAAGTCCAATAGTAGATTGTTTACTTTATCCTCGTAGTTCTTGGCATTCAGTATTACAGTATTGTTGCCTTTATCTGCCTTAAGTATTATGATGTCTTTATTCCTTTTTAGATTATGAATAGTTCTTCTATCTGGAGAGGTGAAGTTTTGTTTTGTGGTTCTAGGAGAGGAGAGTATTATGAAACTTTTTAGTCTGAAATCATTTGCTAGGTGTAGTGGTAATAATGAGATTGCTTTGTCTAAACTGCGGATGAATTCCACTTTAGGTATCTGTTGAGGAGTTATGGCATAATTGAAACCTTTGGGAATATCGATTTCAGGTTTCTTTAAGATGTGGTCTGAGAAATTAAGAATAACTTGGTTATCTGGTAGAAAACATTTAGACTTATTATGGGGTGTATAAAGGTAGTTGAATTTCTTGATCTGGATCTGTTTGCTTTTATTAAAAACTTTTGCATAGCTAGTGTGGATCATTCTGTCTAAGACTTGCCAAACTTCCTTATCTAGAGAGATCCATGAATAAGTCGCAACATTGTGAGTCTATTTGACTAAGCAAAAATTTGTGTGTTGTAACCTTTCACGAAGGAGTAACATCGATGTCTTGAAATAAATATTTCTGGCCCGTCTCGAATTGAAATGATGTTTAAAGTGTAAGAACTTCGGAATTATACACTTATCTCGACATCTTTTTAAAAAAGTGATATGATTTAATAACCCGGCTTTTTTACATTTCAGGAGTTCATAATGGCGTACCTTTATTTTCGTATCACCATAGGTTCTATTCATAATGAATGTTTATTTTCTTGATCATCTAATTAGAGTAATTATTTGGACCATAGATCAAGTGTTAACTAATAAATATTTATTAAACCTACTAGTTTCACCAAACTTTAGCTGTTGGCATCTTCAGGGTACAAGCACTTATGTTAAAAAACATTATACAAATATGAATAACTATAAAATTCGAACGACTATAGTTACAAACTAAAATAGCATTGAACGTGAGTGATACATGTATCGCATGTACATGATTAACTAGTTGTTGCTAAGGAACGTTCTGTAGTTTGCATTGAAATTCATTTCCTGTGTGTTAAGAGATCTAATTAGGGTTTTCCATATCTCTGAGAGTATTAAACCCTGGTTCCTGTTATCAACAGAGCGAGCGACTGTAGCTGCTTCTTTAAACATTCAGGAGTGGTAGTCTTCTTCTATGTAAGGGGAACAGCTTTTATCCCACTCAATGACATGGTTAGTTATAGAAAAATGAGATGACAGTCCTGATATGTCTTGTCTGTTGTTTTTGACGTAACCAATGTGCTCCTTCTGTCTAATTTCGAGGCTTCTTGATGTCTCCCCGATGTAACTTGAACCACATGAGCATGGAATATTGTAAACTCCAGCATATTTATAGAAAGGATGGTTATCTTTTGGAGATCTTAGTAGTTTACGAATTGTTTCTATAGATTTGAATGTCACTCTTATTTTGTGTGGTTTGAGGAGACTAGCAAGCTTGTTGGAGATGCCACTCACATACATCGGATCTTCAAGACGAGTTAACATTGATATCTAATAATCTGTACTTGAACGGCTAGCCATGAAGACTCGTCAACAAAATCCTTTTCTCTGAACTACCACAAAGAGAGCGAGAGGATACTTAATATATCAAAACTATCACAATTCCGTATTTATTAGTTAACACGTGATCTATTGTCCAAATAATTACTCTAGTATGTTGAAAACATAAAAACGTGCCTACCCTATATGGGAGGGGCCTTATATACAATCATATGAATTCACCCTTAAGTGAAACATTCAGAGGCTCTGTTACATTGTGAACTAATTCAAAATTCATTGGGAATTAATTCAGAACATTTTTGGAGAGTTTTCTAATTTCAAATGATGCATGAGACTTCATAATAGAGTGTGTACACATAATGCTGTACATATAAGACATATCGTGTGCATAGGTAAGCATTGTGGTTTCAAGCCACCATTAAATAAGCATGCACTGATTGTCTACTGCTTACCATAAACATTTTTATATTAAATTATTCGTCAACATTGATTATGGATAAAAGGAAAGGGAAAGAGAGAGTGCCAATGATAAAAAGAAGCAAAAGTCCTTCTTTCCCTTTAGAACAAAAACCTGAATTAAGAGACATGAATATGATATGGAGGCAAAAACTGCATGTGATTTTGAACTGAATGAGGCAACAGTGAAAATTCTTTCCTCGTTCAGTAAAAGTGAATTATTAAATTCATATTCAAGAAGAATTCAGTGATAACGATATGCATATTGTTTACTGATATTAATGTCAATGAATAACATGCATATGAAGAACAACATGACTGTGATTGCAGAAAAAATGTACCAACAAAGAATATAACTTAAAAAAAAAAAAAGTGAATTATTGTTTTGAGCTATTGAAACCTTAAAAAATCAACCACGTATGGATATTGATCCTAATCTGGAATGCGGTATGCAAGTCAAACAAAACTTACTCAAAACTCTGAACCGTTACCATGAGATATACACACAGAAACACCAACGACAGTGTGAAGTAACTTGTTCAAATATTTCTCATGATGTTCTTTAAAATACATTTTATTATTATTTTATAGGTATATTAACACTAAAAACAGTAAAAACAAATGCATTTAAAAAAAAATTAGTAAAGAATTTGAAAGCTGTTGAATGAGTTCCAATTTTTTAACTTGCTTACTATATTCGATTAACACAGTTTCACTTATCATGGCATTTTCACAGGATACATTAACCATGTATAGCAAGTGATTCCTGTACTTTTTAACTTGGATATTCTGAGTATGCTTTTTTTTTAATTTTTTCCCTGTCATCTGATAAGTTATTATTTCTAATAGCTTTAACCACAGATAGTAAAAACAAGAAAAATCAGACTCAGAATATCCAAGTTAAAAAATAAATATTTATCATTAAAGATTATATACCTGTAGTAAATGTATGCCTTGTAGATACTGGACTTTCCTGAGGACTTCCTGCAGGACTGAGGCTAACAAGAGGACTGGATAGGGCTCTGGACAGAGGACGAACCACATGATGTCGTGGTGTAAAGGCTGAAACTAAAAAAAAAAAAAAAAAAATTTATACACATGCACACACACCTCTATAAATGAATAAAAAAAAATTATTTGCTATAAACAATGCTATGCATATTTTTACTCTCCAAATCAAATCAAACCACTGCTCTGCCTATTGAGAGGACTGAAGTAGCTTGAAAAAAGTTCTGGGTTTGGTCTTTAAAGCGCAATTTCAGGACTAGATATAAAAGAATAAAAAACAAAAAATATACATAAAATCAGTAAAAATAGAAAAAATCCTTAGCTCGCCCATGGTACGAATGTGCTGTAAGTTTACAAATAAACTTTGTATGGGTGAGAGCCACATAAAAAAATAATAATAATAAATGAAAAATTAAATTTATTTCAAACTGACATTATTATTTATGTCAAATATAGTTGACTAATAACTATTTGAAATTAACACATATGTAAATCAAATATTAAATAACAGGAGGAAATACTTAGGAAGACAGACATAAAAAGGTTATTGTTTCACTGTACAGTGCTCTTCTAATCAGGTTATTTGAATGGTGTGGTTTGAATGGTTCTTGGACAAAATAAGGAAATTTTTGGTAGAGTCCACAAGAGTGCAACAAAGGATGATATCAAACTCTGAAACATTGGCCACGAAGACAACTTGGGTAAGGTCTAAGCTCATATTGGGGGGGGGGGATAACAGCAGGAGTGGGCTTCTTTAAAAAATATTTGTATGTTTAGTCTGAACAGTGCCTTCAGACTAACTTTACCTTCACAAAAAAATTCACATAAATTTCTCTGTAGCAAGCAGATTTAAGATTGCATCCTTCTGTTTAACACTGGGGGTCCATTTCTTGAAAATATTGAATTGCCCAGACCTTTCATAAGTTATCCTTGTGAAATCTTTGCTATATACAACTCAGAGGATATGTGAAATACTGAAACACACTAACATGTAAGAATAAGGAGATCATTTTGCCTCTTTACAAGATGACCCTGTGTATATAATTGTGCTCAGAAGGGTTCTTCTGGTTTCTGAGGTGATGCAGATAAAGATGGTGCAAATGAGTATGTTAAAGATGATATCAGGATTGTGGACAGACTTAGAAACAAACATGAGGAAAAAGGAGTGATATGGTAGGGAATACTGGTAGAGGAAATTTTTCATTTCATGGAGGATAGAGGATGAGAAGGCATCCATGGAAGTTGAGAATGAATGGTGAAGAAAGGGTGAGAACTAGATTTTTCTCTTGTAAGCAGTGTGCAATTGGAATGCCATGCCTTTGAGGTTGTCAGTGCAGACAGTTCAAATGAATTTAAGAAACAGTGTAATAGCTAGTGTGGACAATGTGGCCTCACTCAAGGAATTTCTGATCAACGGAGATCTCTGGTAATACTGCAAAGGTGGTGAAGCAACCCAAAGGATTGCTACTGAGAAGGACATTCACTAGCAGAGATAAAAAAGTGGAGCTTCCAATATATAATGCTCTGATCAGGTCATATCTGCATAACTATGGTCAAAATGGTTTCCAGGATTTGACAGGAATGAAGTAACTCTGGAGAGGGTACAGAGGTAGATGCTGGTTATGAATAGATTGAAGATATGCAAACTGCAGAGTTTGGTGTACAGGAGATGAAGAGATATGATTGAGACATTTAAGTTGTTGATAGGTTTTATAAGATTGACACTTGGGAGAAGGACCATGACAGGCTCATGAACCTGTCATAGCCAAGTGCAAAGGATAACAGAAATAGAATAATTTATTCAGTATTTTATAATATTTTTAGAAATTAGTATAATGAACTTTTATAATAATTATTATAAATTATTATTATTAATAGTTCATTACAACTATTAATCATTTATCAAATGTGCTACGTGATAATTCCATTTTAATGTATTTTCATATAGCCACCATATGAAAATACAGTAAAACACAGTACATATGTCTTATTTACATAGTTTTCAATATGACAACTTGCATCCAAAGAACATTTTCATTTTAAAATATATTTGTACCTTTTTTTTTTTTTTTTTTTAAAAGAAAGAGCTACTGAAAGATTAATCATAATTTTTTTTTACCTTCACTTATTTGTAAACTATGCCTTGCCATAAGATCTCTCTGTTGTTGGAGGAATGCTTCTCTTTCTTTTTGTTGCTTTATTAATTCACTATCACCATCATCTTTTAGCCTTCCTTCAGTAAGATCAATGACTTCAGGCTGAAGAGAATCTTTCATCTCTTGTGCCATGGCTGCTTCTGTTTCTTCTTCCACATTTTCCACCTGATTTTTACTACTGGCTCGTGTTAACACTGTCTGTCGAATATGCTATGAAAAAAGAAAAAAAGATTGAAGGTTATTGAACTATCTTAATAAGATTATTATTATGTATGCTTCTCCAGGGAGTCCAATGACTCATCAAAGGAGAACCATTGTAGTTACTCACATAAAGGATTAAGTCACAATATCTAATAGGTAGCCTATTCCACACATCACTTGCCACAAATAGAAGCTAGACCTCATGTGCTTCTTAGTCATGCCCTAGCTTCCAGGGCATGACTATGAAGCACATGAGTTCTGCCTAAAACTAGCTATAAGTTGTAATATCTCACTTTTGTATAGATAAAAGTGTATTTCTATAATATATTTCTGCATTTATCATCTGTATATTCCTATTATATATCTTCTCATCCATATATTCCTCAAACTTTGAAGATCACATTCCCAAAAATTGCTTACATATGTCAATTCTGTAGGCCAATCATTATCATGGTCATTTCCCTCTGGATCTACCCCTTGCCTCAGAACCCAGATCCTTATATTTGAGCACTGAAGTCCTGATGTGGTCTTATTAAACAAAGCCTTGTAAACTGGGGAGATTAACTTCCTTTTACTAACAAGTTAGTGTTCTCTTCAATACTACTATCATCCAATGGATTACTTAACTAGCTGGCAATGTGGTCCCTAAATTAACTCCCTATCTACTTTACCCTAAGTCACTAGCTTTATTAACTGCTTGCAGCAAATTCCCGTTGATATGACATTCTGCCTTCATTGACCTCCACCATAATGCATAACTTTATATTTAGAACTTTATTAAACTGATATCACAGAATTAATCTGTTCATGTCTGCCAAAGGAATTCTGTATCAGGCATGTCCTTTATCACTTGCTCCAACTTAGCATTGTCAGCAAACTAGTAGATATTTCCTGCTAGTCCATCACTAATATCATTAATCTTCTTTGTCTTTGCCATTATCCCATTTCACTTGGGGTCAGCTCTTCTAGTCCATAATTGCCAGGATATTCTGTCCTGTGTTATCAATGTCTCCAATTGGGCAGTTTGAAGGTCTTTTTGTTATAAGGGACATCCATGTTAAATGAGGTCTACCATGTCCTCTTGGTTCTGTACACATTTCCATTACCTTTCATGTCATGTGATCTACAGGGTATCTCATGATATATCCAAACCATCTAAGCTGGCACTCAGTTATTTTATCAGCAATAAATCTTACTCTAAAGCTCCCACAGATGTATTCATTACACACTTTGTCCAGCACTGCAATGCCACTGGCTCCCTGTGCAACTTTTGTTCTTGTTTCTTAAGTGGCCAACATTTTGTGCATATGTAATGGTGGATAGAACTGTCATTTTATATATTTTCCCCTTTACTCATACCAACATACTCCTGTCATATAATACTGTGTATAGTGCTCTCCATTTCATCCATATGGTTCACACAGTGTTCCCTGTCTGCATTGATAGTGCTGTCCTCTGTGAGGATTGAGTATTTGAAGTATTTGAAGCTGTCAACCTTCTTGAGTGGGATGTCTTGAAGATATACGATGTTATTGTTAGGGCCATTTGAAAAATCATAGCACAAGTCCTCATCTGTCTGAGTACATTACTAACTTGCAAGCCATCTCTTTCTAGAGGTAATATCATAATAGCTAATCTTTAATATCATTAATATATATAAGTTAAATAACAATCACCTGAGCACAGAACCCTGTGGTTGATCACTGGTCACCTTCATTCTCTTATATTAAGTATCTCCATACATCACTTCTGATATCTGTCAGTCAGCAATTCACCTATTCATATCACAAATTTAATTTACATACCTACCTCTATGAGTTTGTATAACAAGCCCGCATGTAGAATTCTGCCAAACATGTTGGAAAGATCCAGACGTATTGTGGAATCATCACTCTTCTTATATAAGTCTGCTGTCACTATTATAGCAGATTGCTAAAGCAAGCCTTATCTTTAACAAACCCATGCTATCCTCTATAGAAAATTCTGGTACTGTCCACCCCTCTTGAGATTCCTAATCAGTCTCTCTGAACCTTAATGACCACACCAGAAATACTGATTGGTTTATAATTTGCTGCATCAGTTCTAGCTCCATTCCTGCATAATGAAATTATCTTGCTCTCCTTCCACTCATTAGGAAGAATAGCTTCATGGAGACTGAAACAATCAAGTCAGGAACTGCTAACTTGCACTTCCTTTGGCATTCATTCCAATATCCATTCAGTCCAGCTACTGTATTTGAATCAACCTCATCAAATTTGGACTTCTTCACCATGGCCATCACTCTCTTGGTCCTCTTTGTACTTCTCCCAAGTCTCATCATCACTCTTTTCATAATGTCACATCCACAATACTTTCTTTATGCAGCTCTTGCTTTAAAGTACTATTTCATCCATTAATTCCCATTCAATTTATTCTTCTAACTATGGGAATGCAATTAGATACTGCTTCTGTCAAACATTGTGTGACTACTTCCCACACTCTGCTGCTTCTTCTACCATGCAGTTTTTCCTGCCAAAGCACAGCTTCAAGCTGCCTTGTCAGCTTATCATAATCATCCGCCTTTTTGTGAAAGTGCCATCAATATACTGTAACTACCTTAATCAACTACTAAATGTTCCATGTTGTAGCCGACTAAGGTGACAGATATAGGCAAACTCATTGCAGTTCCATCAATTTGTAAAAATTATTTTGGTAGGGAAAAGTATCATGCATAGCAAAGTCCAATAATAATCAGTTATATCATGAGATATAATTTTCAATTGTTGTTCCACCATATTTTGTCTCTTTAATTCAGGGGTTCTCAACCTGGATGTGATCATAGTCGCATTCAAGATTGGAAAGTGAAAGGCAGGCACCAATATTTTTTTTCTATGAAAATTTATACTTGCTTATCATATCAAATGATAACAATTAACAAATTAATTAACTATGAAAGTAGGATAAATACACGTAAGATTTATTATACAACTAAATTAAATCATCACACAATAAGCAAAAACATTTATCTTGACTCTGGATAAAACAACAGTCTTCTTACCAATCATTGTTGAATTTATAGGTTTGTTGTTTTTTTATTTGGATTACTCATTTTGGGGCAAAATTTTTAAACATGAGAAAACAATGTATGGTCAAAGCATGATGACAACACAGGTAAAGTGGTGACACATCCCTCAAATGCATGGTTGCCAGTAGACTAAATGCATAAAACATACACATGAAATTGGAACTGGTAACACTCTCACTCAAAGACAGAGGAATTACAAAATGTTCATAATATAACATAAATGTTAACACTTTTTACGATTTCAATAAATATTACTAGGAGAAGACATATGTTTTTAGTTTTAATTTTATTTTTTTCTTATATAATAGCTGACAGTGAGTGCATTTGTGCCCAAGGGGCATAGGGGAGAGAACCGCTGCTTTAATTGTACACATATGGTCTTGAAACCATACTGAAAATTTTACTGTTAGAAGTTCTTATTTATTTTGTGACTTCCTGTAATTTATTTGCTTAGAACAATTTATTTCAGTTCTTTCTTTAATAATCATCATCAAATTCCTGATATATACTCTCGGGGGGGGGGGGTGCAGGATATGATAGTACTACATGAAAAATTTACATCATTACTAACTTCCTATCTACAAGTTTCCTCCAAATCAGTCTGTTACCTGTCAAGACTTCAACATTATTAGATCTTATATTTCTATCTTTTAAAGGCACTTTTTACTGTATAAATCCACCTACATCTTGGTCTACCTCTGGGTCTTTTTCCTGCCAACCTGGCAGGAAAAAGACCCAGAGGCAGACCAAAGACTAGAAACTGCAGATATGAGAGCCCTGAGAGAACACTTGTTTTGCTAATCTTTCCACTCCTATTCTGTTTAAGTGACCATACCACCTGAGATTAGCTCTGCTAACACATTCTTGGATGCTGACAATGTCAAGTTCTTTCCTAATAACCTCATTTTTAATATGATATTGCCATTGATGTCATCTGTTCATGCCCCTAATCTTTCTCAGGACTCTCATATCTGCAGTTTCTAGTCTTTGGCCAAGTGTTTTACTTCTGACCCAGCTCTCAGATCCACAAGTTAAAATTAGCTTGAATACTGTCTTGTATACAGTTAATTTAGTGTTTTGGCTAATTTCTCTCTTATTCCATATAAATTTATTCAGTTGACAGCCTACCATATTAGCTTTGTTGATTCTGTTGTCTATTTCCATATTTAATTTACCATCTTCACTAAAAATCGTGCCTTAGTAGCTGAAATGTTTTACTTATTCTAGTTCTCCATTCACAATGCAGTTCATATTTTCGATGTTTCTGCCTATTTTCATTGTCTGTCTTTTTAATGCCGACCTTCATACCATATCTACTACAACAGTTATTCAATTTAGGCAGGGAATCTAGCAGACTTGTAGCAGATTTATTTATAAGTATAACATCATCTGCATAAAGCAAAAAGAGCTGAGATCTCCATTTTGATATCAGGTTTAATACCACTTTCCTTCATAATGTGATCCATATAGATAATGAATAACAGAGAGGGGGGGGGGGGGGGTAACATACATCCTTGACTGACAGTAGATTTAACATTAAACCACCTTCCTGTACTTCCTTCAATTCTAACTGCTGACTAACAAATCAAATAAAGACTAAGCTCTTTGCTCTATGCTCTTTGCTTTATGCAGATGATGTTATACTTATAAATAAATCCGATACAAGTCTGCTAGATTCCCTTCCTAAATTGAATAACTGTTGTAGTAGATATGGTATGAAGGTCAGCATTAAAAAGACAGACAATGAAAATAGGCAGAAACATCAAAAATATGAACTGCATTGTGAATGGAGAACCTATAGAATAAGTAAAACATTTCAGCTACTAAGGCACGATTTTTAGTGAAGATGGTAAATTAAATATGGAAATAGACAACAGAATCAACAAAGCTAATGTGGTAGGCAGTCAATTGAATAAATTTATATGGAATAAGAGAGAAATTAGCCAAAACACTAAAAATTAACTGTATACAAGACAGTATTCAAGCTAATTTTAACTTGTGGATCTGAGAGCTGGGTCAGAAGTAAAACACTTGACCAAAGACTAGAAAGTGCAGATATGAGAGTCCTGAGAAAGATTAGGGGCATGAATAGATGACATCAATGGCAATATCATATTAAAAATGAGGTTATTAGGAAAGAACTTGACATTGTCAGCATCCAAGAATGTGTTAGCAGAGCTAATCTCAGGTGGTATGGTCACTTAAACAGAATGGGAGTGGAAAGATTAGCAAAACAAGTGTTCTCTACCAGGTTGGCAGGAAAAAGACCCAGAGGCAAACCAAGATATAGGTGGAATATTTATATAGTAAAAATTATAGTAAAAATTTATACAGTAAAAAGTGCCTTTAAAAGATAGAAATATAAGATCTAATAATGTTGGAGTCTTGACAGGTAACAGACTGATTTGGAGGATACTTGTAGATAGGAAGTTAGTAATGATGTAAATTTTTCATGTAGTACTATCATATCCTGCACACCCCCTGAGGGTATATATCAGGAATTTGATAATGATTATTAAAGAAAGAACTGAAATAAATTGTTCTAAGCAAATAAATTACAGGAAGTCGCAAAATAAATAAGAACTTCTAACAGTAAAATTTTCAGTCTGGTTTCAAGACCATATGTGTACAATTAAAGCAGCGGTTCTCTCCCCTATGCCCCTGGGCACAAATGCACTCACTGTCAGCAATTATATAAGAAAAAAATAAAATTAAAACTAAATTTATTTATAAGTACAACATCATCTGCATAAAGCAAAGAGCTGAGATTATCATCTCCATTTTGATATCAGGTTTAATACCACTTTCCTTCATAATGTGATCCATATAGATAATGAATAACAGAGAGGGGGGTTTAAATACATCCTTGACTGACAGTACATTTAACATTCAACCACCTTCCTGTACTTCCTTCAATTCTAACTGCTGACTAACAAATCAAATAAAGACTAAGTATTGTTTGATATAATGCCCCATTAACACTATCTAACTGCAGCGTTTGGAATAGATTCTCTCTCTTGGCACCTTGTCATATGCCTTTTCCAGATCTACAAAACTTAAATACAGATCTTTGTTATATTCCCATGATTTCTCAACTATCTGTCATAAAGTGAAAATCTGATCCTGACATCTATTGCCTGAATCCAGCTTGTTCTTCACCAAGCTTCTCTTCCATAATTCTTCTCAACCGTTTTTCAAGTATACATGCATATATCTTACCAGGAACACTCAGTAAGGAAATACCTCTGTAATTCTCACATTGAGTTTTATTTCCCCCTTTTATATATGGGTACTACGAGAGCTCCACTCCAGTCATCTGGAATTCGTCTCTCTGTCCAGGCCTTCTGAACTATGCAGTGCAGCCACTGTAAGACTTATCTCTAATTCCTTTTACAGCAATCTTTCCTCCATTTCTGAGCATCAACAACTCCAGAATATCTTGCCACCTTCTTGATATTTATTTTCTATGGTCTTACCAATGTCCTCCCATGACTTTTGTTTAGCTAGTTTTACAGAGTGTTTAGCTTTCTTAGATTTGTCTTTGTATTCTCTAAAAGCACAAACTACTTATTTGCAGGAACTTTTGACATGCTTTCTTCTTTTCTTTCACTGTCTCTTTAACTTCCTGTGTCCACCATGGAGTTCTGATTTTTCTATCCTTACAGATAACCCTACCAACATGCCTCTCTGGCTGAATCAGTCAATGTTTTCTTCAGGGCTTGCCACTGAATCTACAAGGTTTGATTCCTGTTCTCAAACTCTTTCCTTTTTCTTCAATCATGTTTGTGTATTTTAGTCTATAGTTCACATATGAGAGCTGCTCAACTTTTATTCACTTTAAAACTTTCTTATGTTTTTCTTTTCAATATGAACCTCAATTTTATCCTGCTCAAGACTAAATGGTGATCACTTCCAATTTCAAATCCTCTGTACACTCTAGTGTCCTGCACCAGAGAGAAAACATCACTATCTCAACAATAACATAGTCAATGAGACTTTTCTTATTCCTTGCCTCTTCTCTTCATGTGAATTTGTGCACATTTTTATGTTGGAACATTGTGTTAGTAATAACCAGTCCATGTCCTGAGGAGAAATCCAACAGGTATTTGCCATTATTATTAGCTTTGCTCTTTTCTCCAAATTTTCCCAAAATATTTTTGTATGTCTCACAATCATTTCCTACTCTGCTATTTAGATCCCCAACAAGGACCAACTTTTCCTTTTTCATTGTGTCAGTTGCTTTCTCTAAAGCCTCAAAAAATTCTTCCACTTCTACCTTCAGTGGGACCATAGGGCACAAATAAGTCTCCAGTTCCGCATTCTCATATTTGCCCACATCACTCTACTTGAGACTGCCTATCATTCAAGATGACTAGCCTCATATTTAGTGTTGAATACTTTGGCTACTCCTTTTCCTTGATATTGTCATTGCCTGAATATAACATTTTGTATTTATTGCTCAGAAAGATCTCGCCAGTTTTTGTTTCAGTCACCACCTATTATGTCGATCTAGTACTTATCCAATTCCTCAGCTAGCTCCATTTCTTTGCCATTCAGGCTTCTTATGTTGATAGTACCGATCTTGAACTCTGGTGATATCGAGTTAGGGTGGGTTTTAGGATTTGTTCCAGTAGCTGACTTTTGGCTGTTTGCCCTGGTTCCCTGGCGAAAACAATGGGGGCTTTGTTTAACTGAATTTCATGCCCAAGCCGGCATGAAATTCTGTCATGTTGTACCATCATTTTTTTATTTTGGTTTAAGCCAATAAGAATACAATTAGGTTGGCTAAATCCCAAATTGCCACTGAATCTCCAAGGTTTGGTTTCTGTTCTCAAACTCTTTCATTTTTTATTCAATCATGTTTGTGTATTTTAGTCTATAGTTCACATCTGAGAGCTGCTCAACTTTTATTCAGGTAGATATCTAACAAGGTGCATCACAAGAAAGTGAGGATTGGACATTAGGTCAGAGGTCCTGATCATTTTTTCCGCATTCCTTTAAAGGCTATGTGGAGTTATATAAGCTTTTTATATTTTTTTATAATTATATAGCTTTGACCCTTAAGCAGCCATTGTTTAATAATTTAATTTCAAATTGTTAATTTCTATCGTGCTTCAAAAATACTGTTTCTTTGTCGATTATTTAAATTAACATTTACAACTTCTTTTTTTTTTTTACCTCAAGGGAAGAATGATTATCCTTATCCTTGAGTTAAATACAGGCAGTTTCTGATGCTTTAAAACCAGAAATGTATAATTACACTTTTTTTTTTTATTTCCTTTCTCTTAAAGATCAAGTACAAGCGCTCCAATTTTCGAACATTGCTGCAACATTCAACAGACACTGAAAAGAGGAGCCATTTAGATAAGCCACTGCAACTATTTCCCTTTAGAAAAGGGAATAAATTGGCAATAAATCCTCAAACCATGTATATTGCCATTTTTTCATCCCAGACTTTGTTTGTATATAACACAGTCAACTTCCAGTTATTTGGGACTTGACTGTAGTTTATGGGAAATGACAAAACAAAACAAAAAGATCTTGTGAGACAGGCTTAATTGAAAACCAAGTTATATCTCTACACAGGATTTAAATAAAAAATTTCCAGACAGTTCTCTCAAAGCTGGAGAACTGGGCTAAATACACTGCATTATACACACTTATACAAAATAATTACTGAATTATATTGCATTTATGCAAGATTGCACCAAATTTATCATTACATTTGTATTAGTGAACTTATACCTGTTTCAGAAGATTATGTTGATGCTGTTGATCATAAATATGCTTCTCCCTCAAATAATGTTCGCTTTGTTGAGGTGACAGCATGACCTGTGGCTGTAACATAGGATGACCCAGTGGAAGAGGAGCAGATTGAGTTCTTCCTAATGGCCGATGTATACTTCTGAATAAAGAAACAAACAACAAAAAAAGTACAAATAATCAAAATTAAAACTAACTTTAACAAGTAAAAAAAAAAAAAAAAGAAAGAAATGGCAGGAGATAATCTTAAAAAAGGAGCATTTTTCATTATGAAAATGCTCCTTTTTTATTCATAACTGAACAGTCATTTTTGTAACACATTGTTTCATTTCAAATCGCATTGCCAAATTCTTCTTATTATTATTGTGCTATCTTCTATCGAAGGTCAGCGACCATCTTGGCGAACAAACTGCGCTCTTGTGCTAATCTGAGCAGTTGTGCACTGCTGTCCTGTCCACGTCTTGATGTTGTCAAACCATGATATTCTTTTTCTTCCTCTAGTTCCTTTGCCATCAATTCTTCCTACCAAAATAGTTTGTAGAAGTTGGTATTTGCTGTTTTTGATTATAATTAATTGTTTAATGAAATTTGGCAGACCAAATTTTGTTAAGCTTCATCCAATATGGAGTATTATTCTGCATCATTTCAAATTGTTTCACAAAAATTTGCCATTAAAAAATGGGTCAGTTTAAATCAAAATATTTAGTCAGAGGAAAGAAATAATAATATGCATATGCATAAGGACAGATAGACAAAACAACTCTAAATGTTCATGCATTCTGAAAGGTACCTTACAACAAAATAATGAAAATAAAAAAAGCTGTCGTTGATAGTCCATTTCATTCAAGCAAATTAGTTGCTGAAAAAGTGGCCTAAAAGCATATTTAATTGCTTCAGCCATAATTAATATTTAGGATATTATGGCTGAAGCAACTGAAGCTTTCAAGCCAGTGAATTATAAGCATTATCTGTATTTGTGTTCTTCTAGTCAGTTGGCCTACATATACTAAATTATTATAGTTAAACTATGAATTTGGTTTTGGATTACTCTGCCCATCCCAAATCTGGCAAAATTTCAACATGGTGGAACACCACCTTAGATTAATTTTTAGAGTTAGAATATCTTAAAAAATTTTTTACAAAATTTAAACTACTAAGTTTATTTCATATTTTCCCTTTTGTAAAAAGTGAAGATGTGAAACACAAAATATACTAAATCGAATTTATTACAGTGGCATTTGTGCAATACTTTGATTTTTCCCATGATATCCACATTCTGGATATCCAACTCACTTTTCCTTTCTTTGTTGGTCCTTCCACAATCACTGGTGAGTGATATCCTTCAAAAAAAGATGTCAAAACATACTTGGAATCATGGCCTGGGGATTAGGTGCTCTCTACAATCGCAATATCCAAAAGTATCACTCATATACTACATGCATGTACTTTTCAACTCTGATCTGACAACATCATAAACAAAAATAATTACAGATATTAAAAAAATCTTCCTTATCCCCCCCCCCAATAATCACAAAAAAATCTGCAAAAAACATCATTAGCATGTAGCAGCCTAGAACTGGTTATAGACAAGTCCTGGGAATGAATTACATACTTGGAATGAATAAAATGAATCGCTATGCTTATTCGTGAATACCAGAGCATCAGAAATAAGGGAGATGATTGGAATAGGCCTAAGTTCGATTCTCGTCGTGATGGGAGGAATCTTTATCTGGACGGTTTTCAAATGAAGGTGAGTTAGCCAATCTCATATGGAGGTAGCAGGATTTTTTCTCCCGGAAACAAGGGTTTTTCATCCCGCATGCAGACAAATTGGCCCTTCAGAACACACGCAATTTACAGACATAAAATACCAGTTGTGGAGGTGGGCGGTAGATGGCATTGTTGGAGACAATTTGTAGTAGAGGTTCGATGTAGTGGTTGAGACAGTTGTAGGTGTCCTCCCGCGATGAGTCTTCAGACTCCTTGGAGGTGTCAGGAATAATAATAATAATAAAAAGTGAAACATGGCTGGATGAGAATGATATCGTAACAGGAATAGAAATGGAAGGGTACAATGACTGTTTGTTGTGAGGATAGTAAGAAGATGAAGGGAGGGGAAGTACTGCTAACAAGTATGGGAAATTATGTCTGCACAAGGTGGAGGAGATCAGGTGGGAAATAGTGGTATTGGTTTGAAGTAGTTAGGTGGATGTTGATGGTATGAAACATTTGGTAGGATGTTGCTATAGGCTAAGGAATGTGGAGGGTGAAGACAAAGAAATGTAATGGCTTCAGCTTCATGGTGAAGAAGAAAAGGGCTATCATCATGGATGATTTTAATTATGGTAATATTTACTGGAAAAATCATCAGGGAATCAGAAGAATTAATTTTTCAAGTTTTTGAGAGAGAATCATCTCAGGCAACATGTAACAGTCAATATCATCAGAGGATGTGATTAAATGAGGTGTTTAATCTAGTTGGTGAGTGAGTTGATCACCTGGCCTGCAGACAGTCATAAGAATGTGCAGTAGCAAACAAATCAATCTGAACAAGCCAAACTTTCGTCAAGATTTTGATTTTTGTTTGGTTTACTATTTTTAGTTTAGTTCACTATTTGAGCTGCTTATTTTAATTGTTTTAACTGTCCCTATGATGTTTATTAATAGTGCTGTGCATTTATAATAGTGTTTTATTATATTCGTAATGTTTTATTCATTTTGTGTAGCAATAAAATGGATACATCTCCACAAAAGTGTTCAAAAAGATGGACTCTTTCTCAGTATGCATCCATGACTCAAAGACAAATTGCCAATGAGTGTGGCATTGGTTAATTTGATTGAACGACAGAAAAGACTGAACTTTTTTACTAGTTAGGAAAAGCAAAATGAATCCAAGATTGTTGGGAGCAGGAAGGACTACTACCCACAGACCAAAAAAGAAACAACTGTTGACAAAGGCTATATAGAAAAAGGAGACTCCAATGCAGGGGCGAATGCTGGTCTTGAAATTCACGCATGCTCTTGTTATCATTCAGGGAGTGAGAGGTGTGACTGAAGTCTAATTAGCAGAATAATGAATTACTGACCATTTAAAACTCTATATTTAGAAATTTATATACATTTAATCATACAAATAATATTCTATCTTTTTCAATTTAGCTACTTGAATACAAATTCTACCCTATGGTTCTTCTTCATGAACTGGTCAATAACATCGTCATAAAAAGCTGGTTGTAGCTTAATTTTCCCAAGCAACATGCACACTTGTAAAGACTGGCTGAAGCTCACTGGCTAGAGCTATGTTGACTGCATATGGTCTGTGTTTAAGCAACAGAGTGAGACAATGTGAAATGGTTATGCACGCACATGAAATCACAGTGCTGCTGCGAGGACCTGGAAGCTCCTACAACCGAGCAAACCAAGGTAGCTTTGACTAGACGAGCAAGCATCGACCTTCAATATACAACGCAAGCTTAAGACTTCTTCTGCCTACAAAAATAAAAGCCTAAATGGAATGCTTATAAATGCATGCATTTATTAACAAATAAATATTACTTCTTTCTCCATTAATGAGCTTGAATAGCAAGCATGGAGAATTTACCCCTGCTCCAATGGGCAAAAGAGTACAAAGATTGGACGGCTGTTGAGAAGTGGAAGAAAGTTGTATTCTCAGATGAGAGCCATTTCTTTGTCCAAGGAGAGCGAGTACCCTATGTTCAGAAATCAGCAGCTGCAAAGACTTCTCCCACCCACCTTCAACAAGCTCCTAAACACCCAGCTAAAAGATATTCTGTGGTTGTTTTATACATGACAGTACAGGATCTCTTGTGCCTGTTGATGGTATGATGAAAAGTGACCAATACATAATTCATTTTAGACAAATTATGAACTCTGCAACCGTGTTATAAATAACTATTTTAATTTCCCGACATTTCGACCTTCATATTAAGGTCATCATCTGGAGTATATACTCCAGTGGTTCTTAACCTGCAGTCTTAACCTGGGGGTGCGAGAAAACATTTCCAGGGGTGCGAGAGAAGTTTCTAAATTATCGATGGAAACTACTGCCTGACCACTTGTGAGAAACTAGTGAATGCTACATCGACTTTTGGGACCCCCCCCCCCACTCCTACCCTCTCTACCTCTGCCTCAGCTTATCGCACTTACAGCACATGCAGTACAATAAGAAACTGGTTGATACGCGCACGTGTTCACATACTCTGAGTACGAACATTAAAGAGGTGGTTTGACGAAGAAACGAATACTAATTTCCTTTAATTTACCAACATTAATCAGTGACTAAAGCCCATACCTGATACGATCAATTGATTACATAAAGGTTTTCTGCAAATTTTGAAAAATTATAATTATTATTTTATTGACTGTAGTAACCCTCGTTATGTCGAAAAAACGCCAATGGAAAGACGATTATGTTGCTTATGGATTCACTTGTACAACAGAAAAAGATGGTATGCAACGACCACAATGCATTTTATGCAAAATATTTTCAAACTCCAATCTTAAACCGTCAAAGTTGTTAGAGCATTTCAACAATCAGCATGGTGGTGAATCTGCAGGATATACTCTTAACATCTTGAAATATAAGAAAGCAGGATTTGATACCAGCAGTACTATCACAAAATTTGATGTTGCGGGCAGTTCAAAAGCCCATGTTAGAAGCTTCTTATCAAGTGGCATATCTGTGCGCTAAGAAAAGAAAAAGTCATACAATAGCTGAGGAATTGGTAAAACCATGTGCACTTGAAATTGCAAAAATTGTATTGGGTTCTGAAGCACAAAAGAAAATTCAGCAGATTCCATTATCGAACAATGTGATTCGATCACGCATTCAAGATCTCAGTGTTGATATTTTACTGCAAGTAGTAGAAGATATCAAAGCCAGTCCTCTAAAAGTGAGTATTCAACTGGACGAGTCAACTGATGTTGATAATTGCAGTCAGTTGTTGGTATTTGTGCGACACATTAAGGAAAAAGAAATGTTGGAAGAATTTTTATTTTGTGAGCCACTGGAATTGACAACAAAATGAATTGATGTTTTCAATCATATTAAAAACTTTTTTTTGAAACATCAAATACCCATGAATGTGATAGGCTCAATGTGCACTGATGGTGCCCCTGCAATGTTGGGCAAAAATTCTGGATTTTTTTTCATACATCAAGACAGAAATACCGCAAGTTACAATAACGCATTGCATGTTATACCGTCATAAACTTGCATTGAAAGCTTTGCCAGAAAATTTAAAACAACACTTAACTACTGCAGTAAATGTAGTAAAGTATATCTGAGGACGAGCGCTTAATCATCGTATCTTTCGTGCTTTGTGCGAAGAAATCTGTGCTGTTCATACTGTGCTTCTTTATCAGACTGAAGTACGGTGGCTCTCCAAGGGCTGCATGCTAAGCAGGGTTTTTGAACTGCGCAAGGAAATTATACAGTTTCTTACTTTAACTTTAAGTTAAAAATTTAGTTAAAAAGAGAAGCAATACTTCAACTAGCCTACTTAGCAGATATATTTAGCCACCTGAATGAAATAAACACATCAATGCAAGGATTTGGTAAGAACATAATAACAGCTAGTGAAAAATTATCTTCATTTATTGAAAAACTAAAAATTTAGAAACAATGAGTTGAAAATGGGAATTTTGCAAACTTTTCTTTGCTTGATTCAATCGTTCTGGAAAATGAGAAAATAATAATTATACCTGAAATTGCAATACACCTCCAACAATTGAGTGAATCATTTCATGACTTTACCACGTGAAATATTAGCCAAGTTCAGAGATGGATATGGATCCATTTCTATTTGACCCAGATTCGATGGACGACAGCTATTTAATAAAAGAGATCTTATTGAAATATGAGCCAATGCACGTATTCAAATGGAATGTGAAAAACTGGACTTAGAACAATTCTGGTGTACACAGTTAGAACCTTATCCACAGCTGGCAAAAGCAGCATTGCAGACACTTTTACCATTTGCCACCACCTACCTGTGTGAAATGGGATTTTCATCACTTTGCAAATAAAAACAAAAGCCAGAAATCGCTTAAATGCAAGTGATGACTTATGTGTGGGTCTTTCAAAAAAGGATCCTCGCTTCAAAAGTATTATTATGAATAAACAACAACAACATAGCCATTAAAAACTGTGATATTGTTTTGTATGTACATGTAAATATACATAAAAAACACATATGTAAATGTATGTGTTTATTCTTCAATAAATAAATTATCTTGCAATAGATGTAATTTCCTAAATAAAGCAAGAAATAGAAACACATTTTTCAAGGGGATGCGAGAACTTAATTTTAGATTCAAGGGGGTGCCGATCACTAAAAAGGTTCAGACCCAATGATATACACATATACAAAGACAAGCTACATTATATTTCACACAGTAAGCTACAGATACAATGATTTGATCAACAGTTATTCTATTGGCATGACCTCTAGTGAAATAAATAAATAAAAATAAAAAATTAAATTATGATCATCATCTTCCTAATGCCCTCTTTTACCTTGCGGTGTCGAGGGTCCATTGATTATCGGACCTCACTCCGTTTACAGGATAAGGTGGTCTAAATTAAATTAAAATAAATAAGGAAATAAAATAACTACACGAAAGATATATTCTATTTAAGATAACAACAAAGAAACATTCTTTCACATAGATCTTTTTGTTACAGCAAAAACTGACGTGAGTGAAATCTAACATTTTGTTTCTGCAAGTGGCATTTTTATCTCTTAATGTATTCTCTAATCCCTATTCTTTTTAATGGCTATTTCTCCAAATGTATGATTTTAATTATTTATATGTATGCTCTTACATTATCTGCAGTTCACACACGAAAGAAAAAAAATGAAATTAAATTTAAGATCCTGGATTATCTATGGTCCTATTTATAATCGACTCTTAGGGAAAGGTTAAGTGGGTTGAATATGTGCCTTCCATATTCCTGGGATTTTTAGTCCATCATTATTGTTAAGATTAAGGTGGTTGATAATAATCTTGGCCTCCTTAAATTTACATTCATACCATGTTTTGGTGGCAATTTGGGATTTAGCCGACCAAATTGTATTCTTATTGGTTAAACCAAAATAAAAAAATGATGGTACAACATGACAAAATTTCATGCCGGCTGGGGCGTCGCCCGGTTAAACAAGACCCCCGTTGTTTTTGCCAGGGAACCAGGGCGAACAGCGAAAAGTCAGCTACTGGAACAAATCTGAAAACAAACTCCAACTCAACATCACCAGAGTTAAAGATCGGTACTATCAACGTAAGAAGCCTGAATGGCAAAGAAATGGAGCTAGCTGAGGAATTAGATAAGTACCAGATCGACATAATAGGGGTGACTGAAACAAAAAAGACCAAAACTGGTGAGATCTTTCTGAGTAATAAATACAAAATGTTATATTCAGGCAATGACAATCAAGGAAAAGAAGGAGTAGCCATAGTATTCAACACAAAATACGAGGCTAATCTTCTTGAATGGCAGTCAGTCTCAAGTAGAGTAATGTGGGCAAATATGAGAATGGAGAACTGGACAATGAGACTTATTTGTGCCTATGGTCGCACAGAAGGTTCTACTAAGGTAGAAGTGGAGGAATTTTTTGAGGCTTTAGAAAAAGCAACTGACACTATGAAAAAGGAAAAGTTGGTCCTTGTTGGGGATCTAAATAGCAGAGTAGGAAATGATTGTGAGACATACAAAAATATTTTGGGAAAATTTGGAGAAAAGAACAAAGCTAATAATAATGGCAAATATCTGTTGGATTTCTGCTCAGGACATGGACTGGTTATTACTAACACCATCTTCGAACATAAAAACGTGCACAAATTCACATGGAGAGAAGATGCTAGGAATAAGAAAAGTCTCATTGACTATGTTATTGTTGATAGTGATGTTTTCTCCCTGGTGCAGGACACCAGAGTGTACAGAGGATTTGAAATTGGAAGCGATCACTATTTAGTCTTGAGCAGATAAAATTGAATTTCATATTGAAAAGAATAACATGTAAGAAAGTTTTAAAGCGAATAAAAGTTGAGCAGCTCTCAGATGTGAACTGTAGACTAAAATACAGAAAGATTATTGAAAAGAAAATGAAAGAGTTTGAGAACAGGAATCAAACCTTGGAAATTCAGTGGCAAACTCTGAAGAAAACATTGATGAGTCTGCCAGAGAGGCATGTGGTGAGGTTGTGTGCAAGGATAAAAAAATCAGAACTCCCTGGTGGACACATTAAGTTAAAGAGGCAGTGAAGGAAAAGAAGAAAGCATATCAAAAGTTCCTGGCAAATAAGTCAGCTTTTACTCTTACAGAATACAGAGACAAATGTAAGAAAGCTAAACAGTGTGTAAAACTAGCTAAACAAAAGTCATGGGAGGACTTTGGCAAGAATATAGAAAATAAATATCAAGAAGGCGGCAAAATATTCTGGAGGTTGTTGAAGAAGCTTAGGAATGGAGGAAAGAGTGCTGTAAAAGGAATTAGAGATGATAAAGGTGACATGAAAACAGGAGAAAAAGATATCCTTGAAGTATGGAGTAATTACTTTGAAAAACTGCTAAATGAAATAAGCAGTGATGACAGCACAGTGATAAAAAACACTGACCAGGCATGCAGTCAGGAATACATATCCATACTTGAAGTAGAAAAAGCCATCAAAGGCTTGAAATGTGGAAAGGCAGCACGAGTAGATGATATTTGACCAGAAATGCTGAAGTATAGTGGTATAAAAGTCTTACAGTGGCTGCACTGCATAGTTCAGAAAGCCTGGACAGAGGGACGAATTCCCGATGATTGGAGTAGAGCTCTCATAGTACCCATATATAAAAAGGGAAATAAAACTGAATGTGAGAATTACAGAGGTATTTCCCTACTGAGTGTTCCTGGCAAGATCTATGCAAGTATACTTGAGAAACGGTTGAGAAGAATTGTGGAAGAAAAGCTTGGTGAAGAACAAGCTGGATTCATGCCAAATAGAGGCTGTCAGGATCAGATCTTCACTTTACGACAAATAGTCGAGAAAGCATGGGAATATAACAAAGATCTGTATTTAAGTTTTGTCAATTTGGAAAAGACATATGACAAGGTGCCAAGAGAGAAGCTATTCAATACGCTTCAGTTATATGGTGTCAATGGGGCATTATATCAAGCAATACTTAGTCTTTATTTGAGTTGTAAGTCAGCAGTTAGAATTGAAGGAAGTACAGGAAGATGGTTTAATGTTAAATCTGGTGTGAGACAAGGATGTACATTATCCCCTCTGTTATTCATTATCTATATGGATCACATTATGAAGGAATGTGGTATTAAACCTGATATCAAAATTGGAGATGTTAATGTCAGCTCTTTGCTCTATGCGGATGATGTTATACTTCTAAATAAATCCGCTACAAGTCTGCAAGATTCTCTGACTAAATTGAATAGCTGTTGTAATAGATATGGTATGAAGGTCAGCAATAAAAAGACAAAGACAATGAAAATAGGCAGAATCATTGAAAATGTCAACTGTGTTGTGAATGGAGAACCTGTGGAACAAGTAAAACATTTCAGCTACTTAGGCACGATTTTTACTGAAGATGGTAAATTAAATATAGAAATAGACAACAGAATCAGCAAAGCTGGTATGGTGGGAAGTCAATTGAATAAATTCATATGGAATAAGAAAGAAATTAGTCGGAACACTAAATTAGCTGTATACAAGACAGTGTTCAAACCAGTTTTAACTTATGGATCTGAGAGCTGGGTCAGAAGTAAAACACTTGACCAAAGACTAGAGACCGCAGATATGAGAGTCCTGAGAAAGATTAGAGGCATAAACAGATGGCATCAATGGCAATATCATATTAAAAATGAGGATATTAGGAAAGAACTTGACATTGTCAGCATCCAGGAATGCGTTAGCAGAGCTAATCTCAGGTGGTATGGTCACTTAAATAGAATGGGAGAGGAAAGATTAGCAAAACAAGTGTTCTCTGCCAGGTTGGCAGGAAAACGACCCAGAGGAAGACCAAGATATAGGTGGATTGATACAGTACAAAGTGCCTTAGACGATAGAAATATAAGATCTGATAATGTTGGAGTCTTGACAAGTAACAGACTGATTTGGAGGAAAATTGTAGATAGGAAGTTAGTAATGATGTAATTTTTTCATGTAGTACTGTCATATCCTGTACACCCCTTGAGGGTACATGGCAGGAATTTGATGATGATGACCATGTTTTGGTTAGTGTAAACAACAGGTGCTTTTCCAGTCAATTTTATGTAAAGTCTTCAGAGCATGATCAGACAGGCCAGCTTCACCATAGTTATTAAATTTAATGTGCCGTTTATGTTCTTTTTGTCTGATGGGAATCGTGCGTCCTGTTTCTCCTATATAGGAGAAATTACAGGTACAGTGAATATGGTATACTCCAGGGTGGGCTAGTGGAGGAAGTGGGTCCTTGGATGAGTTGAGTAAGTTTTTTTAATTTTGCAGGAGGTTTAAAGGTGGCTTTAAGGTTGTATGTCTGTAGTATTCTGCTTATTTTGTCTGATATCCCTTTAATGTATGGAATGGTTACAGTTTTATTGTAGTCTAGTTTATTTTTGTTTTTAAGTGGGGTCTTGTACAGAATTTTGTGGATAGTATTTTGGCTGTAACCATTTTTTAAGAAGGGTGGAGCAAATCTTCAGAACTCTGTTTTTTAGTGTGTTAATGAGACACCTAGTTTTTGTGTTGGGTGATGGTAGGAGTTGATGTGTATATATTGGCCAGTATGTGTCGGTTTCGGTAAATAATGAAGGAAAGACTGCCAACGGATGACGTGTGACAAGTATATCTAGAAACGGAAGTGTGTTCTGAGTTTCAATCTCAATTGTGAATTGTATGCATTTGTGTTGTTTGTTTAGGTCGCTGAGGAAAGTGTGTAATGTCTGGCAGCCATGGGGCCAGATAGCAAAAACATCATCAACGTATCTAAGCCAGATTCTGGGTTTTAAAGGAGAGGAATCTAGAGCACGTTGCTCAAAATGTTCCATGTAAAAGTTAGCAATAGGGGGATAATGGTGAGCCCATGGCTGTGCCTTCTTTTTGAAGGTAGAAAGTGTTTTGTTACACAAAGTGGTCAGAGTAGTACATGCGCAAAGAATGCTGTGATATCGGAAGGGAATTTATCCTGTAATAGAAGGCCTGTGTCATTGATGGACATTTGAAGAGGGCAGAGACATCAAAACTGACTAATAAATCTTCTTTTTCCAGTGTAATGTCTTTGATTTTGTTTACAAAATATTGTGTGTTTTTAATAAGATCTAAAAGATCTATATGAAAGAATGTTTCTTTTTTGTTATCTTAAATAGAAATATAGCTTTGATGTAGTTATTTTATTTTCTTATTTTAATTTAATGTAATTTTTTATTTATTTTTTATTTTTTTCACTAGAGGTCATGCCAGCAGAATAATCGTTGATCAAATCATTGTATCTGTAGCTTACTGTGTGAAATGTAACGTAGCTCGTCTTTGTATGTGTGTATATACTCCAGATGATGACCTTAATATATGAAGGTTGAAACGTCAGGAAATTAAAATAATTATTTATAACACAGTTGTAGAGTCCATAATTTGTCTAAAATAAATGCTGATCACCATGTAACACTAAAGGAAAGGAAAAGAATGATCAATACATAAAAATATTGGAGAAAAGAGTAGTCCCACAGATCCAGAAAGATAAAGAACTAATCTTCCACCAGAATTTTGCTCCATAAAATACTTCAAAAAAAGTGAAAGAGTTCCTGAAAGATCACAACATGCAATTGCTTCAGTGGCCAGATAACTCTCCTGACATTAACCCAATAGAAAAATTTGTGGACCATAATGTAAAAGAGACTTAGAAAATTAAATTTTGATACAAAGGAAAACTTAATACAATCTACCCTATATATATATAAAATGATAAGCCTTTTTATGTCACGTTTGTATGTCACGGTCACGTCTGTATGTCACGTTTTTTGAAATGTTTTGAAACTCAGGGGCTACCCTGGGTGTCGAGTCTTCAAAATTTGAGTCATCAGAATTAAAGGAGAACCGCCTACCAGTCCAGAACTCGGGGGGAAGGGCGCCGTAATGTCCCCCTCCCCAGTACATTATAAAAGTATGGTTTTGAGATGAAGAAATAATAAAAATGTGCTCTACGTTTAGTAGAGTCCATATCAAAACAAATTAATGAATGTATTAGGAACAGAGAAGCACATATAAATTATTAGGTAAAGTTGGAGTTTAATTTTTGTACTTTTTTCTTATGAAATTAAAATTTTTCTTTAAGATGAGTGCTTGAATTAATTTGTTCACTACTATATTCATGAAGAAAGTATATACAAGGCAGTTAGTGTTGAAAAACTTATACAACAGCTGGGAGGTATCGCATGGAAAAAAGGAGTTGGGCAGAAAGAAAACAGATGTTTGTTGGACACTGATGAACTGTTCAACAGTAGCAATGTCTAAGGTGAAAAGACCAAATAAAGTACACTTGTGAACAAAACTGAAGGACGAACACTATTTCAGAAGATTACAATTGCCAATTCAGAAATATCAGCTTGTGGCAATTTGTATAATTGATGATTTCCAGTAAAAAGTGGATACACATTCAAATTCAACACAAAGAGTTCATATGGTAGCACACAACAGCATAAAAAGGCAGAAGGCTGCACTAAGTGATTGTGTTTGAAGGAAGCCCTTTTCGTGAAGGAATAAAGTTGCAAACTTTATTCCATCACGTTTTTTTACCTTATTTGTTAAAATTGTTAATTGTTAAAATTTGTTAACAATATTGCCTTATTGTTAACAAGTTAACTTGTTAACAATAAGGCAATATCACTTGATAACATATCAGGACAAATCTCAAAAGTAAATAAAAGTAAAATTATAATGAAAACAGAAAGATAAGACAGGTTTCAAATAACAGGCCATTCTACATGTCTGGAGTTGTGGTGTTAGAGAGAGCTAAACTGCAGAAACAGATTGATAATAACAGTGTTTTCTATGATAGATAGCATGGGTTTGTGTAGGTGGACAGAGGATTATGTTTTACCATTTTACTTATGTACTAACAATAATAAAAATGATATCAGAAAAAAGCAAACAGCTGGCTCTAGTCTTCCATAACAAACTCCACCTAATCAGGAAATCATCATTAGTATCATTAAATACAAAATTAAGACTATACCATGCAACAAGTAGATCCATCTTCTTGTATGGTTCTCAAACCTGGACAATAAGCACCAAAAAAACTACAGATCTAATTAACTCCTTTGGAACTACATGTCTCAGACTGATTCTTGGATACACCTGGATGGACCGTGTCACTAACTCTGCTGTGCTAAATCTGGCTAAGCAAGAACCACTTGTCAATATAGTCAAGAAAACTACAACTTAGATGGCTTGGGCATCAACTTACACATCCTGAAGTCTCGCCCTTTTTGGAATCCCTCATCCTCTACAAATCAGAAGATGGCAAACGCAGTAGAGGAAGACCATGCAAACAATTTTGGCAATACATATGTGAAACCATCAGTGGACAGAACTGTAAAACTCCATCTGACATCTACCAGTTAGCTCAAGATAGAGAGACTTGGAAGACCATAATTTGCAATATTTTAATTTTTAATATAAATCTCTTTTCCCTTTTCATATTGTATCATATTGTGAATAAACTATGTATGTACTAACAAAAAAGTGAGAAATATACTGGTCAAGGTTGATGCATATAAAGTTTTATACTTAGATTTTGCAAAGGATTTTTCTAGATTGTCATGCAACAAGTTCATTACTAGAAGAACAGATGAGGTTAGGTACTGGATTAGTGAGTCTGAAGTCTGATGGTAATAATAATAAATAATACTAATAAGAACATACATCTTGCCAGGAAGAAAGAGTAACCAAAAAAAAAATTTTTTTTTTGTGATGATGCAGATGGTGACAAGAAAGGAAAGTCTTTTTATAGAAGTGAGGAGATTTTTAAAAAATTAAAAATTTCCTACTTTTCATAATTTGGAAATCAGAGGTGCATAGCATAGATCATAAAAATTTTTTTTTTATTATTATTATTATTATTATTGTTCCGGGAAACTCCAAGGAGTCGACAGACTCATCGAGGGAGGCCCTAACATCGTGTCAAGAACAACTATTCAACATTCACACAGTATCTATCATACCTTGCCTTGAACTCATTCATGGTCGTAGCACCCACAACAGACTCTGGAAGCTTATTCCACTCATTTACCACTCTCCAAGTAAAGAACCTAGCTCTAACACCCTTGTCAACCACGCTCTTGCCCAGCTTCCATGCATGGCCCCTAGTCCTCCCACCACCAGTCATATTTTCAAAAATATCTTCTGGATCAATCTTATAAAAACCCTTCAGTAATTTGAATGTCTCAATCATATCACCCCTCCTTCGCCTATCGTCCAATTTCTGCAACCCACAAATCTTCAACCTATTCTCATAAGATTCATTCCACAGACCTATCATCATCTTGGTCACTCGTCTCTGGACCCTCTCCACTTCCTCCCTATCACGAAGAAATCCTGGTGCCCATAGCTGGGCACAGAAGTCCAGATGGGGTCTTATCAAGGCTCAATACAGAGGAACAACAACTTGTTCGTCTCTGCATGTTAAAGTATTTTTCAGAAGCCAAGTGATTTGGTGAGCTGTTTTAGTTACTTTTGCAATGTGCCCCCTAAACTTCAACTCCCTATCCACCAACACTCCCAAATCCCTGGTCTCATCAATCTCCTGGAGTATGATTCCACCAATGCGATATACTGTTGCTATTCTTTTCACCCCAAAGTGCATAACCTTACACTTTGCCACATTAAATTGACATCCATTTTTCCTAGCCCAGTCCTCCAAACTATCCAAATCATCCTGTAAAATTTTGACATCTTGTGCACTCACAATTGCTCTACCCAACTTTGCATCATCAGCAAACAAGCGAACACTTCCTCTCAGATCCTTTCCAATATCATTGATGAACAAATTGAAAAGCAGTGGTCCAAGAACAGAGCCCTGTGGCACTCCACTAGTCACAAGACGTCTTTTAGACTCCACTCCTGAATAAACCACTCTTTGATATCTCTCCTTCAACCACCCTCCGAGATTGGTTCGTCATTTATTTTGTGCCTGAAACAAAAAGATAATGCAAAAATAAAAAAACATTCATTTTATTATTCCTTTTGATTTTGGATAATGCTTTTGCTCATACTGTTGACTTGGATGATGTATGTTCTAAATGAAGAGTTTTTTTACTGCCACCACATGCAATATCCATCATGAACCCATGGTCCACAATGTCATAAGTGTTAAATGCTTATTACCTGTGTCTCACATTCAGCAAATTAACTGCTGAAACAGACAAATTAACATGGATAATTAAGTCAAATGATTTTGGACTTCCACAGAATCTTAAGATTCATTCACTAGATACATTCTCATGCAATGCATTTATGCCCCCTGCTACTGTTCACACAAAAATATTACTTACCATTTTCTCACTACTTGGTTTGCAACTGCCAGAAATGGCCTCTTGTCCTTGCTCCTTCCTCTCATACTGCCACATGAAAAATCTACTCATTATCAATCTGGTAAATACCTCTCAACAGCTTAAATATTTAAATTACATAGCCATTCATCTTATTTATAAGAAACTCAGATCACATGCTCTAAGTTTATCCTCATAATCAACGTTCTTGCAACCACAACGTCATTTTTGCCATCTGCTTTTGTATCCTCTCCACAGTTATATTTCATCCCTTAAAATCCTGGTGACCTGATGTGATCTGTTTCAAGCTTTATACTATGGAACTTCTTCTCTCGTCTCTGTTGGTCAGCATCTTCCTCTGCAGCAGTCATCTGGATTGTCTTCACAACTCAAAGGACTGCTGGCACAGCCATGAACAATTTAGATATCATATCCAGTGAAAAGGAAGAAAATAACAATGACACAACAAGAGATTCTCAAGAGGCAATTGTCGATTAATGGAATAGGGGATCATTACAAAAAAATAGATGAAGGCTTGGAATATTTTTTGGAAAATCATTCACTATACGATAATTCTGAAAAACTGAATAGAAAATCAAGGATAAACTGCCTGATACAAGTTGGTAACGGGTTGTTCCATTAAATTTTTTTTGTTAAATTATTAAATTTTTGTTTTTTGTTAAATTATGAATGAAGGTAATTTATAAATTATAATACTTCATTCATATTTAACATAATCCTCCATTTCATAAGCAAGACTTGTAAATATTATTTATTGTTTGTTGCTTGCTTATACTGTGTTATTCATATAATTGCCTTGAATTTTGTTTATTATTATTTAATAATATAATCTTAAGTAATGTAACAGTTATAAAAAGTACTCTGTATAAAAATGTCATTTATTTTATTTTATTTATTCTTATAATAATATTGTAAGAAATTATATATATATGTAAGTTTAATGTACCCTATGTGAACTATGATATTTTTTACTGAAAGAGAAAGTAATTTTATGTAATTCTTCTGATTGAATTTGATTGGCTGTTGTCAAGGAAACGGAGTTAATTTTAGATAGCGAGTGCATGGAGCGTGAGCTATGGTATTCGAAGGGAGAAGGAGTTGATATGAGCTGAACTGGCTAGAACCAAATTTTGGCAGGAAGAATGAAGGTATTTTATTGGAAAACAAAAGTAAACAGGAGGGAAGCATTCAGGACAGCACGGAGTGAAGTAAAGGGAATTTGGAAATGCCATAAATTAAGAATGGACCGGGAAATTAATAGGCAATTAGGAATATTTCTATGGAATTCTAAAATTATGTCGAATTCCAATTGTTTTGAGGAAGAATAGTGCAAAGCTGAAATTAATGCATAGAAGAAAATAAGGAATAAGTAGATTACTTGAAACGAGTGCGTCAAGACTTGTGAAGCTCAGGATAATATAAATTTCTCTATATTTGGATCAGTAATCAACCAACAATTAATAAAAAATAAAATAAAATAAAAATAAATAAAAATAAAAAAACGGATAATTTAAATAAAAATAACGTCCCAACAAGATGGCAGATTCAAAGCCAGGATGTACGACACAACAAAATCAAGGATAAACTGCCTGATAACAAGTTGGTAAGAGGTTGTTATAGGATCAATGGTGGAGAAGTTCTACAGAGAACAGATAGTGGGAGATCAGGGGAGAACCAGAGGTCATCCCTGGAAACTGTATAAAGAGGGTGTGAGTAGGGGAGTGAGAGGGAGGTTTTTTTCGTGTAGAGTTGTGAATGATTGGAATGCCTTGCCTGAGAGTGTGGTGTCTGCAAGGAGTTTGAGTGTGTTTAAGAATGGTATGATGAGATGTGTGTGTGTGTGATAAAAGGACCTCCCAGATGAGCTTTTGACTCCATGAGGTCTTGGGGTAATAATAATAATAATACGGTGAAATTTTATTTGAAAAATTGCAGAAGAGACAAACTTTAGATTAATTATTTTTAAAAGAAACCAGAACTCAAGCAGGGCCTTCCAGATTATTGAACTCACTGACAACCTACAATATGCCTCCTCGTTGAATTCTTACCTGGTTAAGTTTTGCTGGAAAAAAAAAATAATAATTTCATTCATTTAAGAAAACTAGTAAGCATTTTTGTACTGTAATTTTTTTTCAATAAACATTTTATTAATCGTTTCAATGTTTTACTTTATATGAGATCTAAATTAAACATTATTTGCATTCTTATATTAAAAAAATGAGTACCTGTTTAGAGGCTACTCTAATTTTAGAAGTGTATATCACTCGAGCAAAGTTAGTGTTGTGGCACATGTGACATGGACGGATGTAGGAACAGAAATGGATGAATAAAAAGATTCTTAGAGGGTACTTGAAAATATTTCTCATTAATAAATCATGATGTATATATTGTTTTATATTTACAAATATTTTATACGAATGAAGGAAAAAATTTTTTTCCATATTTTAACTTCTTATTTTGGAAAGTAATAAGAATTTCTAAAAGAAAGTCCAGTAATGCAAGCATAATAATTATACACTGCTGTCTTTTAGGTTTGGGGAAAAGAAGGAGGAAGCAACAGTACATGCTAATCATCCTCTACTAACTCAGAACTGAATTTGTTAGAATTATAGTTGCCAAAGAAACTAAGGTATTTTACAAGTGTATATCACTCGAGCAAGGTTAGTGTTGTGGCATATGTGACATGGACTGATGTAGGAACAGAAATGGATGAATAAAAAGATTCTTAGGATATTACAGAATCTCGATGTCAATAGATCAGAGGGATTAGATGGGATATCAGCTCACATTTTATGACAATGTGAAAGGGAACTGTCAATGACTCTGACTAGACTCTTGAAATCTCAGCTCTGGCAGAGTGTTCCAAGATAGTGAAAAGAGGAAAAAATAATTCCTTTTCATAAGGGAGGTTCTGAAAAGGCAGTAGCAAATTACAGACCAATCAGTATTTCAGGAATGATGGTAGTGGTAAAAAGTACTGGAAAAGTTGGTAAAAGGAAATCTGTGGATAAGAATATGATACTCTCTGAGGGACAAAATGGCTTGAAGGGTTGCTCATGCCTTAGTAATTTACTAACTTTTTATAATAGTGACAGCTGATAATAGGTCTGTTAACAGGCTCAAGGAGAGGTATGATAGATATTGTGTGGATAGTTTGGGTCTCTTACAATGAGTCTTTGGACTCCATGGAGGTGCCTGTACAATAATAATAAAGCTTACTCATTTCATAAAATGCAGCTAAAAATAACACAATAAATTTATCATGAAAATGAAATAACTCACCTGTGAAGTCTTACTTGGGCAACATGAGTATCAGTAATAACTGTATTAGGAGGATAAACACCTGACATTAGGGAAAGAGCACCAGTAGATCCAGGTCCAGTGTTGCTATCCAAAATTTTTGCTTGATGTATGTAGCTTGGACTTGTTGGTGGCGTGAACTCGCCATCAATTACTGCATATATACATAAAAGAACACATGTTAAGTTCATAAAATAATTCAGATGAAAAGATTTAATACTTTCACTTTTTTAGATACAGTTTACAGTGTTATTTTGCAAACCCTGTACATATCTCTGAGAAACACTTCATGATACTGTGAATAAAGCACCTTCAAATGCATGTTCCGTATCAGTGAATGTAACCAATCCCTCCCTTTTATGAGAAAAAAGTCTTCAGAATGAAAAACATAAAGATATTTAACAAGTAAAGAAATGATCAGAGATAACAGTAAAAAAAAAGTATTGTGATACCATTCATTATCACAACTGAACCTAGAGCTATTTTTGGCTCATGTATTCATTCATAATTTCACTGGACATCAGCAAATGGTATATGGTCATGCCACACCTTAGTGAAGTATTATACAGTTCTCACCAGGTGGTCCTATGGAGGTCTGCACCCCAAACGGTGGAAGACAGGTACAAGTATGTTCATTGCAATCTGTCATGCATCCTTCAAGTAATGAATTGGGGGGGGGGGAAGAGTTTTGTTGTTGAATATGAGTTCAAAGAACTTTGTTGCAACTGGGATTATCATCAATCCTAGTCTTAGCTGTGAGTCAGGATGAAGGCGATATTTGCAGAAAAAGGGCCCTCACATGCACACAACAACACGATCTTTTGATTGTGAATACTAGCAGAGTTCATAAAGAATGAACTTACCATATACGTAAATGACATAAAGATGAAATAAGGCATTTAATCTAAAATACTCATATTTTGTGATAAGTCATATCATCAGAGCAAATGTACAAAAAGAACAGACAGTTGCATGAAACAAGAATAGCTGTTACAGAGGGTTTTCTTTCTGCCACTCTCAAGTCAGTCACTTGATAAATTAGGAACCCATGGGAAACAGAGACTGGGATTATCATCAATCCTAGTCTTAGCTGTGAGTCAGGATGAAGGCGATATTTGCAGAAAAAGGGCCCTCACATGCACACAACAACACGATCTTTTGATTGTGAATACTAGCAGAGTTCATAAAGAATGAACTTACCATATACGTAAATGACATAAAGATGAAATAAGGCATTTAATCTAAAATACTCATATTTTGTGATAAGTCATATCATCAGAGCAAATGTACAAAAAGAACAGACAGTTGCATGAAACAAGAATAGCTGTTACAGAGGGTTTTCTTTCTGCCACTCTCAAGTCAGTCACTTGATAAATTAGGAACCCATGGGAAACAGTAAACACAGCTATTTATACAGCTATAAAGAAACTATAAATACGGTCAACTGGCAGTAGAATGCAAGGCTCATTATTCAGATGTGAAAGCACATGTAAAGAGAAAATTTACAATCCACATAGATATTGGGCTTCCTTTGTAGTCTTTTCCTCAGCACCCTGGCATCAATACCACTGCTTATAACTTCCAGAATGCTAAATCTCAAGTTCTTCCTTCCAAATTTCATCATCTTTAATATGAGCCACTGATGGCATCTGTTCACTCTCCTAATTTTTCTCAGAACCATCATATCTGTGGCTTCCAGTCATCAGCTGTTTTTATTTCGAACCAACTCTCAGATTCATAAGTGAGAACTTGATTTGAACAGTCTTGTATATAGTTTTCCAGATTTATTTAAGAGTATAACATCATCTGTCTGCATAAAGAGCTAAGATCATCATTTCCAATTTCAAAATATAGTGTTTGAACTAATTTCTCTCTTATTTCATATAAATTTATTCGCATTCCCCACCACATCAGCTTTGCTTCTTCTATTGTCTGCTTCCATCTTCACCAAAAGTTGTGCCTAAATAGTTGAAATCTTTTACTTATTTTGTAGGTTTCCCATTATGTGAACAGATTCTGCCTTTCTTCTTTTCCTCTTACCCACGCATTGCATTAATATGCTATAGGTCTTGTGGCCTTTTGTGTGTGTGGATCAGATGTGTATATATATATATATATAAATTAAGAATGCAGCTAACTTTTTCAACTGTTTCTACCTATTTTTTGTCTTTGTCTTTTTATTTTTCATACCGAATTTGTTACAGCAGTTATTCAGTTTAGGAAACCTGCAGCTTGTATCAGATTTATTTAAGAGTATAACATCATCTGTCTGCATAAAGAGTTAAGATCATCATTTCTAATTTCAATATTAGGCCAAATACTACTTTCCTTCATCCATATAGGAGATGAACAACAGTGCAGAACTGTGCATCAAATCAACTTCCTGTATCTCCTTCAAACTGCTGACTTACAATTTAATGTAAACTATGTATTGCACAATATAATGTCCCATTTACACCAATATAACTGTAGCATTTTGAACACCTTTTCTATTGGTGTCTTGTCATATACTTTTTCCTGATCAATATTATAAATAAAAAGAACTAAATTCTGAAATAAAGCAGAAGGCAGTCAAGATGAGAGTAATCAAGTTCTCATGGAAATACACTGTAAAAATAAACTTTGGAAAGAACACATAGCTGACAAATCATGCATAAATAACAGCTAGTATTAAACCAATTGATAATAAAAAATAATCAAGTCAATCCTGAGTTATACAACTGACTTTGGTACAGTAAATGTATAGGGACAACAGGAATAGTTCATTATAGTGGATAATTTACTGAGTAAATTTCTTGGGATATAGCTTTGATCAGGATTATTTGTAGGGGTATAGCTCAGTGGTAAAGCATTCGACTGCAGACTGAGAGGTCCCCCAGTGCCTCTTCCCTGCAAACCAAATATTTGCCGGCCTGGTTGGCCGAATGGTTAGCATATCCACTCTCCAGCCAAAATGCTGTGGGTTCGAATCATGCCGTGGATATGGATGTTTGTGATTTTCTGTGTAAATACTAGTGGTGGGTAGTAGATGGCATGTGTGTAGTTGATGTGGTTCACTGTAGTTGGTGGAGATGGAGAGTTGTACAGTAGGTGCCCTCCCTCAACGAGTCCTTGGAGGTGTCACGTAATAATATTCCTAACAGTTAACTAACAATGCTAATATTAATCCAAAAACTTTTATAAATAGAATGAAACAAACCAACTCTGTGGATATGCCGGCCTGGTTGGCCAAGTGGTTAGTATATCTGCTCTCCAGCCAAAAGGCTGTGGGTTCGGATCCTGCCATGGGCATCGATGTTTGTGATGGTCTTTGCAAATACTAGTGGTGATGATCAGCGGCAGATGGCATTAGTGTAGATGAAGGTAGTTGCAGTTGGTGGAGAACAGAGAGTTGTAGAGTTGGTGCCCTTTCTCAATGAGTCTTTGGATTCCATGGAGGTCTTACGTAATAATAATAATATATGATCTGAAAAATCCTACCACTACCAGTGGAAGATAATAATTACACTACTAAGGCATGTAGAAGAGTGCATAAAGAGAAGAACTATTAAATAATATTAAGCCACTGGCATCTATCAAACTAAAGCCCTTATTATGAAAGTCAAGTGAAGAAGAAATGAAAAAATCTGCAGAGTTTAGAAAAGATGAAAAACTGGATAGAGGATAGGAAGCCATTCATGAGTGTTTATACAATACTCATGAATGAAAGGGAAAGACCTTTTTTTTCCCCTTTGAGAGTAATGAAGTAGTGAATGAATCAAATGAACTGCCTAAGAGAGTGGCGATTGCAGAGAGGATGAATCAGTTTACTGAATGAAATAACATATCTAAAAATATATCTCATATGTTAAAAAGTAAGCAAATGACTGCAGACAATCATTCATTATTATAACCAATGAACTTATAATAATTTTAGCAAATGTATTATAGATATAATTCAAAAAAAAAAAGTTTGTTTTGCCTAATTTTGCAATTAAAATCAATAAGAACCAGATTACTGATGCCCCTTACAAATTTATACTAACCTTTACATAAATATACAAACACCTACAGAAGAAATACCAACTAATCTATAATCTGATAACTTCATTTTACCAAGAATTCCAGAAATTCAGTTCCTGCCTTACTGTATACCATTTCCTCTGTCCAATCTTACCTATTGTTAAAACTTCCATAATAATCACTCATTGTGCACTTGCCAAACAATCTCCCACATTTCTCAATCCTCTCTCTCTCTATTCTCCAGACTATAGCAATATCCGACTACATATTTATCATAAGGTACATTCCACCACCTCCATTTATCCTCTCTATCCTGCTGAAATATCATTGGGACATCATCTTTTGTCAATATTTCAATGAACATTTATTCCTGATACTCTTGGCATTTGTTTGTAGAAAATTAGTGCATTATCAATATTCCCACATCTATTATTGCTCTTCCCTGGGATCCAATCTGCTCTATGATATACTACAAATCCATCTCAAAGCTACTATTATCAACACAGGGTCATCCCTGCTATCTTCCACCCAGGAGACTCTAGTTTCCTTACTCTAATATTCTCAATTACCTGAAGAACAACAATCTTTACAGATGTAACCCATCTCTCATAGAGATCTCTTCTATCATCAAATGCGTGCTGAGCATTCACACAATCCAGACTTCTCTGCCTCCACATTCTTGCTCTCGTAATCATTATTGCTATTCTTCTCAAGTCACATTATCATATCTGGAAAACACACTTACTTACCATCTTCCCTCTTACATTTTTGTGCTGCACAATCCCCAACAGTGACGTTCTTTTAATACCTAATTCAAATAGACCATTCATACCAACTATCTATCATCTCATCCACTCTCACCTTCTTCTCTCATTCTCATGACTTTCTCACTTCAAGTTTCCTTTAGCCTTCTCTCCCATCACTTTAGTCATGATGCCTTCCACTTCCTTTCCTCAGTACATCTATTTCTTCTCCAAACATCCCGCCTTCACTCAACATTCATCTCCACAATCAAGGCCATTCAGAACTGCTATGTATTCCTCAGTCACACTAACTAATGTTAAATTCATCAGGCCTCTTGCATGTTTTCCTCACACTACCAGTATCTCCAGCTAGTATCTAGTTTCTCACACCACTGGTTTGCCAGCCTGATTGGCCAAGTGGTTAGCATATCCGTTCTCCAGCCAAAAAGCTGCGGGTTCAACCCAGCCGTGGGCATGGATGTTTGTGATTGTCTGTGAAAATACTAGTGGTGGTGGTCAGCAGTAGATGGCGTTGGTGTAGATGATGAAGGTAGTTGTGGTTGGTGGCAGAGAGTTGTAGAGCAGGTTCCCTCCCTCGATGAGTCTTTGGACTCCCTGGAGGTGTTATGTAATAATAATAATAATCTCTCAGCTGCTATTCGCTTGATCCTAATGCACCACTTTTTCTGCTGCTTCTACAGCTGGAGATACAAGCACTAAATCATCAAGCATTTATCATTACAGGCATATCCCATTTCTCATCATCATCATCATCAAATTCCTGCCATGTATCCTCAAGGGGTGTACAGGATATGATAGCACTACATGAAAAAAATTACATCATTATTAATTTCCTATCTACAATTTTCCTCCAAATCAGTCTGTTACTTGTCAACACTCCAATATTATCAGCTCTTACATTTCTATCGTCTAAAGCACTTTGTACCGTATCAATCCACCTATATCTTGGTCTTCCTCTCGGTCGTTTTCCTGCCAACCTGGCAGAGAACACTTGTTTTGCTAATCTTTCCTCGCCCATTCTGTTTAAGTGACCATACCACCTGAGATTAGCTCTGGTAACGCATTCCTGGATGCTGACAATGTCAAGTTCTTTCCTAATATCCTCGTTTTTAATATGATACTGCCATTGATGCCATCTGTTCACGCCTATAATCTTTCTCAGGACTCTCATATCTGAAGTCTCTAGTCTTTGGTCAAGTGTTTTACTTCTGACCCAGCTCTCAGATCCATAAGTTAAAACTGGTTTGAACACTGTCTTGTATACAGCTAATTTAGTGTTGCGACTAATTTCTCTCTTATTCCATATGAATTTATTCAATTGACTTCCCACCATACCAGCTTTGCTGATTCTGTTGTCTATTTCTATATTTAATTTACCATCTTCAGTAAAAATAGTGCCTAAATATCCCATTTCTCCCCTACCATAATTTTAACTTCTAGTAAGTCTATATACCACAAGAAAACAGAGTGCACTTATAGTATCTTGGATTATGTTACATAAACTGTAGTCATTAAATGGTGATGAGCAGCAGCATGATAATCAATGGAAGAATGGCAGGACAGAAAAAAGTTCTGCAGAAACTGGTACCTCCCTTTTGAAACAATGTGTGAGAAAACAAATATTTACTTGAAAGAGATTTTAGGGTATTACATTCTTAGATAATTATATTCTTTACCTGGAAGTGCTGGATAAAATGGCAAAGAGGAATGCAGCATATGTGATGTCAGAGGCATTCCTAATCGAAGTGATGCCATTGCTCTGACCTGGGATTCTGAAGGCGGAATGGCTTTTCCATCCTATTAAGATACAAATGAGAACTGCCTAATTACTATCTTCCTCTATATCATATAATTAAATAAAAAGTTCATTAAAATTTTTAATTAATTTTAGCAAAAGTTTTACATTTTCCAGTTGCATTCAAAATATTAAACTAAATTTAATACATCTCAATTGATAGTTTGCAAAGATAAGAAAGAAATAAAAAAGAGAAAGTATGGCAAAGAATGTAATTTTAAATGTTTTCAGATAAATTTTATACTGTTTTGTAATTTGTTTCATATGTAAGTTCTTTCACACATCATCAATCCCACACACGAGAAGTCGTATAGCTTATAACACAGTGCTGTAGACAGGCAAAGGTGGTGGAGAGAAGGAATTACTGATATTTTTCTTGAAAAACCCAGAGATTGTAGTCGTTGGAAAATATTTTGCAAGGAAAGTTGTTCCAAAGATTAGAGACAGATGGAATGAAAAAGCACAAGAAGGTTTGAATGGCTTGCAGATGGACTGTAAAAGAATATTTGACAGCCAGCACTCATGTTGTAAAGGCTTAATGGGAAATAAAGGATGCTATCTACTCATCTAGGGATGACAGTATCAGATCATGAGCATCCAGATACTCAAAACAAATAATTTCTTGCAACAAAACATCCATAATGCTTATTCTGATTCATGAGCAAAAATTTATGAAATCTAATGCAAGAGAACAACCCTGGAAACTCATAAAATTATTACTGTACAATGCTGCCAGGTGTCACTATCTCATTACATTTCAGTATCTGCATGACAAATTTATACCTAGCAAAATTTTAACAAAAGAATTCTAACAAAAAATTATTCCACTAATAATTTAAACAATACTGCCAATTAAGAATAATATTTAATCTCCCTACCACCTGAAACAGATCAAATAGTCTAGCCTAACTGGATGAGTAGATAGCATGCTCACTCTCCAACTAGCAATTTGCAGATTTGAATCCTGCTTCAGGCTCTGAATATTTTTAGGTGGGAGATGAACTTCATAATCTAAGACATGAATTCTCACATCACTTATTGTGAGACCACTATCCTACTGAAGGCCTGAAAAAAATGTTCCTTGTTTGGTTTCTGGAGTAGGGCTACTTAATTATGTAAAAATATATTTTAAAAAAAGAAAAATATAAAAAAAAGTTTAGCTTGCCTACAATACTAATGTAGAATAGATTTACAACTTTTCATGAGTAAAAGTCACATAAAATGTCTACAGGTGGTGTACTGTGTGTATTGCATAGTTATCAGTGCTCCTAAAAGATAATTTTTAATCATATTTTAGTTGATAATATTATGTTAACTTATTGTAGTTTTTGTTTTAAATGGGTGTGTGATTGACTGAGTTATTTAGTCTATAAGTAAAATTTGTATTTTTTTGTTTAAATACAATATTGTCATTATGGTGCCAATGTGTGGTAGAACAATGACAGCAAAGACCATGTTGTCAGGTGATTTGAATTTGCAGGATTTTGTGTAGTGCAGTGTGTGTGTTTTGTTTTTCCACATATCCTTTAATTTTTGTATTCATCACAAAAATTAAAGGATATGTGGAAGGAAAGGATTGTGCCTTGAATGCATTTACCACCTTCACAAGCACAATGCTTTCAGGCAATCACTCTTATGTAAAAACCTACCTCCTGAATCCTCCCCCCCCCCTCTTGCTCATACCCATCTTATACAACTTCTGGGAATGGCTTATTCTCCCCATCTTCCCCATTCTATAAAAACTTCAACCACATGAATCTGGTAATAACCTCTTATCAACTTATGTCTCAAACATATCCCTCCCCACCTCATCCTCCTCCACTTACTCTACAAATTACATTTCCTTGATCTGTCTTCATACTCAGAGGACCAGTCAATGTCAATCCCTCCAAAATGCAGTTCTGTATCATTTCTTATCAAAAAAAATTATCTTAATTTTGTTAACACTCACGTCTTCAATCTTGATAAGATTTCTCTTCTTAGAATAATAATAACTTCAAGCTTCTTTTGACACAAACATATCACATCTCTTAACTGCTTCAAAAAAATTTAAAAAACGAGTTCTCTTTTGTTTCTGTAGAGAGTAACAACTGCTTACCCTCTCAAATCTAAGACCTACCAAGATGCAGAATATTACTCCCTACTGAGTATTCTTCTTTATCATTCCCAACTGATCCTACAGAACAACCTTCCCAGAAACCACATCCATAGTGACAAAAACAAATGCAAGTTTCCGGCTTTCTGTTTAACTCTTGATCAGCTAGTGGTACTAGTTACTATAGTAGCAGTCCCAACATTTTATGGATGGTACTATTATACTAAAAAATAAGTGATGTGGTGTATTTACATATCTCAAATTTCATTGTTAAAATGCATAAGCATTATAACAATATATTATGTCCACTCTGAGAAGGACTTTTTTGAAAACTTGTATCAACACAGAACAACAAAAGCATCAATCTAAGTTTTTATTATTAAAATATGGTTTTAACTTACTGTGCTTCCACTTGGAACTGGCGGTCTTCCAAGAGAAATGTTAGGCATTGAAGGCGAGGAATATAAGGTAAGGTCACCAACACTACCCTGTCCCACTGAATTGAAAGGTGAAGTTCGTGGCTCCTTGGAATATACAACAAAAAAACATTATCATACATATCTATACCTTTCTATCAAAATTAATTTTCCAAACTATACACTTAAACAGCATGTGAATTTAAATATCTTTAATTTATTAAAGAGCTCTTAATTAAATACTGTTTCAAATTTTTGAAAAGAAAATTTAGGCAAATGGAGGAAAAGAAAAACAGGCCACCATTTAGAAATTTGTTTCACATAATCCAAAAATAACTTCCAAAGTAATAACAAAAAACTGTCTATAGATAACTCAAATAAGTTCATACACGCCCACTGTGAAATATTATCTTGTTATGATGAGACATGCTGTTATCAAGAAGTTAAATTTATTAAAATTTAATTTTAGCAATTAATTAAGTATCACTAATTAATTAAAGGGGAGAGAGCAATCATGTGATTTTGATGTGGGGAGTGCTAGATAGGTACAAGCTTTATGAAAGAAAAGAGATGTGTGAAATTACAGAGCAGGGGACTGGAAAAAAAAAAAAGAAAAGATCAATTGAGGGGAAGAGAAATTTGGCAATTTCTTGATCTTAAATCAGTTACTTGTGGCAATATCAGATTGTATTCTTAAGGTTAGGAGGATAAATAAAAGATAAAATGGATGAAGCACAGAATTATGTAGGAACTTCTTAGAAAATGAATGTTATGGAGGAGATATAAAGAATAGGGTGCCTTGCAGCATGAGGAGTATAAGTGCAGGCTAGGAAAGTGACAAGTGTAGTCAGAAAGGAGAAACTGGCATATGAAAGGACACTGGCTGAAGCAGCAAAGTAAAACTCAAGAGAATTCTACAGTTATGTCATTAATAGACAAAAGAGTGAATACAGAAGACTGACTTTATTGCTGGAACATGAGTTATATTTACTGAAGATATATAGTAAAAATTCTGAAAAATTTTCTCCCAAAGTGTCTGCAATAGCTTTGGAATCAGTAACAACACATCCATTACAGTCTAAAATAGACTAACTGTGCATTATGTATCTACCTTTCATTTACTGTATTTTATCCCATACAATTTTTGCACTGGTTGTTTGATTAATTGATGAGGTAAACTGGATCGAAGATTGTTTTTGACTCTGACATCTCACATAATAGCTTTTAGCCTTGCTCGGCCAAAGCATGTTAAGTTTGATGTGGTGGGGTATCTATGAAATATATCCCATTGCTCTGTGTGGATCTTTTTGACTGCCTGGCATTATTGGTTCCACCAAGGCTTTAGATAGAGTGGAAACTGAGATGATGTCCTTTGGAATTGAGGCTGTTGCTACCTGGACAATGCAGTCTACTGCATACTTTACTGCTTCACTGATAAGTGTTTGACTGACTCTCAGCATTAAATTTTGCAAGATGGTAAAAAGTATTCCACAGTCAGCCTGGCCCATTTTCCATATAGGCATACATGTAGAACATGGTTCATGTGAAGATATTGTGCAAATAACAGGAAAATGATCACTTCTGTAGATGTTATCTTTGACATCCCACGTGAGCAGTGGAAAAATGGTAGAAGACCAAATTTTAAGATCAACTACAGAATATGAGCAGATAGGCATATGGGAGAAACTTTTGAGTCTATTATTCAAAAGAGGTTGTTACTGTCAAGGATTCATTCAATGATAATACGTTGTCTATTTGCATTGGCACTACCCGACAGAGTGTTGTGCCCATTAAAGTCACCCATAAGATGTATAGGTTCAGCCAGCTGAAAGATAAGGTTATCAAGATCAGTTTCATTTAACTCAGCACCCAGTGATAAATATACGATCGTGCTAATTATATACTGTTATTATTATTAACTTGAAAAATTATGTGTCTGGTCTCTAGAGCAGGGTTTTTGGATTGTGTTAATATAATTTTAAAAAATATACATACGTTTATATGAATATTTTTTCAATGTATGTTCAATGTATTTATCACTGGGTACTGAGTTAAATGAAATCAATCTTGATAACCTTATTTTGTAACTGCCTGAACCCATACTTCTTATGGATGACTTTAATGGACACAACACTGTAGGGTAGCGGCAACACAAATTGACAAGGTCATATCATTGACAAAAAATATAAAATATACATACATGTATTTATATGCACATTTTTTGTATTTTTAATTATATTAACAAAATCCAAAAAACCATGCTCTAGAGACCAAACACAGAACTTTTTCAAGTTAATAATAATAGCATATATCCTAAAGGTACTTATAATAATGGTAGAAATCCCACAGGTACTTATTATCATTATTAGTTTTGGCTAATTATATATTAGCCAAAACTAATAATGATAAGTACCTGTGGGATTTCTTTTCATTACATGACCTAATCATCATTAACATCATGTTCTAACATAAATATGCACACAAATATACATGGAGAGAAGATTCAAGGAATAAGAATACTCATAAGGTGATGAAAAATTCATCTTTTCCCTAAAGACATTCACAAACATCCATGACCATGGTGAGATTCAAACCCACAGCATGTAGACTGGAAAGCGAGTATGTTGCCATACCATTCAGCCAACCAGGTCAGCTTGGTTGGCATTTATTTTATTGATTGAAACTGATTTTTATATATCAAAGTGGATGGAAGTTTTTTTCACTTGGCTATGCTACCAATTTTATTTAGTTTAATCCTTTATTCAAGTGTAAGCAAACAAAGTTTGCACCTGAAGTATTTTCAGGACTGTTGCAACTCATGGCAAAGGTGGTATAACTTCTCATCACTTGCCTTAGTATCCCATTGCAGACATGCATAATGCTATGCGTTACGGGAAGGGTCACTACCCAGACTGGTTTCGACCTTTATTGAGGTCTCATCAGTGGGAGCCAGACCCAGAGGTGGTGGAACTAAGGTGGAAGTAATGGAGAAGTCATATTTCCATATACAAGTTGCCAAAAGGTGTCACACCTTATTATTAAAATTCTCTGGATTAGAGAGATAAATTGATGGAAGTTTTTTCACTTGGTGGTTGTTATACATCCCATGTAAATAGGCCTGAAATATGGATAAGAGAGTGGCTGAATGATAGGTATCAGAGAATAATGTATGCAGGCATATCATGAAGAAAGGGGAGGCCATTTATGGGAGATCATAAGATTCTGCATTTGAGCCAATGGAAGTGGAATTGGCAAAAAAATTTAAAGAGTACCACACCAATCACTCTCCACACAAAAAACCTGCTTCTCACTCCCCTGCTCACACCCTCCTTATACAGCATCCATGGATAGCCTCTAGTTCTATCCTTGCCACCCTCAACTCTATGAAATATCTACTGCACATTAATATAGTAACAGTCCCTGACCTAAATCATATCCCTTCTTCTTCTATTCACAAAGCTCTGTAAGCTGCATTCCCTCAATCTCTTCTTCTATCTGACATTCCATAGACCTGACATCAGCTTAGTAAACCTTCTCTGGACCTATAAATTAAAGATACCAAGAAATTATATTCTTGGTTTTATGCTTTATCCAAGTGTAAGCAAACAAAGTTTGCACATGAAGTAACTTCATGACAGGGCAACTCATATATAGAGGATGATGAGACCTCAATAAAGATCAAAACAGGTCTGGATAGTGGCCCTTCCCGCAATGCATAGCATTATTACATGTAATGATATGTGCATTGCATTATGGGATACTAAGGCAACTGATGTGAAGTCAGCCTCTATATATGAGTTGCCCTGTCATGAAGTTACTTCATATGCAAACTTTGTTTGCTTACACTTGGATAAAGGATGAAATCAAGAATATAATTTCTTGGCATCTTTAATTTATAACATACTCAAGTGGAAAAACTTTCAATGTCCTTCTCTGGACTTTCTGCAATGCATTCTTATCCACCTGAAAACCAGGCGACTGCATTGAGATGAGAGATCTGAGAGTGATGGAGAATAACAGGACATTGACATATAAAGGCAATTAGGTTATGGTTCCCCAGTATAAGGCTTTGATCAGGCCATATACTGTGTACAAATCAAAGCCTTATACATTAATAAAGTATATACAAGGCAGGTGGTTGTGAAAAACTTAACTTATGAAATAGCCAGGAACTATCGCATGCAAAAAGAAGTACACAGAAAGGAGACAGATGTTTGGACACAGACAAACTATTCAACAGTAGCAATATGTGTGAGTTTCTTCCAAAGGTGAAAAAGCTAAATAAATATATTGGTGACCAAAACCTAAGATGAACACTATTTCTGAAGATTACTGATGGCAAATTCAGCCAAATCAACTTGTAGCAATTTGTATAACTGATGATTTCATGTAGAAAGTGGATACACATTCAAATTTTGGAATTGCATGCAAAGAGGTCACATGGCAGCACTCAACAGGATAAATGGTAAAATGCTGTTCTAAGTGAATTTGTGTTTGAAGGAAGCTCTTTTCATGAAGGAATAAAGTTGCAAACTTGGATGCCTTCTGTCTCAAAGACATCATCTATATGATTTCACAGGGAAAAATCATTGGAAAGCTTGAAGAAGGTTACAGAATTACAGAGTTTGGAATCTCACATAGCATTATATCTAAGCAGCGTTTTAAACCAATGGAATGTTCCTGATGTTTGCTAAGAGGTCATCCTCGCTCTACTACGGAGTATGAAGACATATTTTTGGTTATAACAGCAAAACATAAGTGATGCACCACAGCATGTCTGCTTGCAAGTCGGCTCCATTCACAAGCACAATTATGCAGATATCCTGACAAGCTGTGGAAATATGTCTGCGACAAATAGGCCTATACACCCAAAGACCAGTAGTCTGTGTCATTTTATCCACAGCTCATTGTAGACCACATTTTCAGTGGTGCATCCATAAAAATTGGACACCAGTTGGCTAATATACTCATTACAAATGAGAGTTATTTTAGTCGTTCCTCCAATTCTAGACAACACTTGATCTGGAAAGAAAGTGATACTACTTACATCGCGAGAATGTCCCTGAAAGGGAGAGATGTAGTGGTGCTGATAGTCATGGTAAGGGGAGGCATTATGCTTAATGGACGCACTGAGCTCCAAGTGCTAAAAGGGTCTATGACTGGTGAACAATGCTGCAATGAAGTTCTTCAACATCAAGGTCGATTGTTCTATGGTAGTACAGGTGAAGAATTCATTTTTATGGATGACAGTGCCACACCACATCACACATACAAGCAGTGAAGATACTTCTGGAGACCAAGAATATTAATCAAATCGAATGGCCAGCATGCTCCGGAGATATCAACCTCATAGAACATGTTTGGGATGCCATAGGGAGATGCATTGCTGCTCGAAATTCCCCTCCAAAAAACAAACAAGGCCTTATCCTTGCTCTCAAGGAGGAGTGGGCCAGTTTGCTTCAAGAACTCCTGAATCACTCGATATGAAGCATGGCATGCTGCGAGAGCTGGGGGGACATATTCCATACTAAAATATCTCTCTGCATAGTCTTCTGTAAGCACTGTACATTAATTCCTTAACTACGTCCTTACGAAATTTGTAACTTTTGCCAAAAATGTATTGCAATTCAACTTGTACGAAATGTGCAACACTTTTTTTTAGTTTAATCTAATATTAGTATAATTATATTAGTTTAATGTAATATAATTTATTAGTAAGCTGGCAATAAATTTATGTCCCCATTTAGCCATACACATAAAAATGCTATTGTATACAGGTAAAAATGTAGTTCATCCTTAGCTTTTGGACAGCAGTTTAAAAACTTTCTAAATAAAATCGTTTTAACATTAAGAAAACACAGATATACCATGAATAATTACTTTATGAAATTCCTATTGACTTATTTGGACATATTAAAATAATTTTGGAAGGGGGGGGGGGAGTCCTTGTGCACCTCGTATTTTTGTGTAGCGAATAGAGTTCGCACAATTTGTCAAGCAGTAAAGTTAATGGATCTAAATTTCAGAAGAGTGTTTGAGAATTATCATTGAGCTGACCATATTGCAGATTTCTGGGGCAAAAATCTGCTTACATGCATCAGTTTTTAATCTTTTTTTAAGTAATTAAAAGGTTTTAAAAAGCAGGAAATTTTCACAGGAACTGCTTCAACTTTGTTGCTATATGAGCATCATTTTAGGTATATCCAAAAATGATGTTCATATAGCAATCCCCCTCCCCCCCCATCGTTTCTCTTCTCTTTGTCAGATATGTAATCTCCCCTCCCCCTCCCCCCAAAGCTGGGATTATATTTAACAGTTATTCATTTAAGCAGTACAGTAAGGAGGATATACAGCACCTGTATACCCCTTCTAACTTGCGCCCCTAACCCAAAAATGACAAAAATTTTGAAAAATTTAAATGTAACAAGTTAAATTTTACTAAATGCAATATGTTAAATACTTACTATTAACCCCATCAAAATGAATTGCAGTGTGTTGCAGAATGTGTGTGTCTAAAGCGGCGTATTGCCGAAATTTAAAAATACAATATAAAATAGCAGACTTTTATATCTATTTATTTATTTTTAATTTTTTTTTACGTTTTGTGCCCCAAATCTAGTTGCGTCCGTGGCGGACGCCTCTTTCGCCACAGCACTGCATTTTAAGGATAACCCAAAGAGAATGCATGACAACCAGCACTAACATAACATGTCCTTGTCTAACATTCAAGGCAAAGTCAATTAAGACAGTTCTTCTGACAATTGATATTCAGTAGTGGGATTCAACTGTTCTAAATCATGAAATATAATCATGCTGATGCACAATAGCAGTAACCTTGTAATCTAAAACTTCTTTAATTGTGGACTTGGACTTCAAAGATACAGTAGAAACAAATTAGAAATACAGTGATCTCTCAATTATCCAACCTTCAGTTAACTGACCCTTGAATGAGTTAGAGTGTCAAATGACTTCTGATACAGTACCATGTTTTTGTATCTTCCCTTATCCAACCAACCACAGGAAGGAGAGCAGTTTTCTGGTTGGATAATTGAAGGATTACTCTACATGAAAGTAACATCACAGGATCATGATATTAAGATAACATATTAATAAATAAAAATCAAAAGTCAAGATTAGTATACGAGACCATATTACTTTTACTGGACATTATTTGTATCTCACATGATGAAAATCTGCGTTCAAAGGTTACTCCACTACGTGTCATTCTAGGAGCAAAGTACAGACTACAGCCATCACAGAGAAGTGAAAACTGCATTTTTGTCTTCAAGTAAAGTGGAAGTTATTGTGAGATTTTAACAAAAATTAAAACTATTTGGCTTTTTTTTTTCCAAGTCGTATATATTAAATTTTATCAAAATGGTTAATTAATCCTCGCGCTTTTCACGGACGGTCAACTTGAGACATTCGCTTGAGAAACCTCTAAAAACGGCTCTAGTTACAGTATATATATATACACAAGGAATAGCTACTATACTTTATTTTCTTGTCTTAACGATTTTTTGACTATTTTTTAAGAATATGTTATTTTATTTCCACGATAAAAGAAATCGAATATAGTAGAAAGTATGATTTAACGTGCTACGTACGACAGAGGCTAGTCTTAAACAATTCAATCGGTTTTCAGTAAGTATGATACCATTTTGGGGTTCAACTGGCGAGAGAATGGCTTTGCGACATTATGTAGATAGAGAGATAAAAACTGACACTATTTATTTATTAATTAGCTTTGAAATATTACGTATACAGTATCACATTCACGATCGTTACGCTAGCTGCAGAATATAACAAACGTGCTAAATATAACAAATCGACAGTCATCCACCGCAAGCAGTACATTGACAGCCTGTTTTAAAATTCGCTCATTTCTTAACTTCTGCAACAGACGCCAAACTCAAAACACAACAAATTTAGAACCTTCTGCAGAGCAACTGGGAGCTATACTTGGATCTCTGTGACAAATATAAACACTCTCAAACTGTACTGGCACCGATGTATTTCGTCCTCGTATCTCTGCATTCCGCGACCTACTGTCCGTTAGCAGTCAGCCATAAAAACGGAGGCTACAAATACGGAGCCAATGTAAAAACGTCAGCGGCATATAAAGTGGATTATTTAAGACACATTATACCTATTCTTGTTTACTTCAAACGCGCATCACAATAACAACACGTTATTGTGATTTGATATTTTCTAAGAAATTCCTCTGGCGGAGTTTTCCCCTATCTCTTTCTACCCCCCTCCCCCTTTGTCACTGGTATCACAGAACTTCGGATCTATCCTTGTCCCATGTCATGTCACAAATTTAAAAACGGAAACACAGTTTTGTTTTTAAAAATAGTAGTTAAATTTAAACAAAGAAACAAAAAAAAAAGCGCTCTTCTAGTTTCAAAGTAATAAGCAAGTAGTGTTACTTGGTATTTACTCTACCTCCTTCGTATCCGATTAATTACGCTGCTCGTGGTGCTTAAATGTTTATCGAATATGTCACCACTACGCGGCGCCACTTTGCAAATCAATAATATATATATATATATATATATACTGTATATAGAAAATACATCCATAGGATAAGATGCGGTTAAACCCGTGTGGTGGCCCGGGATAAGAATAGCCCCAATGTAGTTCATGCATGTCGTACGAGGCGACTATGACCTGGGAGGGTAATGGTGCTTAAATGTTTATCGAATATGTCACCACTACGCGGCGCCACTTTGCAAATCAATAATCAATAATATATATATATATATATATATATTTCAAAAAATAGATTTAATGACTCCAAGACCGAGATAACATATAAAGATTTTAATGATAAATACTAATGGAACAACTTGAAAAATACAACGTTTTTATGTATCGATTATGTGAGGCAATTTGTACCTGTAATTTCCAGTTTGTTTATTTAAATAATTCAATGTTTATTAGTATTCCTTTCCTTTATAAATACCTGAAGAAGGCTGCTATATGCCGAAACTAGTAGTATTTATCATTAAAATCTTTATATGTTATCTCGGTCTTGGAGTCATTAAATCTATTTTTTGAAATGTATAACAACCGAGTAAAAACTAATCGCCACATATATATATATATATATACTGTATATAGAAAATACATCCATAGGATAAGATGCGGTTAAACCCGTGTGGTGGCCCGGGATAAGAATAGCCCCAATGTAGTTCATGCATGTCGTACGAGGCGACTATGACCTGGGAGGGTAATGGATGGCAATGCTGTAGCCAATGAAGTTCTAAATGTGGCTTGGCTCTTGCTGTTACCTCCTGCCATGATCAAAGTTTTATATAGCTCAATAACACCTTATCCTTACACTCCCAGGGTACTAGACAATTTAAATTTAAAGAGCTCGATCATTTTTCAGGATTGACCCTCAAAGTAGTAATTTTGACGTCCAAACATTTCTCTGTAGTTCCTGGCCTTCAGAGTTATTTCATACGATATGGCTCTATATAGCTACGAGGGAGGGGGGGGGGTCTGGAAAGTTCTGATAAACACCTAGAACAGAAATTATATTAAAGCAACTGATATACCACAAGAAAGAACATACGAGGATATACGAATATAAGAACACAAGTTACCTTCATAATTCTGCCACTAGCATGTTCTTTCTTGTGGTGCTATCAATTACTTTAATATGATTTTTGTTCTAGGTGTTGATCAGAACTTTCGAGATTCCCCCTCGTATATATGATTTTGATTAGATTTTTTTACAGTAAATCTGAAAAAATATAAAAATTTCAAACTCATCTTTTGAGACTACAGGGACCGCGCCTACAAACGTAATATATTTTTGTAATGGATTCTGAGAGATTAACTAAAATTATCCTGCGACGAATGTAAATTATTAAATTTATACTTAACACAAAATATCATTGTTTTTATCCTGTACCCAAGCGTAGAGACAAATGACTTCACAACCAGGTCGCCCTAGTATTCAATAATGCACAAACACTTCCTGAATCTTTGTTGAAGTCGACATGTTCAATTTATATTATACGAGTTTTAAAACGCATATTATTGATCAGTAACTTAATAACTTAAGTAACTTAAAACTTGTGTTATTAATTAGTAATTAAAAAAAAACGTTTTAAAATTACTGACCAATAACACAATTAGCTCGTAATTCAACAGGTCGTATACAGAACTTTCTTTTATGTTAGTTTTAAATGAAAATTCATAACATTATTTTGCTTCAATTTCTTCAGCGGAAAGTGGCACTTTCTCCATTTCTCTCTCTCCCTGGATCTATCACCTACGGAAACCAACAAGCAGTATACTTTATGGCAGAAGTTCTCGGAGAAAGACAACGAAACCAAGAAGAGAACAAAACCATTAACGACCCAACTTTTTTTAGTGTGTGTGTGTTGGGGAATGACCTTCTTTATACGCAGCAGTGAAGAAAATCCTAAATATGCAGGAGATGATTTACAGCCACTGTATATAATTTCTAATAAAAACCATGCTGAGGTTCATAAGTTTGATATATTACATATTGATCGACAAGAATTAACAAATCAAAACTGCTACACTTAAGACTCGGATTGGAATTGAATTTCACTAAGACTACCAGTCCTAGAACAATAGCAGTCTTCTTTTATTAGACTTCATACTAAAAGACCGTTTTAAAATTACTGATCACTATCACAATTAGCTTGAATTGTAAGATGCCGGGGAAGGACACGTGCATAAAGTATTTATGTAATTAATTAAAGAAGGCATCTTATTATTTTAGCAGATGACCCATTTGAATCCTTTTCCTCCGTCGACGAAAGTGAAAATTCAGACTTTTCAGAATAGGTGTGGGAATGCTATGGCATTGGGGCAGTTGCCAAGGGCGCCGGTGTCAGAAAGGTACCAGTGGCATGCTATTTTAACAGTTATCAAAACTGTCACACTGTAAAAAAAAAGGCGCATAGTTAAGAATTTGCCAAGGGCGCCAGTAACCTGGCTACGCCTCTGTTCGGAGCAACTAAACAGTATACTTTACGGTGAGAAGCTATTGGATATCAACAACAACAACAAAAAAAAAAAATTTAAGGTGATCAATAAAACCATGCCCTCCCTCAACAGGACGTTTTGGATCACCTTTCAAAAAACTTCCAAAATTTAAATTAAGAATCAGTGATAAAAGCTACTTACTTCTTGGATAGGAGTTTGCCCGTTACTGGAAGGTATCGAATGAATGCTGGCTCCATTAGGAGGAGAGACAGGACTGGAATCCACCTTGCTACTGCCATCAACTGAAAGTTAGAATACTTTCGTTATATGTGTTATTTGTACAATTCTCCATTAATTTCTCTCTTCAAAATACATGCGCTCCTTTTACTAATAAGAAAGTTATAGTGAAGCTTATTTTGAGTTCTCAAACGTTTCTCGAAAAATATATACCAAACAAACCAAAAATAATCATAAGAAATCCCCCCCCCAATGTAGCCTAAAGCAAGGGAGAAATTGCTCCCATTTTTCCATTATTCGTCTATATCTATTATATGCAATTCTTTCAGTAAAAAAGTTTTTTTCTCTTTCACTTGTTAAATAGTGATCGATTAATCATTTGTTCATGCTTTATAAATTAAAAATTCATGCTTTTCTCGTTACTTAAAAAACAGCAAAGCAAAAGTGTTACTTGCTAAAGGGAAAAAAATCATAAAAAGAATGCAATTAACGGTCCTCTAAAATCACAACACAAAAGAACATGCTTATTTTTATGCATCTTCTGCTGTCTTATTTTTTTGTAGCCTTTTATTGGGTTGTTGTTTTTTTTAAAAATTAAATAAATAAAAACAATAAAAAAATTTTTTTAATCTCTAATGCATTTTCATTCTCTAAAAGAAATAGGTGAAACTTTGTTAGCTCAACTTTTGGAAATCAGTAGGCAGTCAGGCTTCGTCATAACGACATTTGAGTTCATGTCTGGTAACGTTTTGTAGACCAACAAATAAGGAGAGAAGGGTAAGATAAGCACCACCTTCTGGTATTCTTAATCCTAACTGGTATTATTGTGTTAAATAGTGTGAGTTCTACGAAAGCTTTATTCTACGCTGCAGGGTTAAAACACCACTTTTCTAGAGGAAAACCCCTACTTGCCTGTGCCAAAGATTGATCAACTCAGGAAATGGCTGAGAAAAAAAAAAAAAAGAGGTGGGGGGGGTACAAAGATTGCTACTAGAACTGAACTTATAATTACTGTCAATCAATACTGCAAACCAGCACTAGCATTACCAAGAAAGGTTTACCTAACAGCGCCTTTACTTGCTTAACTGTGTCATTATAATTTCGATTAAACGTAAACTTTATAAATTTTCTGCACCATGTATCTATTATAAATAAATTATCTGTTTTGTTGTAAACCGTCATCTATTTCTTAAAAATGTGATTAGTACAACTTGAAAGAATATATATAAAGCAGTTCACATATGCTTAATAAGCTTCTCTAGCTTTCTGGCCTGAAAAAAAGATTCTTTCCCCCCCCCCCTCTCTATACTTATACAAAAAAGTCTTGTTTCACCTGGTCCCTGTCTTCGCCAGGTTTCTTGTTAGTATTACATTCTATTTATAACCGACGATCACAAACAGCCACGCAAAAAAAGATAAATCGATCTTATACGCAGATATTTTCGTCCTTGGCCTTGACCTATAACGTTTCATTCAACCTGACGTCAGAGGAAAGTACTAGAGAGTAAGAGCAAACTATCGTCCCTTCTATCGACCGAACGGAGAGAGAAATAACGTGGGAGGCTGAGTCACATTTTCAAACTTACCGTTCCGCAACAACAGAAATATTAACCAAAAATGAGAGAATTAGGTGAAACGTCACATAATTCTCTCATTTTTGTATGTGTTGAAATGTATGCATTATTACTCTGTTTAGTGGCTTGTAGATATTTTTTTTTTTATTCATTAGCGAGTCTCATTTCATTTCTTTTCTTTTTCCTTCTATATGTTCTATGAAGATTTTACTGTAATCAAATAGTTTTAGTTGAGTAAAGTTTACTACACCGTCATTTATTCATTTATTACGCCAACATTTATTGCACTAATATAATAAATGACGCACGTACTTTCTCTAACCAGTACATTTTTTATCGTGTTTTTATATGTATTTTTAATGCGAATCCTATCCAAGGAAGATTATAAACCTATAGTACATTTTGTACAGTGGGTGAGTTAAGGTTTAGATAATTCTATTCAGTTGTTCTCGAGACCAAACATGGTACTTTTCCAACCACTTCAGGCTTCTGATAAGTAGTATGGTAGTTTCACAATGGGTGACAGTAATATCCCCCCAACACACACACGCGTACAGAAACCACATGCCACATTAAGAATGTGGACCAACAGCCTACTGGTTGGCAAGCAAAAACGCTAACTGTTCGACTAACCCGGCAATAAATAATGGGTAAATGTGATTTCCGCCCACGAAAAGTTCAAGTAAACGTATTGTACATTCGTACCGTGGCTAAGGATTTTTTTCTATTATTATTTATTATTATTTTTTGTATTTTATTTATTTTTGTATTTATTTGTATATTAATATATAATTATAATTTGTAAACATACCTGCTTAGCGTCGTGGATGACTTCAGTAACACTAATAACCGAAAGAAGAATTTATAGGTTCGATTGTAGTCATCGGATGGAGGATATTTTTTCCGGCGATTTTTATATTTTATCAGAATAAAACTCAGGGTTTTAACCAGCAATTCAAAACGATAGAAAACGCGTGTGCATGTATATATCAATTAGGAATAGGAAAACAAGATGGCAACATTTGTCTGTCGTATTCTTATCACCTTTCGTCTCCAGCATGCTGGCAGAAGTGCACTCGACTGCCGCGATTTAGCGACCAATTTCTTTTATATAAATTACTTTATTTTTAACGAAATTACCACTAATAACTTTTAATGAGAATGTTATCAACCATAATCATGGACTAGTTGGAAAACCACTGAGTAATTTTTTTTTCTCTCAAGATTCGTCGATTCCTGCCCTCGTAATTAGTAAACCTTGTTTAAATAGTTCAAACTGCTTTTACGTTCATTTCATTAACTTTTATGATCAATAATATATTTCAGGGACTCCTCGGATATATAGTTATATCTGTTACTGAACAAAATTTAAAAACAAAAATGTTATACGTAATCTGGGTATTTAGACCCAAGTTTCAGGATTCCCAAATATCAGCTCTACGATATATGGAAATCATGTAAATTGTGATGAGAAATGTGGACTGTGTGATGCATCGATGATATATTACGTTGTCTTTGGCTTCGACTGTATTTAGTATTAGTGTTTCTTGAAAAACCTTCTCTGAAGGGAGGGGGAGAGTGGAACAGTACAATCTTGTTTTTAAAAAATAGGGAATAATGTTTATATATCAGGTCTCCACGTAAGAGATTGAAACGGCTGTTAGCAAATTGTGCCATGTGTAGGCAGGCGACAAGAAAGAACACGTGTATGTTTTTTGTTTTTTAATAAATAAAGGTTGTAATGTTTTTAGGAAGGATATTTTACAGAGAATGAGATAAGAGGAAGAAAGTTCGGTAACTTTGCACTTGGAATAGACATTGAGCTGTGCTCATATTGTAGACTAAAAGGAACATGGAAGAATGATAGATGTCATTACGGTAGAACAGCGACCAGGAAAATACCTGTAAAAAATATAACAGAAAGCTATGCCTGCGTGGAATAAATCTCTGTAAGAAAAGGACATTGGTTAACTGAGGCCTCCTCTTCTGAAAAATATGAATCATTTTTAGGGAGCTTGCTTCTAATGGTATGGAGCTCTAAACATTAAATCGGATATTTCGATCCGAATCAAACAGATCATCTTCGGTTAGCAGACAATTTAAACAAGGTGGAAACAATACATTTCAAAATATAAGACTTGCGGGTTATTACAGCAATGCAATACAAACTGCGAGATAATAATAATATAAAAAAAACCTTATTGCAATTGATAAGACTAGGTAAAGAAAGACAGTGGTTAAGATGGGGCAATTCAGCATTCTTAACAAATGCTCAATTTGAAGAGCCAACAGTGTAGTAGACGAGTTTTAGACCATAAGAGTCTGACCATGCTGTGCTAGACCATACTTCTCAAGTTTATTATAGATGGTATAAGATTGATGCTCATGTAATCTTTTCTCAACAGGTGTTTCCCAAAATAAAAACTTACCTTTACAGTCTACTGATATCAACACTTATTCACAAAGATTTCTTGCTAAAACTCTTTAGTTATCGTCAGAAGCTTTTCCACAGTATCCTCTCTCATGCCTTAGCTAATTTTTATCTTGGGCATCTAGAAGACACTATTCTCCTCCATATAATTTCACCTATCATTCTGAATTCGCTATATGGCTTCACTGTAAAGATGTCCCATTCTCTTTTAACCAAAATCAAAACATATTTCCGCATCAAATTCACCATGGAAATAGAAAAGAACGGAAATTAGCCTTCTTGGACATTCTTCTTCCTCTCCCGCTCTCTCTCTCTCTCTCTGGTGTACTGACTACCTCAGTTTATCGCTAACCTCCCTTCATTGACCGTTATATATGACAATATTCTGCACAGCATCCGTCTCAATAAATGAGCATCATCGAAACCTTACTGAATAAGAGATCATGCTAGTTGCTCCAATCATCATGATTTGAAACTTCAACTTCATATCTTTTTACGTACAGCAATCCCTCGATTAGTGCGCCTAATGCGTTCTTTAAAACAGGCGCATTAATCGAAAACGCACACTAATCGAATATAATAACCTATGGGAAAATGTATAATTCGTTCCTCGGATTTCTTTTTTGACCCTTAATTATTTTTTTTTTTATAAAAGAATTAAGGTATGTCTCAGGGCCTAGTTAAAGGAAAACCATGAAGCTGAAGGAACAATAAAACATATTCAGAATATAAATTTTATTATTATACTTCTTAACAAAGAATTGAGCTAACGTAGTTTGGCGGGCATTTTGTTTCTTTTTTTTTCATACAACCGACGGTATGGCCCTATTGCCTCTTCTACTCTTCTGCAAATTTTACTGCTTCTCTCTTCATCAGGGTCAGCCTCTAAGCATTGTTTCTTAAAAACTTCGATTGTACGAAAAATATTTTCAAATTGTTTCTGTGAAATCTCTTTTGGCTGACTATCAGTGATTAAATTTTCTTCATATTCTTCGGGATCTTCCTGCTGTGCATCTAAATTTAGCAGGTTGGAATCACTCAATTCTTCAGAATGAGATTTAATTATCTATCGGACGTTATCATTGAAGGGGAGAAAGAAATGAAGGACGTACGAACTGGTCGCTAAAATGCGAAATCACGTGCTTTATACATAAAATTTCTCAACTGTTATACAAGCAAAATAGTTACCACTTTAAAAAACTGCAATGATCATAAAAGAGAAGTTAATTTTCCGACGTGTAATAATAAACAATTCATCCCAGAAGACGGATTGATTACCCTATTATCGGAATGGATTCTCCTTTTTGTAACATGCGCAGAAGTGTCAAAGGGTCTCGAATCTGTGGGCGTACTATAGCAGACGACATAAATTTTGGCGGTAAAAATTTGGAACATAGTATACACAGTGTACATGGAAGTAGTGTAGTATGCCATTAAAAAAAAATAACTCTGTAAAATGTTTTAAATCAGTAACTAAATTATTTCATTCTGGTGAGTGATTTTTTAAAATAGTTAGCCATAAAAATGTATAGATAGAAAATTTTTAAAATCTGTAACATTTATTTTTAAGATGCATATAGGCGCACTAATCGAATTTGGGTATCGAAAAAAAATGGCGCACTAATCGGGGGCGCATTAATCGAGAGATAACTGTATTATGCAATAGAATGGCTTCACCCCCACAGAATTCCTATTCCTAAGAACCCTGAACGTGTACCGAAGGTTCCAATTCCTTATGTTACTGGAATCTCTGAACCAATTTCGAAGAGTCTCAAGATATATAATCTAGTGTCCATGTTTTTTTCTCCCCCCCCCCCATTTCCTTTTTGTCAGCTTTCACCAAGGATAAACACTCTCCTCTGTCCCACTAAGGTATTGACCAAGTTCCTTGTGCTTATCTTTTTCTTTTTTTTTTTTTTTTTTTAATTTGGTCAAACAGGACGGTTTTGTTAAGAAAAAACTACAAAAACACCGGTCTTATATAATCTATAACAAGTTTGAAAAGTCTGGTCCAGCACAGCATGGAGTTAACACCGATCACAGAATCTTCTGGTCCAGACTCGTCTACTACACTGCTACCACATCGAATTCTAGCGTTTCGTCAATGAGAGTGTTGAAGTGTCATTCCACTGCCCAGCTTAAACTGTAATGACTACCTTTCTTTACCTAAAATTTGGGAGAATCTTAATACAGTATTGCACTAGTACGTATCTTTTGAAATCCACTGAGGTGATACTACCTTGTTTGAATTGTCTGCTCATTGAAGATGATCTGATTCAGATCGAAATATCTGAATTAAACTTCTGTCTTTGTGGTTTATTTATTTATTTATTTTTGAGTAGGCGGAATGTAGCGCACTATCATCAGCAAAACTACGAATAGAATCTGAGATCATTTACATATAGAGCGGTGTATTTCGCTACCGATGTTGGAGTACCTTAAGGTGCTCCAGCACAGATAGAGAAATCAAAAGAAAGGCTACTATCTTACATGATCGGGGAAGAAAGATTGAAAGTTAAGTCATAAGATGGTAATTTGTTAAGTATGCTTCCATGTGAGACCAGATCAAACACTTTGGAAATCTCAAAAGTGCATAAGTTTCTCCAAACTCTTTGGATTGTGTTCAGAGATGAGTGATGTTAGTAGATCTGCTGTGGATCGAGTCTATCGGAATCTATATTGGTAGTAGCCGAGTAACTGACCAGTTCATTTGGGGAATAATTAGCTATTTGATGGCTTCCCTTATTTCAGAGAGGATGAGGTAAGGATAATGCACAGATATGGCGAAATTGGTTTTTGGAAAACAGCTTGCTTCCATGTTTTCATAATACAGACGAACCCCAACTTACGAACATAATAATTCGTTCACAAGCTGAATTTATTTTTATTTTTTTCATAAGATATAGTGTTAACCTTATTAATATATCAATGAACTTCGGACATCGTAAAATGTTCGTAAGCGCGGAGATTTATGTTCGTTAAATGAGTTGGGGTCGCAATTTATTAGCCCATGAAAGTATTCGTAAGTACGAATCTTGAAAGTTCGTAAGTAGGGGGTACGCCTGTATAACTTACTTCTTTTCAGCCCATTCCAAAAAAATAGCAGGGGATAAATGTCATAAGAAGAGCACAGAGACAATATGCAACGGTAATTAACTACGAAGAGACTTTTTGTAGTGATGGGAGAAGAATATTTGAACAACCTAGACTTATCTAGGTTGCTCAAAATTATGCTTTTTCTGATGCTAAACAACTTACTGTTTCTGGTACTGTAAGAGGTGATTTACCTTAGTAGTCTAGCCCAGGAAAAAATGATGCCAGGTTGTCTACTCAGTCTTTAAGTAATGTTTCAGTGGTGCCATTTGGGTGGGACAAAGGTGGAAGCAACGAAGGGAAGAAGCTGCACCCTTTCCTTGGCAAGGGACCAGAAATCACGACTGCCATTTTTACAAGAGGCATGCATTTGGATATACCTTTTTGAAATTATTATTTCAATTTAATTTTTTATGCATGTATGCATAACAATTTTTCTTTAATGGTGTTATTATGAATATATTTGTTATAAAAAAAAGAATAATGAATATTTCAATATCAGAAATTTAATGAATCCGAATAATAACGAAAATAGGTACACTTACTTTCAATCAGGTAAGATTATTTGGAATATTTCTCGAAATAGTAAAATATCAGGATAATCCATAAAGCGTTTATTGTGTTTCAAAAATTTTCATTTAAGATGAGGACATTATTGTTGTTACAAAGGACATAATGAAAGCGAGTATTATTCCTAGAATAAATATCTCGTACTTAAAAATGCTTTAACTAAAAAAAAAATACACAGAAAAGAAAAGAAATGTTATATAATATTTAGTTTAGCAAAATCATGCTATTCATATGTCTAGCTATTAGAATCAGTGTTAGAAGAAATTTCACATATTCATACCATGCATCGACTAAATGTTATATATATACACATCATATATATACAAACATATATATTTTATAAAACATGACAAAACAGTCGTACTTGTGAGAGGAGGCCTCCTCTTCAAGGGAATAGGGCCCTTATCTTTACGTCTGAGCAAAGGGCTACTGCGTCTCTCTATAACCTTTTGTTTCAGCACCGAACGCACTTTAAGGTTGGGTTCGGAGGCTAGAAGTGACAAAATGCAAGCACAACTATAAGCGTCTAAAACAGGCACAGCACTGCAAGTAAGGTTAATGCATCTAGTAATTCTAAATGCCTGTTTATTAGTATTATCGTGCAGACATGCAGTTATTTTGTTCATCTCATAAGCACTATGTGTGTGTGGGAGTGTGTATACATACACAAAGGCCTATCAAAAAGTTTTTTTTTCATATAATATGAATTGGTGTTTTTTTATTATTATTACGAGATAGTGACCTCTTGAACTGTTTCGCCTTTTAGATATTATTCCCATTATTTCTATTGTGACGACGCATATTAAAAACAGCACAAAATGGAGACTAATGATCGTACGAATGCTTTAAAAATGCCACAAGAAAAAATAGCTTATTTACCCCCCCCTCTCTCTCTCTCTCTCTCTCTCAAATTCCAATAAAGCAGTTCACTAACTTTTTGATAGGCTTTTTGGTATGGAAACAAAGTTTAAGAAAATACTACAGAAACAACAACAAAAAAAAAAAACGAAAACAATTAAACAAACGACTTAACCTAATACACACACACACACACTGTATATTTCATTCAAATACAGTAAACTTCCGATTATCTGACATGATGGGGAATTATCGACGCGTCCCTGACTCATGATAGCCTCTGACCCCACCATGAGTCTTTGACTCCATGGAGATCAGATGTTAATAATAATAAATGTAAACAAACGTGCTAAAGGAGAATCATTTCTAAGAGTCGTTTGCACTAGTTCTGTTTCCTTTCAGAAAGATCATAATTATTTTAAAAGAATCCTCAAATATATATATATTTTTTAACACGAGCATGGATAATCCGCATCAATGATAATCTGAGTTTGCTGTATACATAAAATGTGTTTTTAAAAAATGCAGTAAATACTTATGTTTTTATAATAAAGTTTTTTTGGGTTTTTTTTCATAAGATTTAAACTATGCTTACATTTTTTCAACAAAAAAGGACGAGTTCCGCATTTTGTCTCATTTTTGGAGAGAGAAAAGTCCGGAATGTTCCCATTATTTTGTGAACTTTTCCACTATTTTGAGCGAACATGTTTCAAATATTATAATAATCAATACACCTGTTCCCTTACAGCAATACTGTATGTGTTAATGAATGTAATTTTTCTCGGCCAGGAAAATTTCTAACCGCGGACAAATATGCAAAGCGAATTATACATTTCAGTGGTTTGGAAGAAAAATACTCATTTCCACTACTGAAATTTGAAATTTTTCAGGTTTTTTTTTTTTTTCAATTATAATACGGTGCATCTTTCGTTGCATTGTATTATAAATTAAACTGCCCCCTTTTAAAGGCCTTTGTAACTTAACGACCATGTAATGATTTCACAAATCGCTCGATTGTCCTTTTGCTCGATCCTCTGAAAGCTGGAAACCCAACGAATCCCAATTTCCAGCCTCTATGTATAGTAATGCGAGATGAAAATATCAAATGTGGTCAAACTATCAATAAATGAACTTTTTCTCGAAGTAATCATCAGCGGTTAGGAAGTTAGCCCGAGTTCAGAATTCAAGAACTATCCAATTATCCGAGATGCTCAAGCTTTTTATAATTTCTTACATACTATTTATTTATTTTTATTATTAATCGTTCATTACTGTATTGTAAAAAGTTAATGATAAACTCACGCTGATTCATTTTAAATAAAAATAAATAAATAAATCCGCTAATTTTTTAAATAATTAAGAAACGCATTAAAATTGTAATAAATAATCATACCGTTTTTGTATTTTTTTAAAATATTTTTCTATAACAGCCTATAACCTATAACTGTGGATATCAAAGGTTAAATGATTTTTTTTTTTTTTAACGGAGTCCGAATGAGGTGAACTCCGTTAGAAAAAAATTGTGCGACCTCCATCATGAATATTTGAATTCATGAATGAATTAACATTCATCTGAAGTTCTATAACACCTAGATCTCTGGATAGATTTCAGTCAAACAATGCCTACGATTGTAGTTGCTTCAAAAAAACAGTTGAGTTGATTAGTTTTGAATTATGGCCGCAGCAACTAAGCTATGGGGCAAGTGAATTATGTCTATTAATTTTAATTGCATTTGATGTGTTCAAATGATGAGTTTCCCCTAGCCAGGTTGTCTATTTTATAGGATGAAATATTCGAGTTTCCGAGATGAGAAACCCTACGATGTCCATATAGATCAGAAATACAACCGGAGAAGTACTGTTCCACAGAACAGAGATAACATTGATGAGGGAAAATATGAGCAATTAGTACATTAAGCCTAACGTTCAACTGAAAACTGCTGTTCATTGAGCGCCGCCCGGATTTAAAAAAAAAAAAAAAGTAGGAAGTAGTGGAATTACAGTTGCAAGTTCGAATGAACATTATATGGTAGTATCTGTTTAGGAGAGCAGAGTGAATTTTTTTAAAATTTCAATGACACTGCATTTAAATACATTTTAATTTTAAATAAGAGGATATGTACATTGATCGTTATGTGTGAATACCATCAGAACCACGCCCATTATAGGAGTAATACCGAATCTACATCTGAGTCAAATCTAGATGGCGACAGTAATGTAAAGGCTTTATACAAATCACTTAATTTTTTGTTGAAGGATTTAAAAATAACAAAAAAATATTTTTCTGAATTTCTGTAATTAGACATACACGCATAACGCCGCTGTCTCAAAGAACAATGATCTTTTTTTATTTGTTTTGTTGCCGGTTCACTGGCTGTGGTAGACGGAAGAAACCTGTTGTAGGAAGTATATTAAAAGAACTGTTAATTGAACGCAGCAGGGAAGGGATTGATTTGTCCACGGGTGGCCAAACATCTAGTCGCGACCTGAATACCACATATGATTTACACAACGATCACTATTTAATTACTATGGTATTTAGTGATTGCATACTGATATATCGTATGTAATCACAAAATAATATTGCATGAATACCATAGCAGGAGATCTATCCGGTGTTGTTAGCTTTCACCCACACATTCCTGGAGTACAATCAGTTAGTAATGAGCATATCGGGTCTTCACAGTTCCTAAAGAATATTCATTATTCGATTAACAGTTCACAACTCTTAATTCTCCGACCCCTTAATTAAAATTATTAACCATTAGTTTCAGACTTTGCGATACCATTTTACAAGGTCTTACCAAAGAAAATAACTCAAAAGCTAGTAAATAATCTGACTACTCGAACTTTATCTCTGAGCTATTGATATGAATAGAAACGATACCGCATGTTTATGAACAGAACAACTGTTTTGTATCATTAAGTCAACACTGTAGAGCAGTTGGAGTAAATCTTTAGCTTTTATTCTTATTGCTTTTTAAACTGATGGAATCGATAAGGCAATTTAAAACAAAATGGCTCTCTCTAAAACTGCCTTCCAACGTAAAAAATAAAGGAAAATTATTTCTAAGAGTCGTTTGCACTTGTTCTGTTTCCTTTTAGAAAGGTCATAATTATTTTAAAAGAATCCTCAAATAATGCATGCACATCTTTTTAACACGAGCTCATGTTCCTTTTTTTTAATTAAATATTTGTGAGTTCCTTTAATAATTAAGTTTTATACTTTAAATTTATAATTGAAATTAATATTCTTAAAAGTAAAACATTTTAATTATATATAGTTGTTAATTAAATTATGAGAAATTTTAAACAACATTTAAACGAAATTTCGATGGTACTGCACTGTTTTTGATAAAATAATTATTATTACTGATAATTATAAATGATTTATAATAATAAACTGTCGGTGTCTTGAAATCGTCCCTACCATTCTTGATTATCTGAAGATGATAATTTTTCAGATTATCAGATTGGCATCTAATGCTGAAATGATTCAATCAGGAGTTCGAATAGTTTACTAGGATTCAGCTCAGTAGAAAGCAACTACATACAGAGCTGCAAAGTTCTCAGTTTCTATAGAAGGGCAGCTGTGCAAACTTCAACCACAGTGTAGATTGCAGCAGTATAAAGAAAATCGTGGCCAGCACACAGAGCGTTGGAAATCCATGATATGGAAAGGTGAATCAATCTATATCCTTTTCTGATCGGTCTGGCGGGAACGGATGTGAAAGATGCGTGGGAAACGTCTGACTGGAATGTCATCCCAAGTGCAGCGTTTGGTGGTCTTTTTCCTATTATGAGCTCAATCTGTTATTGTGGTTCCGAGAGTAATGAAAGGCAACACTTCAGTATAGTGTAATGATTTCTATACTGTGAACACTTCCATAGCACACCACAGTCTCAGGTTCAAATCTATCTAGAACGCGACGAACCTTTACTTGTTATTTTCAACTGATGACGAGCTAGCTTGTTTCATATAGAGGTGGCAGGTTTTTTTTTGTTTTTGTTTTGTTGTATTTCTTCTGGAAACGCGAGAGAAGGAACATCCCAAAAACAACACCCAGTTAATAGACATAATATACAGACCTCATAGTTGCTTCATCGCTAATTCTTAACAACCCAATCCTACACTGTGATAGTTTTACGACACATACGAGTGACGTCGCTTTCAACAAGACAATGAACCAGTAGACTACTGATACGTGGTTTGAGGAAAATTATGTAGTTTTGCTTGTTTTGGTTCGAACTGCGAAGAAGCAACTAAGGCTACTATGGAGGACAGTATTTATCTGCTCTTTTGTGTGTAATGGATGAAAGGATTTTTCCTCCCAAATTTCTGGGACGAAGAACCTTGCAAAAGACAGGTTAACTAACACAACTGAAAAGCCTCCAGAGAATTTCAATCTGAACACACCTTTGCGAAGATCTGGTCCTCATGTTCGGCTCAGACCAGTACATCCGGCAATGGTATGGGCTGGCACAAGGAAGAATGGCCCAAAATACAAAACCCATATGTACATACACCACTGTTCCTCCCATCCGTCTCTCTCTCTCTCTCTCTCTCTCTCTCAAGCAACTGTGTTTGTACAGTTGCTAGAGATGGGTCTGTAATTTTACTAGTTAAATTTCGTCGAGAAAGGAACACCTTAAACTACCTAAGTGTAGATGTATTAATTTATTTTTAAGTATTAAAAATTGCTCGCGAGTCCCTATGTATTCGCATCCTACAATTCAAGAGCTCTCTGCTATAACGTTAACACATTAACAATGAACACTTGTTTCCAAAATACACGGTTGCTTCTTTTGAAACAGAATCACTGTTTCATGGCAGAGGTCTCCAACTATTTCAGAGGAATCGGATAAGTGGACAATCGATTTGATTCTTGCAAGCAGGAAGCTAATTAGAATAAAAATGCTAACTTATAAATCTTGTAAGGAATAAAAAAAATACAAACTGAATACGCTTTAATCCTTATAATCGGCTACCCTTCATTTTCCAAAATTTTAATTTAAAAGATTAAAGAAACAAAAATTAGAGTTATCGCTAGCAGGTAGATTCAAAGGTCTTCATGAGTCATATGAAATCCCTCTGCTGTAAGAGAAACTCGGATTCCTAACAAATTTTGACTTGATAATTTGTTTTAATACTGAAGTCAGTATCACATTCGAAATAAGTACATGTTCCATATACTTCATTACGCTCCACATTTGATGAAATAAATCTTTGCACAAAACGGGACGACATTTAATTATTACTTACCTGTTCTCATAATAGGATCGATTATAAATTGCTAAATTGATGTGGCAAAATTTGTGTATAGGAATTAATCCAAATTAGAATACCTATTATAATGCAGCTGCATACTACTTACAGGTTACTATTTTACCATTTTAAATATGAAACAAAACCGGTACTATTATATTATCACATTATAATATTATATATACACAGTTGATCAATCTTGAAGATCAGGAGTTAGTGCCTCAAACTCCGTTTTCAAAAATCTCGAGGGCGAGCAGAACTGAACAGAGATGTTCTTCAAGGTTATCTAGTCTTATGCAACGTGAAAGCAAAAACCAATGAGATATTTAGACATCCACAATGATTATACTGTGCACATTATTATTAAAATTATTTTTATTATTCCATGAAAAATAGATAACAGTGCATGTGAATTTCATATTTCTTGCATCAATATTTTTTAAATATAATAGTTATTTTGCTATTATTTTAATTATTTTACACTTAATAAAACTATTAAACAAATATATAGCATTTTCTCTTAGAAGGATATTATAAATAGGTAATATGCTTACCTGTTTTCCTAAGCGGGAAGTCGTCGTCGTACTTGCCCAAGAGTGGATGCCTGTAAGAAGGAGAAACGGTTGAGGGAGGAGAAGGTTGATCCAATGAACTGTGATTCCTGGACCTAGCAGGAAGTGCGTGTGGAAGTACAGGAGCAGAAAAAGAGAGGGAAGGAAACAGAAGGATGCATTTAAGAACTAGAAGAAGCACATGAGAAGAGAATAGGCAATAGAAAACAATACTCAATACAGACGCGATGAGAATACATTAGCAAGCAGATTTACATAAGAAAATGAAAAGAAATATTTCTTGGTTGTGCAGAACTACTTTGGTATTGGAAAACAAGAAATTGATTGTATAACTTGTCGAGAGTCCGTCAAAAATTATTACACTGATATTAAAAAAAAAAATATATATATATATATATATATATATATATATATATAATTGAATTTTTGGAGATTAAACTTACAACCAATGCACTTACCTAACACTATGCTGCTTTCCAGACAGAAACAATCACACGTCGAAATTAAATAAATAAATATTGCGTTAAAAGAGTTTATGTTATCACAGTGTGTATTCCTGCCAATCAAACTCTTTCTGCTAACAAGAAATAGTACCAAATATAATTCCCAATTCATTATCCAAGGAAGAAAAATATCGCTCTTTTTCGTTACTGGAGGAGGCACAACCATCACTTAAATAAAATAAATAAAAACTCAAAAAATATCACTGTGTGCACGACGATAAGCATTCGTTATCAATCACCAGAACTAAGGACAATACTTGATAATCGAAAATTCCAGCGATCCACGATATGCCGTGTATTAAGCAATCTATCAGTTTCCTATTAAGATGTATAAATAGCGATAAACCCAACTTCAATAAACTTCATCACGCTGAGACCATGGCACCATTCATTGGTAAGGTTCAGGCGGTAAAAAAATACTATTAAATTTTAATAACACAGAGAAAGAGAGATCTTACCTAGAGTGTAAAAATTGTAAAAGTATAACAAAAGTATTTAATTTTAAGAGCAGAACACTAGTTTTGCTAATAGTGTGCATCCTGGGTAACACAAAAAACAAAAAAGTGAAATTTCTTCTGTCTATTATTATGCATGAACGAGCACACATACTTAACTGTGCAATAATCAAGAGGATTACAGTTATTTTAATATGGCCAGCCAACACTTTATACCAAAATCAGCATAAGTGAATCGAATTTATTTTTGTTAGGCAAAAATTATATCACATTTAACTCACTGTAAGTTAAAAAGCTAACTTGTATTACTCAACTACAATCATTTTATTACCCCGTAGAAATTTTAGGCCTATACGCTGTCGTATAAGTTAGAATTTTCTTTCGAAATGTTCAGTTATGATGATGTAAGCCAGTTCGTTCAAGAAAAGTTAAGTTCACAACTTCGTATGGCATTCATCCGGGTCGCATCGATAACACTAGAATAGAGCATGCTTTTTCTGTATAAGTTGGTAAATAAAACACATTATTATATTAATATGTATATCAATTTTATTAAGTTTTAGATTATGGCTTCGAAATCTAGAAAGCTTCAGATTCCAAGATGCCTGATAAGAGGAATAAAATTTGATAAATTTAAACTATTTAGTGAATAACATAATTCATTCCACCCACAAATCGTTTGTTTTTTTAGCAAACATCGAAAGCGCCCTCTTACAGATAACTTGTGAACAAGTTAAGAGAGAAATTTAGTAATAATCAGAGTGTGACTAATTCATCTAATCAGAAGCGTAACGACCATACCATGAAATCAATAACAAGGGTGGGGAAAAGTTGAGAAGGTGGCCAACGAAGGTTTCAGAAATGTGCAAGGGTTTATGGAAAGCTTGTTGCTGGTGGAGGGAGAAGAGCAAAAATCCTAATTATGCCCCTGAACATGACGCTTATTTTATTATAAAACATGTATGAGAATGTGATAATTCATATATTAATTCAATAATGATATAGATTTGATTTCGTTATACTTTTTTTACATTAAAAAGCTGTAACAGTTATGGCATACTGCTCAATTTTAAATAAGCTTTTCTCAATGGTGGATTTTCTGAAAAATAAAATCGCGTAAATTAAAAACTCGTAATTAAGAGTTTCATTAAAAATGAATTGAAAATGTGTGCGTATCGATCAAACCAACTAGTGACATTTATTCATCTAAAATGTTTTGTTTATTTTGTTATTTTTATTTTAAGGATTATTATATTTTCAGAGGTTTTGTTAAATTAAAACTAAGACAATTAAGAAATTTTATATTTTAGTAAATCAGAATTTTTTTTATATGAATTGATGCTTCGTTTCATGAAAGAAGGGCTGTCTCGTTAATCCTAGCAAGTCGGACTTCCGACCATTCTCATGTTGTAGAACGCAAAGTAGACGTGTTGCTTCTGATTTGAGAAAATGTTAGCATCGAGGAGCTAAGTGTAATAAATATCAACAATCCATAAAGTGTAAAAGTTTAATCAGTACACAATAATCAAGTAAATTGCGGATTTAACTACACTTCAGACAAAGAAGCTAGTCTCTCTCTCTCTCTCTCTCTCCTATCCAAGCTATCCTACTCACTGCACGCACTTTCTATCGTTGTCAATGCAAGGAAGTTAATAATTATGTTGCCCGTTACTGATCATGTAATCGTGTAAAGTGAGAAATAATTTTTCGCTTTAAGTACTATACACATATTTGTCAACTGTTATTAAGCTTCGCTCTAATTCTCGTGCACTGACTCTGGTATATCGATGCATTTTCGCCAGAAACAGGAGCTTTCACAGCTTATTTATGAGGAGACAAAATTTGCAATTCGGAGGAAAATCATGGGTTCGACTCCCATCTAGACTGCGAGGAATTTTTTTAAGGACTTTTCGAGTAAATTTCTGAAACTGTAAATTGAGAAATTACTGTACACAATTAGATCAGCAATTCGTCTTAATTACAGATTCTTTATTCTAAGAGTCACTCTGCGGCAGTGACTGAGAACTAACAGTATAAAGCGATTTATATATAACTATCATAACTTAAGAACATCAAGGGTAATGGCAAGTCATGAGCTTTTATGCTCATATATGCAAATATGTATACGAACATTACAACAGAGAAAGAAACATCGAAATGAACCTTTCAAAAGGGGGTGTGAGGGGGATGGCTTTACGCAACATCAAAACGGCACAGATTTAAACACTAATCGCTGTGTTTATTGACGTACCCAGTGTTTGGTGAAATTCTCCAACAAGCTTTTCTTTGCATGTAGTTTCTCTTGTTGGTTCCAAAGAAATCTTCCCCAGTACTGAACAGAAATTTAAGGGGGGGGGGGGGAGTGGCGACAAATTACTGTACTAAGTTTGTTTGTTTTTTGTTGTTGTTGTTGTTGTTTTGTGCAGAGGAAAAAGTTTCTCTGTACTGTTATTCTGTTTGTATTACTGTTAACATATAGTTGCATGTATTTAAGTGTACTTGTATATAACAGATTGAAATAAAAATTCTTTAGAAAAGTCTTTAGGAGATACGAGGCACTCTAAAAAAAAAATTACCATATCTTATGCTTTTGTCGCTGTGTTGTCACAAATAAGTGTAGATCTATTCTATAATTAATTTTTCAATAACCAAAAATCTAGAGGAAATTAACACAAAATGTGTCTCTCTCTGCATGTATCAACTGACCTTCGTTGTGGCCGTATTTGGCTGACTACACGATCGCGTTCCAACCGAACGATTTGAACTGTGCGTTAAAAGTTGAAATAGTAAGGCCCACTAGGTTGGAACTCTCCGCTAAATTTCGGAATCATGCGCATCTCAAACTGTAATGGCCTTCAGTGATTGTTTTTACCACCGTGGATGCACCTATACATGTCAATCGTGTTTGTGCTACAAGTGGTCTTCTTGATGTCGATTTATGGCTAAATATAAAAATATTAGAATCAGATTTCACCAAAGTAACTTTTTCCCAACAGAAATAGTTTCATTCATCTCATTAAACTTTTTTATTATTATGGAAAATTTAAATTTCATAATTTTTGTTTTGTCTTGTACTGTATATATAATCGGATTCAAATGAGTGGCTAAAAATGTATTTAATGAATAAACAAAAAATGTTTCTGTTTGTAATTTATTATACTGCAAATGTTAAAAAAATAAATACCTATATAATTCTATATTGCGTTTGGATGAAATATTATTCAAACTTCTCCCAAATTGCATTTTCCTGAGGGGTGGTCCACTGGTGATACTGAAAATTTAGGAAACACTGTACTAGAGCAACCCTACTTCCCACTCCTCCCAACCTCAATTCTGTCTGCACAAATTTATCCTGAAAAAACATGCAGCGGACAAACTAATAAATTATCTAGAAGTGAACTCCCATCTTAAAGCAGAAGTAGAATTCCAGAGACTCTGGTTGTGTAAACAGAGTTAAAAATAGCTTCTTTATTTTAAAAAATGCACTGCATTCAAAGAGCTTTCTTGTTGGAGGGGAAAAAAAGAAAAAGAAAATAGAAAAAAAAAAAAAGATTCTGTTCTTATTCTTAGGAAGCACTGCATTCTGCTCTACAAAGCAGCGTTTCAAAAAAACTAAACTAGGTAAGGCTTCTACACATTCAGTTTATCACTATTTGACCTTTCTTATAATAAGACAATTGGCAGATTCCAGATGGCTACTACAAGTGCTCAAGAACTCTCTATCAAGAAAAATTGCTTACCAAGTTCGCTCGCTTATCTTATCCTAGGTAAACTTAGTGATTAGTACAATGGACGATAGTCAGGGCAACAGGGTTCGGTATTTTTCGCTTGCCCTATCGCAGTTCACAGTAATTGTGCAGACGTGTTTATGGACGAATTGACAACATGCCACTAATCACATGTGCAATACTTGCACTCTATTCTTCCGCGCCACTTAGAAGCTAGTGGAGATATGAAGCAAAAAATGATGGAGAAATCATCTCCAATTTCAAATGTACGAAGTCAAGACTGGTATGCTGTAAACATATACTATACATATCATTAGACCTAAGACATTTAACTACAGGTTATATACTTTTTTTTGTTGTTTTTAATTTACGAAATGAAGAGTTAGGGGAAAATAGATTTATTTTCATACAGTCTAGTTTTCACTCCAACGATCCCATAGTATTATACTAGTACATTCGCAGACAAGATTTCTAGAAGGTGGGGGAAGAGGAGGAAAGGAGATCATTGCTTAAAATTCGAAAGAAACGCTATTAAACTTTATATCATATTCAACGGGTAAGAAATAGAATTTAAACCAATCAAATACTGCATTTCATTTTGTGCCTTTTAAAAACAATATTAAATTACTTTGCAAGTGCTCTGGTAAGCTACAATAACAATTATGTCACTAAGATTCTCATTAAGATCATACACTGTTTTGTGGAAAGGAGATGTCAAGTTGAGTCGCTCGGTGTCTCCTTCTCACAAAGCTACAGCTGATCATTAATAATTATCTGTAAGGAAAATCATAGTCGTATCATCAGCAGTAGCATCCTAACAATCTTTTGCGGCAAAAAAATTTAAATTTTTTTTTTTTTTTGGTTAAAAGCTCATCTGGATGTTTATTTCTCTGGGCTATTATAATGTTTGCCTAGCTGCGAAAACAATCTTCGTTTTCGGCCGCATGATCATTATTTTTTAGAGTTCACATTGGATATATCTCGTCGAATTCATTCTTTACTAATTATAACAAAGAAATGTCTGCACGTTGTCAGCGCAGATGGGCTAAGAGCAGTGGTGAACTATGGAAATTTTAACAAAGGGCTCGCATTGTCGAGAAAGAAAGAAAGAAAAAAAAAGGCTTAATTTAGCCCTTATGATATTTATATAGCGACTTTATAGAGCTTCTGACAGATATGATAATTCCTGTAGGATATCAATCATTAATGCTAGATCTTTTAAAAATTCCAAATTGAGAAGTCGGTTTAAAAAGCCCTTATATTTTATCGTTCGATGCAAAATGCTTGTATAAAGCTGGGTAATTTCTCCACAAAGCAAGAGCCGTTCGTAAACTGCAAGCTGTCCATCGTGGTCCAAACACACGGCCGATCTTTAAAATTTCGATACCAAGGTCTTATGCAATCGTATTTAATTCTCGTTGATTTTTTGGTGATTGATGATAAAAAGCATATAATTTATCCATAAATATTTCAAAATGATTTATTTCTTTAATGTTTTTTATCGACTCGTCTGATGCTAAGTGTGAACGATGATGCAATGCCAAATCACAATGCTGGGAAATTTTTGTAATAGTTTGATTGCAACACCTGATTTGTTTCCTAACATTACACTAGCTCCATCAGAACAAAATGCAATGAAATGATTTTTTATATAGTTATCAGAAAAATCCTGAATTTAAAGTAGCAATTATAGTAGCATGTATACATTCCACGGTGGTATTTTCTAGTTCTACAAGATTATTAAACAAGAAGAACAAGGGGCTCGCGCTAGCTCCTTATAGCTCACCACTGGGTAAGAGCAAGTTGTTTAGCCACCTACTAAATTATGAACCAGTTAACTTGGAACACGTTCTTATTTTATCACCAGCATTAAGCCCGTGTAAACAAGACCCAACCGACGTCCTATTTACTTCCAGACATTGTTGACCTTATCGCAAAGTGTCATACTGCTTTATATCCCTCCCCTCCTCATTATCACAGTGAGATTACTTTTTTGTGAAAATAATTACGTAAATTGTACATTTTTCGGCTTTAAAGTTTTCAGGTAAAAATATAAATTTTAAAGTTGAAGGTTCACATAATTTTTTCACAAAAATTAAAAAAAACGTCCGTGATACTGGGGAGGGGGGGGGGATGTAAAACTGTATGACACTTTGTAATAGGGTCAATAATATTTTAAAAGAAATGGGACGGCGGTTGGGTCTTGGTTACAGGTGTTCTCGTGCTGGCAATAGAATAACAATGAGTTTCAAGTTGACTGGCCCATAATTTAGTAGGTTGCTAATCAACTTGAAACTTGCTCTTATCCTCTTTTCTGCAGTGAGCAGTCTTTGTCATAATTAGTCAAGAATAAATTTTGTTGAGATACACCCAGAGGAGAGCGTTAAAAATATTAATCAAAAATAATAATTGATTAGGAACTTCCTAATAGGAAGACTGGTTTGCCTAAATACCACCTGTATCTTAAGCGCCTCCGAAGTGCACTTGCATGGATGTCGCAACTTTTATAGGGACTTTTTAAAAGATGGTGAATAAACCGGTGTAAAAGTGATAGGGATTTTTCTCTTCCGGAAACTCGAATTTTCATCCCACTAAACCAGGTAGAACACGTACACAATTAAGAGACAATATACTGGCCTTATAGTCCTAATTTCTTCGAACATTAATACCAGCCAATGAACATGTTAAAATCATAAGTCAATAACTGATTTCTCGACATATTCAATAGCATTTCTAATTGTTTTTACTGTCGATTTATATATCAGTTAAAGGAAGGTTTACATTTTCTTTTCATTATGTTCAAAATATGCTTTATCTTTGCTTTTACTTCTGTTAGTTTGGTGTTTGAATAGGAAGCCCTAACATCAACAAAGAGAAAGTCGACCACCCAGAAAATATTCTCACCATCCCTCCCCCAACATTTACCGCATTGATATTTGAAAAAAAAAAAAAAAAAAAAAAAAAAAAAAAAAAAAAAAAAACAGTTAATTATTATAAAAAAGAACACGCCCGTTAACACTCTGACATAACATTAGCGCTGAAGGATATATGCGCTATTCCAGTCGCACTACATGTATACGGATGTACAGATATAAAACAACTCTAAAAATATTGTAGTGAGATATCTGACCTGATGAGGATGTTTATCTGATCGTAAAATGCGTAAATGTACACACATTAACTGATAGCGTACGAGTTTTCTGCATGTCATATTTATTTTTCTATAAACCGAATAATTCTCTTGTTTAGAGATGGAAAGAAAAGAAAGAAATAGGCATAAGAGTAACATAGAAAACTACTTTGTGTCTGTATTACTCTTATTATGCCTATTTCATAAACATTCTTGTAAATAGCTTTACCGTAAAAGATAAATTCCAAGCTTAATTTATACCAATTTCATTTTCGATTAACATTTTAACAAATATTGTTAGTGGTCAATACATTTCATTAACTATTCACATTTGGAACTTTTTTATTTGATGTTTTCGCTATCACGTGTGAATGGTAATTTTTATTATCGCAGAATGCAAATGTTTTATTTCTGAAATATTTATTTTATTAACAATTTTGAAATTCCAAAAGTTGTAATCTAGAATGCCCAAAATATTAACAAATATGAACATTTCTTCGAAAGTAAAGAAATTTGCCAACATTAACGGGTGTGTGCAGCTGACATGACCATTGATCATACAGTAAATATCTGTCCAAAACTACGAGAAATTGTAAATCTGAATTACCTATCCAATCAATGACAAAACATTGTCGAAATCAGTTTTTGGAACGAATTACGTTTATTTGGAATTACGGCCGACGAAACCAAAGGCTACGAGACTAGAGTATTATATCCATTAATTGCATGTATTTTTCAAGTTGGTTTGACTGTTTTGCGAGATAAAAAACTTAAGTTTCCGAGATGGGAAAAATCCTGTCATCAGAGTATGAGACTGACTAACTCACCTTGAGTCGAAAAGCCTTTAGGGATCTAATGGGGCGCATAATATTAGCAATAAAACATAAAATTACAATCCTTGTCTCTTAACAGAAAATTTTAGACAATATCCACCTGTCCTTTCGTAAAAGTTGTGATAAGTAAATCAGCAGTTTCTTTTTCATTCACTGAATAACATTTTTGCTATTTCTACTTTGGTATTTCCACATTTTCGAAGATTTACTCGCACATTTTTCTAAATTTAAGAAGCAGAATATAAAAGTAATGTATGAAATATGCCAGTAAATATGGTTTACGTGAAATACTCAAGAATGGGGTCTTAAATGTACCAATTTTTTCACGAACATGTTGCATTAACTTCTTTCGGTATCAACTTGAAAGAAATGCGTAATGTGATAATGTTCGCTATTTCTAAATATTCAAACAGTATTTAACTGCATCCTTAAACTTAACTTAAGGATGTCAGAAAGGATGAATACTGACTAAAACAACATAAGTAGAAAGAATCGAGAGAGAAAAAAATCTACAAGATTAAGGTTTTATTCATTTGTATTCATGCTCTTGCTTAGGTTTCCTCACTATAATTGTTATAAGCAATAACTTTTTCCAAAACCAAGACATTGCATAATAGAGCGATGTCTCTAAATATTCTTAAAGAAGCAGTCCATGATTCTTAACAGTATGTACTGCAAAGCATACCTCGAATAAGTTCTTACCGGTAAAGAAGGCAAATGCAGGAAACTTGTATCAAAGGAATACGGTACATGTTCCCTGTTTCCGGTCCCATCAATTTAGAAATCACTTGACAGTCTGTCATATGGCTTCATATTTTCATGCAACATAATGACGAAATGACTAACAAAATTCTCCGTTTGTTGAATATTGCGTAATGGTACAGAGAAATGAATAACTGAAGCCTGCACTCGTTGCTTTGAAATCGTTTCAATTCATGAGCTTTCAATTCGTCGTCTAATGCAACAATCGACGTACGAAAGCAAAGCTTTCCCATGTGATGCAGTTAGCTACAAGGACGTTGGCAATAATAGTTTGAAGGAGACCCACGATTTATGAAAACAAATGCTAACACTGAAGGGAAAGAAGACACAACATTCTCAATAATTTTCAAGATACAAAAGTTCTTTATTTGAATATTTTCGGCGTTATTATCGTAATAATTAATTTTCTCATCAGTCAGTCTTTTTTAAAAATATTTCTCCAATGATCTTTGAAACATTTGTGACTGAAAAAAGTGTCCGTTTTTTTAGCTATATGAAAGCTTTTTATCCAAATTTCTATCTTAAGTATTTTATATAAAATCGCTGAACTAGTTTACTCGCAAAACCGAAATATAATCGAATTAAGAGGAGCGAAACCCATTAATCATTTGTTGGGCCCATTCCTAGACAACAAACATTTCTTCTAATATCTCAATACAAAGCTATTTGATCACGTAAATCTTTAAAAATAATTATTTTTATAATGATATTCTTCAGAAGAAATCATATTACGGTTTTTTATTCATTATTGTATAGCATAATCTTCGTTGTCATTTATCATTTACTGTAGAGATGTTCAGCTTACAGTCCCGGCCGACTAACATTTTCATCCGGACAAAGAGAGAATATATCAAGAAAGAAAAAAAAAAATAAATAATACACACACACAGTCAAAAACACCACCAACAACAACAAAAAAGTTCACGCACTTATTTGTGTCACCATAGACATAAACTGTATATTTAACACTCAAAATTAAAGTTTAACAAGCGTACCTTTCGACCAGTTTGGTTACTTAAGTTGGTCGATTGGTAGAGCCTCTGCTACTAATGGCTCACGAAAAAAAAGTTAAGCAAGTTTGAGCGCGGTTAGTAGTTGGAAGAGATTAAACGTTCGAAGCTGTTGGCACACTCTCCCTCGTTGAGTCTTCGGACTCCCTGGAGGTGTCACATAATAATAATGTTTTAGTTTTAACAGTTAAAGAAGTTGTCACAAAAGTTCAACTAAAATAGTGGTAAGTAGTTCCATAATATTAAGTTGTCATCTTTTAATGAAATGTAATAAATCCTATTATGATTTTTTCTATATCTGTGTATTTGCATTTTGTAGTGAATTAAGAGACATTACTGGAAATCAAATTTCACCAAGGATCGTAACAGAGAGTTACGATACTTGGTGAAATTAAAATATAAGTGCGTAAAAATATTTGTACTTTGTTTTTCTAAGCTATGCATGTATACGCTGATATTATAAATTTCGAGGTTTGAGTTATCCATAAACGGAATAAAACACTGTAAAGAACTGGCGGGCAACAACACACACCTAGTCGCTCTTTTCATGAACCTTTTTACATGAATTCTACTCTTTTACTTCAAGTGCTAAATGAAATGGTTAAATGAAGTATGGTATGATAATTATAGCACATGTTTAATTTGTTTTAACCCTTTATTCATTCAACAGTGGTTCGTTGCAACTACCGTTCAGTTTACGTAATGTTTGCGGACAGAAGTATTCAACTTAAGAATTGTTGTACATGAAGTGACCAGCCAATCAAATCATTAAAATAAATGAGCATGTCACGGTGAAATGATTAATAAAAAATTATTTTATTTTAATATTTTATTTTGCCTTCCCTCTCTCTAAAAATAAATTTTAAGGGTAGGGACGGCAAAATATGCTATTGCATGGGGTGGCAAAATTCCTAGGGTCGGCCCTGTATCCAAGTCATGCATGTTTATATTTAGCGACTAGCTAGCTTTAAGCACGTAGTTATTTGTATAAAAATGAAATGCGTTTTATATAATTTTCCTCAAATATCTTATAAGCAACAGCGTTGTCGACGAATGCATGAAATGTAGGCACGAACACGCGGCATATGTTGTTTTAAACAATGGGCTTTGATACTCAAGTTTTATGCAAGACTGATCGCAAGCACCGATTGTTCATATTCTGACATGGAATTCCTTATATATAAGAAATAATCAGTTTCATTATTCCCAGAATAACACCGCCTTCGTATTTATCGGATGTAACGAACTGCTGTATACAAAAGGCACAAGATCCAGCACATTCATGTACAGCTGGTGTCCAATGCATGAACCGAACAGCTAGTAGCAAATGACACAATAAGTATATAAATAAAGTTCCATTATCTGCCAGATCCGACTCTACTAGTAGGCCTTGACCATGAGTAGTCTCAAGGCCACTCATTGCATACATAAATTCATTTGTATAGCATAATAGCAAAATACAAAAGAAGTGGAGGTTGCCATTACTTCGAATAGTTACCTAATTGCTTTACCTAGCAACAGAATGTCTTATAGTTGACTATGGGGTAGGAGGCAGAACATTCATCGTGCAGTTAAATAAAAGTAAAGAAAGTGGTAAAATATTCGAAAAATCACTCTGACGTAGAATTTTGAAATGATTTATATTTAAATAACTAAATAAATAAACACACCATGTTAAAATAAATATAGGGGACACCCCTATTTTAGAATGAAACACAGATGTCTGTATTCCTGTTATCGTGCAGGGTTTATACTGCTATATAAGGAAAAGAAATGTAATCATAAAGTAGACCATACATTACATACTGTCAATGGCACGTGAGGAACTTAAGGGACTTCGAAAGGGGTATATTATAGGACATATCAGCGGCCTCTCTGTTGGTGACATTGGTAAAACACTACAACAACAATAACTAAAATGAACTGTATGGCACATTAGTAGTCGATGGAAATTTGATGGTGCCACCTTAGTCAAGAAACGTCCTGAAAGCAAAGGGACTAAAGTGTGCTGAAGGATGGCACGCAAATCTAGGGGTTCCAATATGGAAAGAATGGAGTATGTAATGAACTATACTGCTTGAACTCCTAGTTCAAGCAGTGTTTAAAGAACACTGCGACTGATCAGAAAAGTTAGATGTCCATGATATGGACTTCCAAAAATTTACTTTGACACTTCGCATCACATATTTGTAAGTCACCACATGTATCTATTGTAGCATCGCCACGTTTTTTTGTGTGTGTGTGTGTGTGTGTGTGTGTGTGTGTGTGTGTGTGTGTGTGTGTGTGTGTGTGTGTGTGTGTGTGTGCGTGCGTGCGTGCGCGCGCCTTATGCTCGAAAGCATCATCCCAACTTAAGTTCTGTGGCTGTGGTATCATGGTCTGGAGTTCTTTCTGTTGATATGGACTCGTAAAGTTTCCTGCATCATGATAGGTTAACGCAAACTCATATCTCTTTCAATATGACAGTACATGAAACCATACTATAGATCAGTGGTCTCCAAAGTGGGGTACGCGAGTCGATACGTGGGGGGTACGTCAAAAAAAGTTTGACGTACCCCCCACGTATTAATTTGACGTAGGAAAAAAAATAAGTATTAATTAAATAGGTTTGTAAGCTGTTAATAATAAAATTAATGTGTAAAAATATCTAGCTTTTTTTAATTATTATATAATGATACAAGGCAAAAATCTATTGTAATAAAGAGGAAATACTTATTACAATAGATTTTTGCTCAATCAATTGGAGGTACGCGCTATTTATTTTTTCTGTCTTTGGGGTACGCGATCAAGAAAGTTTAGAGACCACTGCTATAGATAATGCTGCAACATGTTTTGAGAAAAATTCTGTGGGAAAAACCCTGGCCAGCACAGAGTCCCAATGTTAACAGAATAGATCACTCACACACACACACACACACACACACACGAGACGAAATAGCACATCAGGTGCAACCAGACCAGTTCTCCCACAATGCTGTAGATGCATTCGCGGTCATGTTGACATAAGAATGGTCCAAATATCTGACGCATATTACCACAACCTAGTATACGAAGTATGCTTAGAAGGATGGAAAGCGAGATTAGGATCGAAGTGAGGCCCTCCACAATGTTGAGGTGATGGAAATTTAGGTATAGATATATGCGTGTATTACAGTGGCCATTCAGCCTGTTATATATTTTTACGACACTGCGTATCGCATGTGTATGTTATGCATTTCTAATAACTATCCAAATGATTATGGAAAAACAAGTTTAAAGTGTTGTGCTGAGACCAAAACTGAACCGAAATAGAAATGTCATCCAAATCCGCTCACTTACTGACCCAAAGTTATAGCGGTTTTACGGAAAGAAAAATGAAATTTGTCCGATTAAACTCAACGAGCTGAAATGCTAACAGCTTTTAGAAAGGATTCTAGGGTGTCTATGTGTGTATATATATATATATATATATATATATATAATGACAATAAAAACTACTAACTCACAAAAAATCATGCAATTCAAAATATAAAAATGCCATGCTCACACCAACAGAAATATTAATGATTGCTATAATAAAAGTTTTAGGTCTTTTAAGCAAGCTTAAAATTTAACTCTCTAAGTTTAAATGAAATTCATAACAAAAACAAAGTTATTAAATGAAGAATATTAAATATACCGAAAGGGTTAAAATTTGCTAAGTTGCCTTGATAGTGTTCGGCTTGAAAGACAAGCTCAGCTTAGTGCCTTTGATTAAGGTTTCACTGATACGATAGCTCTTTCGAATTGGTGATTCTCAACAGAGACCAGACAAAAATCTTATCAGGGTAAAAGCCTTATTTTCAACAGTGCTAATCATGGCTCAATTTCAAAATTTTTTAAAGTTTCAAAATATATCACTGAGAAAGAATAATGAACGTTCCTTTCATTCAATAGCTTTGTATTGCAAATTCCAACTTTCTAAGCTCTTCCTTCAACAATTAACAAAAAAAAAGAGAAAAAAAAAGGAAAATTAAAGTTTGTTACTAATATAATTCTGTTTTATATATAATTCTGAAGCTCATACACTAACAGATAAGGCATATACGTGATATATATGCCTTATCTGTTAGTGTGAACCTCCTTTCGCCACGATTGCTGCAGTCTTCGTGGCGAAAGGAGGTTCTACATCTTATTAATGTGGGTGCCATGACTGCAGCAATCCCACAGGAAATACTTTCCACAAGCGTACGATAGTAATCAATGGGAATTTTGGACCATTCTTCCCAGTGGTGGCTCGTGGCTTGAAATCGTGGGGATGCTGCAACTTTCGAAATATACATATACACACTAAGCACAGTGTATATGTGATATTTTAAACAAATCATTCTGATGTGTTTAAAATTTTTCTGAAAATCATTCTGATTTTCAGAAAAGGAGAAGCGATAGAACCAGCATATGAATGACACATAAATGAGGGAAGGAAATCTTAAGCCGCAGAAGGTCTATAAGAGGAGATTAAAGATTAAGCCTCCGGTAAGGAATATCGTATCGCACAAAAGCAGAAGTACAATCTTTGTGGCAGAGAGAATCAATGCATAGTGTAGTAGTTTGAGCAAGTATGAAGGAATTTTGAAATTAATCAAGAGATTTTATTTTAACTGCAGTGACACTATATGGAGTTTACTTTCATGTTGGAATTTAAGAGGTCAAGAGAAAGAGCATGGGAATGCGCAGTGGAAGGAGATAGACTCTTAGCCATGCTGCCGATACAGAGCGCATCCAGTCTCTATGTAATAAAGTGGCTTCGACTAGCTTCTCGGATACCACTACTACACGGCCTCCCGGCAGGCATGATCTTAACAGTGTAGAAAGTTGGGGAATTATTCGTCAGGTGATAGGGAAGCTTCCCTAATAGTTACCACGAATGTTACCATCCAAGACAGGGAAGGCTTTGGATCTCCACGGTATTTGGCATCTCCATGAAGGGCATCACTCACACTGCATGTTTGAAGACCGAGTACACAGAAACCCTGCTCTGGGGATCAAACTTAACATCAGCCATTTCAGCTCTCCAGTACGCAAAGTAGTGACATTTCACCGGGTGAAGGTCAATTACCACCGAGGTCTAGTTAGCATTTCTTCCAAATATTAAGGTATGACATGAATTTGGGAATTGTCACAGTCGTGCGTTGAAATAAAAATACTAAAAAATATGATTTTGACATATCTCCTGCTATATATTACTCAAGTACCTGCTCGAGCAGTGAGATGGAAAGTAATTAACAAGATGACGTAGTTAGATTCAATGAAAGCAGTAGTTCAGGGTCGAACGCAGTGATTTGACTCAAGAAATGTACAGGTCTCGTAGGTACGTTGACCAATATCTCTAAAAAATCATGGACTTCCGTATACTCTAGATCTTCTGATTACATCTCATGCATTCCAATAAACACACAAGGTCGTATACACCTCCTTACAGACGCAAATTCTTTCAAATATATCATTTACAGACACTGTCTTCGAATACTTTAAAATCAAAAATAATCAGCTACGTTAGTGTCCGTACTTTGAAATTTCGTCGAAAATGGACGACAACAACATTCAGGACACTGCTTGTTTACATGAGCCAACATGTTTACCTCCTCCTCTTCCCCACTTCAGAAGCTAAAAGTATAAATTTATTTCAGCAGAACATAAGAGTTATTTAAAAAAAAAAAAGTGTTTATAATAAAATATGTGTTCTTTCTGCGTCGATATTCAAGTCTGTCATGCTGTCCAAGTAGCAAGACTAAGATGGGGGGGGGGGGTTCTTCTTGTCCTTGAAATCATCTAGTGGTTTGCCTTGACACAAAGGAAACTAAAACCACGAATTTGTAAACTACACGTGTTTTAAAAGTGCGTTTCGAGAGATGAAGAAGGATAATTACTACAAAAAACTCCTTGTGATTGACTAACTCGGATTTACAGTGGAAATATTCTTCCTCGATTGGTTGCACTGCTTGGAATTATGGTAGTAGTAATTAACTTCAAGACGGTAGTATATTAAGTCTGTTAACTGCGTGGACTCTCAAACCCCAGAATTCCTGCATCTGCTAGCTATTTGCTTGTTGCTTCGGTTTTGGAAGTCAATTTTAATTCATGGATTCTTATACTGCATGAATGCTGAAGTTATTCAATGTCAATCACAATATAAAGAATATTTCTCACCAGTTCCTAAAATTGGGTGGAGAGTTGCTACTAGTGGCTGCTGCTTCCCTTTGCTTCTTGTTAAGAACGAACTCCTGGAGACGCTGTTTGACTTCAGATGAGGCTATAGCGCCTAAATAAAATAAATAAATAAAATAAATAAATAAATAAATAAATAATATATATATATATATATATATATATATATATATATACACATACACACAACTACTACTTTTAAGAATGCTAAGAGTAGCTGACATCTGATATTTCCGTGCGCATCACATAGAATTTCGTCAGTTTTAATGTAAAAAGGCGATAAAGTTCGTCTATTAATTAGCATTTTTGATCTGACTTACTAAAAACCTCAAAGTATCAGTATGTTCGATCCTGGAGCTACTGACTACAATATTTCAAGAGTGTTCATTTCAGGTCAGTATTAAACCTGGGTCGTTATGGTGATACGTTCATCTAAAACGACTCACGTTTCCTCTCCAAATTAAAAAAAAATGTATATAATTGGCATAGCGAAGGCCCTAGAAGAGAGAAAGTGATCCGAATTTTGAGAAGTGAAAAAAAAAATTAAAAAAAAAAAAAAAAATATATATATATATATATATATATATATATATATATATATATATGAATGTCACTAACTCGTAAATCTGGGTGTTTTTCATTTGCACGTTCCAAAAGAAAGCAAGTCTCGGTTATAAATATAACAATACAGCAAACCGGCTTATTATTTTTTATCCATTGAAGAGCCATTATGTTTCTTTGGAAGGGTTCGTTTTCTTAAAAATTAAAATTCTTCATGCTTAATCTTTTTTTCTTTGAGTTTCAACATTTAAACTCCAAATAAAGCTAATCTAAGGGCAGGTTGCTTCCTGAGCTCAAAGATGAAAATATTAGTAAACAAACCTGTTTCAAAACAAGATTACTGATTTATGCGATCCAAGTAGACTTATCGAATACACCACAATGAATATTATTTGTACATAATGTCGAAATGTGTTTATAAATATAGTGTGTTGATATTTTCTTAATATACAATAAAACCAAGTTCGCTACTAAATTAGGTAATAGAAAACTTCATCCGTCTTCCTTAGCCATAGGTCTATAGTACTATTTCCTATACCAGTGATTCTACATTCGAACAAAACTGTTTTTAAAAATGTTCTGTTTTGTTATTCTTAATTTGGAACTACGAAATAGTTAACATTAAGCAGTCGCTCATGTCTATCAGCAGACTGTGGGTTCCCTGATATTGTCATAAAATTTAATCTATCATTTTGTAAAAGACTGTGTGGTTATGGCAATTTTAGCGGTTTGCTGCATAAAAAGAAATAAGATATTTTCAGAATTTATTCGCAAATGCTTTCGGTTACCGAACACACAGTAAAAGTTGAGAAATCAAACTGATTGGTAAACAAAATATATGCCTGCTGAACCGTGCATTAGTCACATTTTTTACCTATGTGGTATTGTGAAAAAAAAATAAAAATCACGGTAACCTACAAACCTATAAAACCTAGCAGTATTATATCTTCGCTTTCCGATCTATATGGTGTGGATTCGAATCTTACTGTTGTATGAATGTATTTCGGTGATAGATAGTTATCTGCCACCTAAAGACGTTCATAAGGGGAAAAAAAAAATATATATATATATATATAATTCCATGCTAGATCATTAAAGAATTGTTCCTGGCAATTTAATCTTTAACCTACACGGTACTAAATGTGCAATAAGGTGGGACGCATATAAAATTGAGTCATTTAAATATCGTAAAATAAATATCTGGAACATTTTTGGAAATAAATAATTATAAAAACAATGAAATTATTTTGTATTATTACTTTGCTATATAATCATAAAATAAACTTCAATAAAATCAATACCGCTAGCAAAATCACTAAAATCAATACGCGAGGCAAACTCGGCAGGCCAATGAGTCAATCACGTATTCGCCTTCCAATCAATAGGATGAGAGTTCGAATCCCGCCGTGGTCATGGATTTGTGATGGCCGGAAGATGAATTTTCAGTATGAGACTACCTCTCCGATTACTGATAGCCTAAGTGGCTTGAAAAAGTTCCATGTTTGGCCTCTAGAGTTCCCGGATTATGTGTAAAAATTAATAAAAATACAAAACAAAATAACAATAAAAGCTTGGTCACAGGGTCGAATTCCGGATGATTGTAGAATAGCTCTCTTTACCCAGCTATATAAAGGGGAAACAAAACTGAATTTGAGAATTAGAGAGATACTGAGTGTTTCTGGTAAGATTTATGCAAGTATATTGAGAAACGGCTAAGAAAAATTGCGGAAGGAAAGCTTGGTGAAAAACGAGCTGGATTCAGTCCAAATAGAGGTCGTCAGGATCAGATTTTCACTTTAAGACAAATAGTTAAGAAATCTTGGAAATATAACAACGATTTATATTTAAGTTTCGTAGATCTGGAAAAGGCATATGAAAAGGTGCCAAGAGGAAAGCTCTTCAAAACGCCACACTTATATGGTGTAAATAGGATATTATATAAAGCAATACATAGTCTCTATTTAAGCTGTAAGTCAGCAGTTAGAATTGAGGGCGGTACACGAAGATGGTTTGAGGTAAAAGCAGGTGTGCGACAAGAGTGCATTATCTCCACTGTTATACATTATCTATATGGATCACATTATGAAGTGGTATTAAATCTGATATCAAAACTGGCGATGTAATCTCAGCTCTTTACTTTATGCAGATGATGTTATACTTCTGAATAAATCCAGTACAAGTCTGTAAGATTCCCTAACTAAAATGAATAACTCTTGTAATAAATTTGGTATGAAAATCAGCAATTAAAAGACAAAAATGATGAAAATAGGAAGAAACATCAAGTGTATCCTGAATGAAGAACCTAATAGAACAAGTAAAACATTTCAATTTTTAGTGAAGATGGTAAATTAAATATGAAAATATATAAAAGAATTAGTAAATCTGGCATGGTAGGAAGTCAGCTGAATGAGTTTGTATGGAATAAGCAAGAAATTAGTTAAAACACTAAACTAGCTACATGCAAGACAGTATTTAAAACAATTTTAACTTATGGATCTGGGAGCTGGGTTAGAAATAAAATACTTGATAAAAGATGGAGATCTTTGATATGAGAGTTCTGAGAAAGATTAGTGGAGTCAACAGATGGCATCACTGGCAGTATCACACTAAAATAAGGATATTGGAAAGAACTTGCCATGGTTAGCATTCGGGAATGTGTTAGTAGGACTTCAGGTGGTATTGGCAAGTAAACAGAATAGGAAAGGAAAGATTAGCAAAAACAAGTGTTCTTTTCCAGGCTAGCGGAAAGACGCCCAGAGGAAGACCAAGATATAGATGGATGGATAAGATCAGATAATATTAGAGTATTGACAGATAACAGATTCGTTTGGATGAAAATTGTTAATCAGAAATTAGTAATGGTAACTTTTTCATGTAGTACTATCATAATTATCCTGTACATCCCCTGAGGGTACATATCAGGAATACGATGAAGATGATTATGATGATATAATATCTTAGCCCACAAAGTGCAGTAATGTGCTATAGGTTTACAACCTTTCGTGGGCGAGAGCACATAAAAAATAAAGGGGGGGGGGGAGATAACGCTAACGTACAAAGGTTGGCAAATCAACTTCTGTGTACATGGGAATAACTTGTGCTCCATGTACGGTATATAATTCTTATTTACATAGCGGGCAAATTTAGTCTTCATAATAATATTAGTATGCCAAGCTTAATTTTTAAAAATCTGCGTTAGTAAAAACTAGGTTTAATAAAAATGCTGTTTTAATTCATTTATTAAAAAAATGTTTAACAGGTTTGGCATGATATCTATCAAAATAGAATCGAAATCTAATTTGATGTGAACGACTTTGATATATAGTTAACTCTGAATTCTGCAGGATTTATAATATTTCCAAACTGAAAATAGTTGAATTCTCTTTCTATCATTTCAAATTATTTTAGAAATTCAAAAAGGAAAAGACAAGGAATGGTATAAAAGATGCGCTAGACAGAGAATTAAATTGTATATTCACTATAGCATATAAAAAACGCCACCACTGTGCATTCCGACAAGTTTCAACACTAATTACTGTTGTCTCATAGAAGGCACGGGAACAATTCTCCTCCTAAGAAACCGCTAATTGTGCAGCCGACTTTCACAAACATCCATGCGACACTGGGATTCGAATCCGCGTGCAGGTAGCAGAGCATCAGCACTTCCTAGAAGCTAGCTCTAAGTACAATGACATTCCTGCTATCGTACCTAATTGGCTATATACTATACTAAAAGGCATTAATCAGTGTATCGGTTTATTCAGTTTGTTATATTTTATATACATTTTATATAAATGTAATAAATCCACAATCCTTTATATAAAATGTACCAAAAGATTTAAGCAAATAAGTATACTTTCGGATATTACAGATAACTGAATATAAAACAGTGAAAATTACGAATTAATAAATAACTTTACAAAAAAAAAAAAGTTAAACGAAAGATTTAATAGATGAAAATCAGGAAAAAAGTAGGAGGATTGTGATTCTAAATCGTATCTTTCCTACAAAGATATTTAAAAAATTATAAATAAAAAAGAATTAGCTCATTGTCGCATAGGAATTGTAACTAAGCAATTTAAAATAAGAATTGTAACAATTCACAATTCCTATGCCACAACTGAGCGAATATTCAATGAACAAAAAATAAACAGAGTTAGCTTACTTTGCTCATGCTTCTCCTTTTTCTTAAGCTGTTCAAGTCTTTCTTTATCTCTTCGTTCCTTTTCGAGTTTCTGCTCCTCCTCCATCTTCTTCTGCTGCTCCAGATACTCCTGCAACAGAGTATGGTCACCTGAGACCTGTGGCGTCTGGAAGAATGTAGCTGGGGCACGTGAGAAGCGTTCTTCGAATTGTTTCTGGATTGGCAAGAGGTGTTCATTAAATTTATATGTATTGGAGACAGCAAAGTTTTGATCGGTGGACGAGTTAGAGCATTAAGGGGGCAAGGCTATATTCTAACATGCTGTGAGTTAGTGATTTTAGCAGTTCTATCATTCTTTTAGAATTCCTTGTTGCGGAAAAGTACACGAAAACTAACAGGAAGAAAGTCAATTCATCGCCATATTGTATTGCGTTAATTTCAACTTAGCTTACCTGTAATTTCATCGACAGCTATACTCAGTAATCAGTATTGCACAAATAAATTGTGTTTGTCCGCTACACATTTCTATCTTAAGTATTCTTATTCTTTCAAGGCATATCTCGCATATATATTTTTTATCTAGTATGGTATTTTTCAAGCCACTTCAAGTAAGGTGGTAGCTTAACACTGAGTAATAAAAATCATCTGGAGAGAGAAGCTGGCGAGAGTAAGCTGGAAAAAAAAGTTACACACGGAACAACAGATCGGTAGTTTATATGCTAAAATTCTAAGCTTATAAAATATAGTTATTACTTTTAAGACAAAGTTTCCTGTTAGGTTTCGTGTCTTCACATGCATATGCACACTAAGTAGTCCGGTCACTATAAATCAGATCAAAATAAGATAAGGAATCGTGACGCTATGAGTATGGAATGTTTGGAATTTCGTTGGGGGAACATCTGTGGGTGAAGCACGTTGTGTTTTGGTCCGCGTATGGAATTGTGGGTAATTGTTCGCGTATGGAATTCTGGGTGATGGTTAGAGATAAGATCGAGTATGGAATCCTTGGAATTTCCCTGGGGGCACATCTGTCAGTGACATCACGTTGTGTTTTGCTTCGCGTATGGAATTCTGGGTAATGGTTTTGGAATTGTGGGTGATGATTAGAGATAAGGATTCGTGACGTCATGAGTATCGCATGTTTGGAATTTCCCTGGGGGAACATCTGTCAGTGACGTTACCTTATGTGTTTTGGTTCACATATAGAATTCTCGGTAATTGTTTGCATACGGAGTTGTGAGTAACGGTTAGAGAAAAGATCAAGTATGGAATTCTTGGAATTTCCCTGGAGGCACATCTGTCTGTGACATCACATTGTGTGTTTTGGTTCACGTATGGAATTCTGACAAGATTGAGATGTTGATAAGATAAGAATTAGATAAGTGACATCACGTAGGGGCTTTAGTTTGAGAGTGGTATTGTGGGTAATGATTAGAGAATAGAACTCTGGGATGTGTTGGTATTTGTCAGTGACGTGAGATGAGCTCATCACTTTGTGTATTTGGTTCAAGTGTGGACTTCTGGGTAGTGGTCAGAGAGTGGAATTCTGGGATGTGGCTATCTTTGTCATTGACGTGAGAGCTTTTTGTTCATGTGTGGCATTATGGGTAATGTTTAGAGATTGGAATTCTGGGCGAATATTTGGTCAAGTGTTGGGGTCTTTGGCTCGATTGTGGAACTATGGGAAAATATTTGTCAATATACCAGTAGACATTTTCTAAAATAATTAATTACTGGATATCACTGGTGTCTTCCTCCCCCCTCAAACACACTTTTTTCTTTCATGTTCACATTTTCTAAAATAATTAACTACTGGAATCTCAGTTCTACTGCTTTTTTTTTCTTTCACGTTTTTCTTGTCAATAGGTTGTAGTTAAACATTTTCTAAAATAATTAATTACAGGTTATCAGTGGTGTTCCCCGCATCCCCCCCCCTCAAACACACGTTTTTTTTCCTTTCATGTTCACATTTTCTAAAACTAATTAAATGTTACCTTTATTACAAATTCTAATCAGAATAAATATTCTTAAATATGGAGAACACATCAATGAATAACTTAATTGTTCATTTAAGTTTACAAATACACATTTATTTGACTGAAGTATTATTTACAAGTATATTCATAATAAAAAGTTAAAATATGTAATTACCTAGAAATATTTCACAAGATTTATCATCTCTCTTGCTATTTTCCTGAAGAAAGAAAAATTCCAAAAAGTTTAAAGTTTTGGGTTCGCTCTTTTTTTTTTTTTTTTTTTTCATTACGGGATACACAAAAGAGTACAGTACAGCACAACACACAAAGGCGATCTATGGTATGAAAGATCGAATTGCAGTAAATAAACTGAAAAGGCACTCGATTATTGTTACTTATAGGTTTCTGTCCAATGTGATGTCATTAAGTTGAAGTGAAAATGGTATGTTATTGTCGTGGATATGTGTGACTTCCTGTGTGTGGAATTCTGGGTGATGGTTAGAGTATGGAATTCTGACAAGTGAGATGAGTTTTTTTATTTGTTTGTTCATGTGTGGGATTATGGGTTTTTGTTCCATTAACGGTATTAATTTCACACTAGCGATATTTTTTAACTCATTTATTACATTATATATTTTTTCCAACACAAATAAATAATTATTTATTCTTATTTCATTTGAATATTAGGTATGGTACTATAATTTCAACTTAATTCCTCTGTTACAACTTCCAAAGATTATACTTTAGACTCCCATATTTTTCTTTTGCTTTAGTAAGTACTGACTGAAAGGAAATGCTTACTAAAGCAAAAGTAGTATAGTAAGTATTAAGTTATCATTGATGTGTTCTCCATATTTAAGAATATTTATTCTGATTAGAATTTGTAATAAAGGTAACATTTAATTAATTTTTAGAAAATATGAACATGAAAGGGAAAAAAAACGTATGTGTATGTTTGAAGGGGGGGGTGCAGGGAACACCACTGATAACTTGTATTTAATTATTTTAGAAAATATCTAACTACAACCTATTGACAAGAAAAACGTGAAAGAAAAAAAAGAAGTAAAACAGAGATTCCAGTAATTAATTATTTTAGAAAATGTGAACATGAAATAAAGAAAATGTGTGTGTGTTTGATGGGGGTGTGAGGGGAAACACCACTGATATCCAGTAATTAATTATTTTAGAAAATGTAAACATGAAAGAAAAAAAAGTGTGTAATTTTTAGAAAATATAAACATGAAAGAAAAAGAAATGTGTTTGTGCGTTTGAGGGGGGGGGACACCAGTGATATTCAGTAACTAATTATTTTAGAAAATGTCTACTGGTATATGGAAAAATATTTTCCCATAGTACCACAATCGAGCCAAAGACCTCAACACTTGACCAAATATCCTCCAAGAATTCCAATCTCTAAACATTACCCATAATACCGCACGCGAAAAAAAGCTCATCTCATGTCAATGACAAACACAGCTACATCCCAAAATTCCACACTCTGACAATTAACCAGAAGTCCACACTCAAACCAAACACACGTGACAAGCTCAACTCCCGTCAGTGACAAATACCGATTCTAATTCTTATCTTAACAACTCAATCTTGTCAGAATGTCATACGCGAACCAAAACACATAACGTAACGTCACTGACAGATGTTCCCCCAGGGAAATTCCAAACATTCCATACTCATGTCGTCACGAATCGTTATCTCTAACTATCACCCACAATTCTATATGCGAGCCATTACCCAGAATTCCATACGCGAACCAAAACGCTACGTGACGTCACACACAGATGTCCCCTCCCCCCAGGAGAATTCCAAACATTCCATACTCATGGCGTCACGATTCCTTATCTTATCTTGATCTGGTTTATAGTGACCGGACTAGTACTCACACTATATATCATGACAGAAATAAATTCAGCATTTATTTATAATATTTATTACAAAATATAAACTTATGGAATATTATATATAAGCAACGATAAAATGTGTAAAGTGAACTGCATCATGCAATTTGCTTTACACATCAGTATTTTTTTTTTCTCCTGGACTTCTAATATGCTAAATTAGATAATACCTGATGGTGATTTTTTATTGTTGAAATCACAGGATGGAGAGGAGAGAAGAGAAGAGATCCTCTCTATTGCTGAAACATTTAAAAGAAACTTTGAGCAATCGCATTCGAGCATTTTCGAACGTCACAAATACTTAATTTCGAAGCAAAGTATGAAAATAATATAAGATACTAACAAATAACATATTCAGAATTTCCAAGCGAGAAGTGGATACATACAAGCATGAACATGACTGAAAGAATTATTTTTAAAAATAAACGAATCTCGTATATTAGTCAATCCTTGCTGCTATTTCTAATCTACATAATCGTGGTTTCGGAGGATGCAGTTACGTATCTAGAGTAAGCGACAAGCCAGTTTAGAGACCATGAAGCGAGGATATTTTGTATCTTAACTACATGTATATCACATTGTTCGATTCATCTCTTGCAGAGGGAAAAATCCTTAATGAGATTCGAGTGATGACCTTTCCAACCAAACGATGAAGACATTTCGTTTCAGATGCCTGCCCTTCAAATTCTAAGTTGTGAATACCACATAAATGTTCGTAATTCTGAATAAACACTTCAATTTACCATCTTATCGGTGATGATAAAACACCATTAACTGACATTTTTCCAATAAATGGTAAGTCTAAAATGCGTTATGAGAATTATTACCGATTATGTTGAACCAAATCCGTTTTCATAACACAGATCTGTATGAGTTAAGAGAAATCATTATTATTGTGCACGCTTAAGTAATATTAAGAGTCTTCGCAATTTTATTCGCAATAATAGTACCTGACTCCATCCCCTCACCACCCAGAGCTAAAATTCAAGTTATCTTTAGCTAAACATAAAAATCTGTGGAGACCCAGTCAATGTTTCAGTTATATTATGTTTCCTTCATTTTGAAATGATATTTTAGTAAAATACGTTATAGTTAAAAGAGAGAGGGAGAAACTATACAGAGCACTTTTTTGGTGGAGGGGGGCCAATGAAGATGATTATTTATACAGTACAGAATGTTATTTTAAGTTATTTCAAATAGACAGAGATTAAATCAGAAAAATGAATCGCACACATATTTAATTTTTAATGAGTTTTAGCTTTCGAAACATTTCAACAGATATAGAAAATAAATATGTTTTTCTGAATTTCAAGGCCAGGTGCGAGAATGGCATATAAATTCTCAATGAGCCGACGGTTCAGTGTATTTATATTATATTATATCATAGAAAAATCCGAGTCCATAAAATTTCGCACACGTAAATCATAATGTATGAGACATGAGAATTATCAATATTAGGCAATGAACAGGAACAATTAGACTCGCAACAGCGAAACGATGTTGTGCGTATAACTTCTATGCATTCATATATTCACATATATTTTGTGAGGAGGTGTGGGAAAAATGAGGCTGTTCTAAAATCAAAACGACAATTAATACAGTAACTCACTCCCGACAACCAACGGAGGGAAAAAAATGATAAATATCAGTACAAAAAGGTGGAAATAAAATACGAACATAAGAAATGAGCTACAAAATTCAAATCAGATATTTAAAAAAAATCAAATTTCATGTCCATCTTTAAATATAATCGCATGGCTATATTTTAAAAAATATTTGTTGTTCGTCAGGACAAATGAAATATTTCTTTATAAAGATTTATATTTTATGAATATAGCATTATTACTGAGTGTGCGTGGAGGGAAGATAAGTACAGCTGTTTTCCTCTTCCAGTTCACGGCGGATCATATTATACGGGTTTTCGTACCGTAACGGGAAGTATAAATCTGACACGTCTCATTAAACACTCTAGGGAACTCGGATATCATAGGGATATTGTTAATTTGAGCAACATAATCTCTTGAGCTGAAGACTGCAATGTTTATTAAATTAACGTATTTAGATGGGAAAACCCGCCATATAAGCACAACCAGATGAATATTTCAGTATGACAACGCTTACGAAAACTTCGTATAAATACAGTATGCGGCAAAAATAGTACTGAATTATAAAGATATGTTATGGAGTCAACGGCTTTATTAACAAGGAAATGTTTACATATGATGATGATATGTACATCCACAAATATCGGCGGAATCTTGGTCGAATAAAGCATTAACGGTAGATGACGTGTTCGAAATTGGCACCTTGTCTTTCAAGGCAGGTTTCGTAGCGCATGCAAAGATTCTTTGTCATATTGAAGAAGACGGGTTGGACATCTGCTAGACATATAGTCAGGGCCGACGGTGCAACACGTGCATTTGCATGGAGCGGCAAGTTTTTGGGAGCGGCAAAATCGGCCTAAAGTATACGAAAAATCAATCATTAAAAAAAAGTCATTTATTCCTTCTCTGTTGAAACCAGACTTCAGGAAGTCGCTAAATTTTTATATAATAAAACCTCATTGTACTGCACATATATATATATGTTTTTTTTTTTTCTAAATCCTGATCATTTAAAATAATGTAGTACAGTATATGTTGCGTTTAATATCGCACTGTCAGTGTTAATATCAGACGACGTGACTATAGTAGAACACCTATTTTGCATTTATTTCCGATTCCATTGTTGGCCGTGAGTTGACCTTGACTGAGGATAAATCTCGTTTAACCAATGAGACCAAACGATCATAATGAGATAATTGGTTAAGAGTAAACCAAATAAAGAAATAGAATCAAAACACATAAATGACTATATTTATGTATTTTGACAATACAGTTGTGCAGTGATTGTTAATAATACTTTTTTGATACAGTTATTAGGATTTGGCTTTTAAAATAATTTTATCATTCCAATATGTCTGATAAAATTCAGTATAATTTTTTTAATTCATACTGAAAAGGTCCTTTGATTAAAAAAAAAATTATCAGGCGCAGAATATCTCAAACAAAAATCGGAAAAAGAACGTGATATTCAGAAACAAAACGGGGCTTTGCATAAATATCTAAAAACAAAAACTGAAACAGCTAATGTAGTACAAGAGAAAATAAGCGAAAGGACCGAAACCAAGAATTCTGAGCTCATAGCAAGTACTTCTCATTGCGATCCCAGTAATGTCGATATTAGTAGCAATTGATTTTAATTACCCATGCAGATGAATGTTTTCAGAACAAAATTCCACCGTTAAAGGGTTAATTGTCTCTCTCTTTCTGTAAAGAAATATAATTTATGATCATTTTTCACTAACTTAAGAATTTTTATTAGCTAATGTTACTATTTAGAATTTATGATCAGACATATTGAAGCCTAGCTTAACATCGTGGCTTTTAAGACGCCATTAAAAGTTTTTTTTTTTTTTTAGGGGAAAGGGGCGGCAAAATATGCTATTGCACGGGGCGACAAAATTCCTATGGCCGACACTGCATATAGTGTAATAACCCTTAGTTCATCAAGGTTTGAAGGCGGATCATGGTGGAATACCCATTCCTTTAATACCCCAAGTGATGCGAGATCAGGATACGACAATTCTGTGGACCTCGAAATGAGCCTCCCACGAAAGTGTTGTGATAAAACAATGATGACATGCTTGGGGGCATGCTTACGGAAACGACGAGCAAACTGTTCACAAACATGTAGGCTTGGACTATTTGCTCTACCAACTACGTATGAACGAAAATAATGCTCAACAATAAACGCCTTTTCTTCCAACGTCAGTGTAGACTCTACACGTGTTCTTCTATTAATGTGCATGCAGTCAAACGGCAAGTTCAGTACTTTTTTTTTTTTTTTTGCCATAACTTTCTTTCCTGCTGAACATTACGCCAAGCATGAAATACAGTGGGTGAAAGTTTTCGATTTGATCTATTGCACCAATCTATTTGGAGATTATGTACTCGTAGTTTCAATGAAATGTCATGTGAATGAAAATCTTATTTGTGAGATCACTGATTAATATGGTAAACAGCGATTTAATGTATAATATATTTCAATATGAATAAATTAATAAGTGCGACACAATATACTTCATTTCTGAGATTACATAAGATAACGAAAAACGCTTACGAAAACTACATATTTCTGAACTTTCTTTATAAGTTGTTTAAACCAACACTGCTAATATAAGAGACAAAAAAAAGATCGTATGTTAATTTTTATATTAATATTCTAGCAAAAAAAAAAAACAGCGGCACAACAGTATGCTAAATATGGATCTAAAGTAGAAAATATTCATTATGTTCCTACTCTGTGCTAAATCTAAATAACAGCATCCACTAAACAACTGCAAGAAATAGATATAGCCACGAGAAACAATGCGAATTAAAACTGATTTCACCCTAAAGTGAGAAAAATTCAAGAAATGTTCCAGTTTTTTCATAAACTTTTTTTTTATTTTTAAGGAAAAAAAAACACGTGTGATGATGACATAAGAATAACACACGTTTATAAATGGCAAGTCCTTTAATTTGTATTTTCTTACAAACAAATGGGTTTTTAATTACTGCTTCACAATAACACATCACTGGACAACCCAACAGTCCATTATCTCGTAAAATAAGAAATTGCAATGACTGAAGGTCATAATCCATTAACCAGAATTCTTGATGTAGAAGGTCATCACAATTTAACTTTTCAGCATTGTTTATTTCAAGTTTGTTTCATCGTGTATGATGACGCTTGTATAAAACGAATTATAAAAACCATGATGGGCCTCATTCAAATCTTTCTCTCTCTCTCGTGTGTGTGTGTGTGGCATTTCATTAATTCTTTATTATTGCACTAAAACGTCATTTAATGACATTAGTTTATTTAAATAATATGAAAATTACTGCATCATATTATACATACACAAGGTCGCAAAGCCTATAACAAATCGATGTTGGGGGGGGGTTAAGGCAAAATGGGATGTCATAATTCTTCTTTAGGCTGAAAAGTTCAGGAAAATTCAGCTTAATCAAACATGTTCTTTCATTACAAATAAGTAGTTTGAACAATGCTATAATGATAAAATAGAAAAATGTGTATTCAGTTTTGTAGGAATTTTTAGCTTCTATAATGGGGGAGATTAAAAATAAAATGCATTATGCAAAATATATTACGTTTTTAAATTTTGATATTTATCCTGAGATTCTTAGGAATGCTATAACAAAAGTAAGTCAGAATTACGGTAGGGTTTAGTAAGATCAGAAATTTCCTTTGGAAAAAAAGACTTACGTTCGAATCCCGTCTAGAAGCTTTGTAAAGATTTTTCAACTGTGTTAGCTGGTTTCATATGATGGGGATAGCAAAGTTTCTACCTACCCACAAAACATGCAAGCAATTTATAAACAATACACTCTTGCCTGAAGGCCTTTGCTGAATCGACATAATCTTAAACAATAACAGCAAAATAACTGTCTGCAAATAGCAAACATTAAAAACAAACTGACAGTCTAAATAGTGCGCCTATTTTAATGTATGACAAAAGCATTATTAGAGCAGTTAGTAGCTGACACATACAGATAAGTGAATGCAAGAATTTAAGTCAATCAGAAATGATGACTTTTGATGAATTTCTACACGCCAAAGTAAACAAGGTTGGTATTTTATAATCCCATTTATCAGACTGAGTGTATTTGATTTTCTCATTACGAATTGAAAAATAGAAAAGACTTTAAATTCTATTAAAAATATAAAATCTCAATAAATGTATTGTAAGGTCACAACAGGTTATCATATACATTAAGGGTGTCAGTGACTGCAACTAAATAGCAAGGAGACGTTACTGGAATCACCCCATATACACGGGCTTGTCTGAGTTACGAAAGCATGACCTATGAGATAACGTAATCACCTCAGTGCGTGTGCCCTGTTACCACGCAATCAACTTTCTACGTCTACCCGCACACAACCCATATCTTGACTACAAAACAGCCTGAAGCTACTACTGTATAAAGGACAGCATTATGATTTCTTTGCTTAACGGAATGGCCTATGATATACAATTTAGCATGCCACTTGCAATATTGGGTCTCGAAACAAGAAGAATATTTTGGCAAGAGATTACTGCTAAGAAATAAAATCGAAACAGTTCCAATATGTATGAGGATTTACAAATAATTTTCCTCTCATTTTAAAGCTATTATATTATTTTTGTAATTTCCTTTTTTCCTAATTCGACTATGTAAATATAAAACAATTATACTATTTGTGTAGATATCACACTGACACAAGTATATTTAAAATGATGCCGCATCAGAAAGTCTAAGCAACTTAAGAAAAATTTTGAATTTGTTTCAAGAAAGCAAATCTGAAACACGTCATTTAATATACTTTAAACATATGAACATCTTAATTATTTTAAAATATTAGGTTCGTCGGAAAACTTATTTTCCGATGATTTCCAAGAGAACTTTTTCCTCCCACGAAATTCCGGTGTTTTCATTCAGCAAAACAAGAAAACTAGACTGAATGCTAGACCTAACAAGACATAAGATTAAGCAGGTATCAGTAACTACTCTAATCATAAGGTTGATTAAGAAGCCAATTTCTTGGCCTACTGACCTTAAACGTAAAGGAGAGAAGATGAGATAGATGAAATTTCTAAATCCGAACAGAATCCAGTTTCTGATTTCAAATATGATAGTATGAATGTTATATGTGATTGCTCAACATTAAAAACTAGATCTAAATTTATTTAGAAATTTTAAAGGCAACTCCACGTGTTTCATTTTTTTTTCTTAAATGTGGAACATGATTCATGGAGTGGACGAAACTACAGTTCTGTGAGACATTTGAGAAAAAAGACGTTGAGGGAAACGCCAAATGTCACAAAGAATAGCGTGTCTGTTTAAGTATTATGACAAGGAAACTAAATTCATAAGCTGCATGTATTATGTTTGTTAGCTGTGCATCTTCTTTAGGAAATGTTTGTTTTGAGGAGGTAAACCATCCGAGTTTCGGGAAAGAAAAACCATATCACCCTCACTATAAGATTAGCCAACTTTACTCTCGGTTGAAAATTTCCGAAATAAAAAAGCGTAATTATCATTTAAGAATGATCCCTCTAATCCCATCAAGTATGGCGTGTTGCATAAGAACACAACATGTCCTAGAAACTTAATTTTTGTGATTATTTTCGTTTTTTTTGTTAAAATCAGAATAACGTGCAGAGGGTTCGAAATGGAAAAAAGCATGCGCAATGAAAGTGCAGGCGTCACTATCAGATTAAGGTTGTATGCTTCCGAGATTTTACACCGACGACGTGATCTATATCTTAAATAAGTAGAGTTGCGAGATCATGCAAAAATCTCTTAGAGACATCAATGAGTTAAAAAAAATTATCTAATCGAACTTATCAAATGAAAGTAACATGTTATCCAGCTTTCTCGCTAGTTAGTTCAAATGCATTAAAAGTAAGCTGATTTTGAGTTTGTCATTTGGATAAGAGATAGCAAATTTTGAACTGTTATATACTTGTTTATGGATCGGAACGCTGAAGTTCTTAATAAAGTGCGTGAATTGGGGATGTTTATCATAGCTATGATCAAATCTACGTAATGTCATCAAATGCAAAGCCTGGAAGTTAAATTGTCACTCCAATTAAACTCTTAATCTTTGTATTTCCATATTAATATTATGAAATACACCACAAAAACAATTCTATAAAACAGTTCCTGAATAGTAAATTCTTTTTTTTTTTTTTTAAAAAAAGGATAAAAATTACAGACAGAATCCGTCCGCTAGATATCGGTCCAGTCTCAGATGTTCTTCAAATACCATTCTCATAAGTATTTAGTATCTTAAGTATCAATTTTATGGGCTCAGAACAATGACGAAAGGTGAACATCTTCAAGAAATCATGCATGTAGATCATAATTTCTCGAAGTTCTTGCGCAGTCAAGTAGAAAATATTTTTATTCATTAAACTGGAAGAAAAGATTACCTTTACACTCTGCTGTTCGTATGGTAAAATGTAAGCACAGGAGGACAAAAATGAAGATATGAATGTCTGTCTATCAGAATATAGAAGAATTAAATCCTGCTTATTACAAAATGCACAGAAAAATGATCCTCGCAGTCGGTACATGTTCTTTCTTTCAAACGAACGCGTGTAATTTTCACAGTAGCTTCTGTAATGTATCCGCCATACGTAAAAGTAAGACACCTGAAGAATGATTTTTCAGAGGCCACGTGCATTGCCGCAAAGATGATACGAAGCTATGTTTATGAAAGGTTCGGGTAGGTTGCATTATATATAAATTTCCCCACGCCACTTCAGATCTCCAATAAGTAAATAATAAGTTTCACACGGGGCGGTGAAAATTACCTACCACCTAAATTTAACTGTGTAATAGCAAAATTTCTACAGATCTGTTGATTAAAAGCATGCTTAATCGATTCACTGCCTGACAGGGCCTATCTATAATCCTCAGTACTGCGAGAAGATCTAAAGACTATGTATCTCTTTTCGGATGGGCATTTACCTCTACTCTTTCTTAAATAAAGAAAACAAAAATGGGCTTCTCTACCAATCTTAGCGCTTTTCTCTATGCATAAATCTGTCTTATCACAGCTGCTCCTATATTTGAGGTAGCTCATACCAAAACCTCCCTAAAATTTCTATTCTGTTCAGAACCTACAGTAATGTAATAGATTATCTCTCTTACTGAATCACTTCGTTCTATCACACCAACAGTCTTATGTAATTCTATACGCATACTTGAACTAGAGTAACCTCCGCACTCACAATTTCCTCAAAGCTCAAAAATACATACACCCTCTGTCCAAAAAGAAACCGAACTTTTCGAAAATAAAAGAAACTAGTGGTGCCACCTGTTGTATCTTTTTTGTTGTCGAAAGCGGCAACCTTCATTAGTGTTGTGTCAACTGTTTATGACATTTGTTTAGCCGAGTAATAGTGCCAAAAGTGGCAGTGTGTTTTGACGAACACAGAACGGTCGGTCGTCACGATATTCATGCCGTACGCGACGAATTCTGGCTATCAATCGCTTCAAAACTTCGAGATAAAACTCACCATTGACAGTTTGGTCAGGCGGAACGAATTCTTTGTGGATAATGCCCTTGGAATCGTAGAAACAAATCAGCATTGTCTTTACTTTTGACTTCTCCAAGCGACTTTTTTTTTTCCGGATGGCCCTCTTCTGGTGGTCTCCACTCAGAACTCTGTTTCGGGTTCATACTTAAAACACCACGTTTCGTCACCAGTAACGATCGTTTCAAGGAAGTTTGAGTCCTTACGAGCGGTTTTAATGAGGTCCTTGCAGTGTTCAATTCGATACATTTTTGGTCGTCGGTCAACTCGTGGGGAACGAATCGCGAATTCAATCTACGAAGGCCCAAACTCTTGGTCAAAATGTTGTGCACAGTTGATTTTGGAATCCTCAATTCATCTTCAATCAATCTCACGGACGATTTCCGGTTTTCTTTGATGAAATCACGCACTTTTTGGATGTTAACTTTGCTCAGTCCAGTTTTTGGACTTGAGGACGGCTTTTCGTCGCCCTCAAGCGTCTCACGACCACTTTGAAATCATTAAACCACTCGTAAACTTGAGTACGGGATAAGCATTCATCACTATATGCTTTTTGAAGCATTTGATGCGTTTCGGTAAAACTTTTACCAAATTTAACACAAAAGTCAATCGGAGTTCTCTGTTTGAAACCCATTTTCCGACAGTTCGTCAAAACACACTGTCACTCTTGGCACTATAACTCGGCTTCTAATGAAACAAATGTCATAAACAGTTGACACAACACTAAGGAAGGTTGCCGCTTCGACAACAAAAAGATACAACAGGTTGCGCCACTAGTTTCTTCTATTTTTGAAAAGTTCGGTTTCTTTTTGGAGAGAGGGTGTACAAGTAACAAATAATTAATACCCATCTGAAAGTCCAACTTCAAGCTTATCTGAAACACTTCTTTCTTCAACATAATGAAAAAAAAAAGTAATTATCTACATTTGTACTGGTTGGAAAGAATTCCTTTTTCAGTCTTCCGAAGAATTACAACTACGGTTATTCAAGACAAATATCAATAACATTTCCTGATTCTACTTTATAACTCATCCACGATAATAGTGCATTATTATAGACCATATTTTATAAACTCTTTCTTTGAGTTAATCTTGTTGTTAAACTGTTAATCTTGATCTAGAATAATAGCGGTCAAAAATTATATCTTCAGCATTTAAAGAATAAGAACCGAGATTATATATTTAGTTTAATATTTTTGGCAACTGGCAATATGAGTTAAATATGAGTTCTGCATTGCTTCAACCTTGGTATTACCTCTGGGTCTGGCTCCCACTGAAGAGACCTCAATAAAGGTCGAAACTTGTCTGGGTAGTGACCCTTCTCATAATGCATAGCATTATACATGTCCGCAAGAAGATGTGCTTTGCATTATGGGATACCAAGGAAAGTGATGAGAACTTCGTTCACCTTTGCCACGAGCTGCCCCAGTCCTGAACATACTTCAGGCGCAAACTTTGTTTGCTTATACTTGGATAAAGGATTAAACTAAATATATAATTTATAGTCTAAGTGGGGGAAAAAAAAACTTCCCAAGAACCGAGATTCTTTTTTTTTTAAAGTTCCATATTTTGAACTAAACTCTCACCGATTACATTATTTTTAAGATGGATGAAAAGTGAATATTTATTGACAGTCGACCGATTTAAATTCTACATGAAAACTTACCACACCAGACTAGACTGAAAAGTGACGCATACTAAATTTTAAGACGTCTAAATTCTGTAAACAATGCTGAAAATTCCGGCAAAAGTTTACTATAGGTAATTGATTCTTTCCCCTATTTCTAACTCTTGTCGATAAACAAAGTGTATTCTGAGAAAGATCGTGCTATTCATACACAATATAATACTGTGATCAATATAATTCTTATCGCAAGCAATCTTTTCATAAATATCATTGTTATGACAGGTACTGAAACTAAGTTTTTCGGCCTTGTCCTTATGACCTCATCCTACTTTTCATGAAAAAAAAAAAAAAAAAAACACTTAAATAAAAGATCATGAAACTTTTTTAGATTATAAGCTTGTTCAAAGTCACATTCTAGGAAAACAAAGTTTTGGCACTCAATTGATATCAGAATACTAGATAAGACGAATACAAGCTAAAACGCGTGAGGCCTGTTTTACTTGCAACACAGTAAACAAGATTTCAGTAAGAGGGAAAAAAAAAACTGCAAAAAAACTCAAGAAAAATAGATGCCTAAAATCTGAGACCAATAATTTTCTTCTTGGAATTATTGGAACTAAGCCAAAAGACCTTAATCAAGGCTGTATATTTTAATGACAATGAATATAAAAGTGTTTTTTTTTTTTTTTTTTAAACTCAGTATGATGTGGACAGCGTGCATTTAGAATAATTCAGATCTAATCTAAAATTGTAAACCTGAAACATGGATCCGCTTTCCTAGTATTAAAAAGATTGTATAGCATTATAAGTATTTGAACACTAATGACTGTTAAGGGAACAAGTTTAAGCAAAAATCAATAAAATGGCGATTAACGTTTGCTATTATTATGCTATGTATAAGGAAGATAACATGCTGGTATGATGCTTCATGCAGAAGTTGCTAGTTCTACACACGCAGTCCTGTAGAACATCTGTGAGATTTGTTGCCCTGTTTTGCTTTTCCTAAGTTCAAGAAGATATGTAAAATTATAAAACAAAAAAGCGGCGTTTTAATGGTTGAGAAACAATTCTGGAATTTTTGCGACCTCCAAACTTGCCGCTCCTAGGCATTGGCTTAGTTGGTTACGACGGTCCTAGGACTAGGCGTCAACCAATAACGAAACTCTGTTGAAACAGAGTTAGGCATTACTTCACAAGACTTTCTTCCATTAAATGTAAGGTTGAACAGAGCATTAAGACTTTTCCACTGATCGTATCAAGCATATCAAGTTTATTCTAAAATGTTGGTGCAGTCCTTGTTACTGCAAAATCTAGAAGAGTAAAGTTATTCTTGCGCATTTTCATTGCTTTTATTTGTGAACTGTGTGAAAATTCTTCAGCGAGAGAGAGAGAGAGAAGACGGAGAAAATATTCTCACAAAACAGTAGACCCAAAATAATCTATACTCCAATCATTTTTCAATCCATTTTTATTGATATTTCAACCCTAAATAATAATACCTACTTCTTTAATGATATTACACACAGCCCTGAATGTATAAATGTGGTTCGCTTCATGTACGTTCAACGCCTGAAAGCGAACGTAGACCAAGATCATTTAGATTACGCCATTATCCATATGTGAAACTCCGACTATGACGGGAAGAACCTTCATCATGGCTTTTCAATTACATGTGAGTAGGCCAGTTTCATACGGGGAGTGAAAGGTTTTTTTCCTGGAAACTCGGGTTTTTCGTCTTTCAAAAGCAAAGATAAACCGGTCTCATGAAGTACTTATCTGCAGACATACTAATATTATGCTCAACCTATTAGCAATGGTAGCAGAGATATTATACTCAACGTGCACGTAGGTATTACAAGACCAATGAAATAAGTATGCAATATCCCTATAGTGAAAATTCTTGGAGGAAGTTATTATTTAGGAAGAGAGTGCTCTAGAATTAATGAACTCAAGCAAAATCATTTTTCACATAGCTTAATCTAGGATTTTTATTTGCAGCATGAAGTTTTTGCCTGTACGGACAAAAATACAGAAAACCCTTGAACTGTTCAAATTGCCATTTCTCTGTTATTACATATACATAGCTGGAGCGGAGAATCAAACTGAGACAATTATAGCCTGCGGTTAAAATAGATTCTGTTAGAGAGAGAGAGAGAGAGTTCCCTTACTTTTGATACTACCCAGTTACCAAAGATGTAACCATCTCTTTTTTGAGATACCTCCGGCCTTTCCTGGCATAAACACTTCACATCTGTAGCCTTTTAGTCTCCAAAATACTAGGTATCGTTTTCCACTTCTCACCTGTACAACTACTAACAATCTTGGAATACTACTCACACAACTGGAGTGGTGCACCACAATATCTCCCTAAAATGTTTGCAGTTATTCAGAAGAGTGCATTTCCGTTAAATTGATGACCATCTTTCATAATATTCACAATCATGCCTATGAAATCTAGAGATTTCATGGGCAATGTTCATTAAACTGGCCAACATTCCTCCACTTTCCTGTGTTCTTTACAGCATGAGGAATTAGAACTAAAGAATACAAGCAGGATAATAAATGGATGGTGAGCAGCTGATTGATATCCGTTTAATGTTCAAATTCGTACACCGAATAAATTTTCTTACAGCTGACCTGGTTGGCCAAGTGGTTAGCGTATTCTCTCTCTAGCCAAGAGGCTGCGGGTTCGAATCCCGCCAAGGGCATGAACGTTTGCGATTGTCCTACTAACCATTTACCATATGTATTGTTGGAACCTGTGTCTTGGTGCAGTATGACCTTTGATGCCTTTGCGCTATAAAAATCAAATCAAATTTTCTTTCATTTTGTCTACTTCTGTTCTTTAGAATAGCTTCCTCATGCTGTTTTCCCAACGACTACAACTGTTCAAGAAACACATCAACATATTCCTACTTATCGCTTAAACTATCGTTCAAACAATGCATTGCTGAGCTATAGATTTTATAAAACTAAACGTTTTGCATTTTTGATTATTATTTGTTAATGATTTCATGTAGAGATGATCGAGTTAGGGTAATATTATCCGCACTCTGTGAAAAATCATTCCTACAATGCGGACAGTCATTTGTAATCCTCACTATTTAAGAAATTTTATTATCTTTTGTAAAGATGACTCCTTTATTCTAAGACTCTGAAATAACAGACTCCTATGGAGCAACAAACTGTATTATCAGTATAACCGGCAGACATGTCCGACAGCCGATCTTCAACTACACAGATAATGGTACTTATTTTACTACTTTAATCCAACAGTGATGTTTAAAGACGCCCGACTGTATTATGATTGATTCATGAGGGTAATCGGAGCCACTACTTTGAGCGTCCAGTTCTTAAGGCCACGTGCTATAGTGAGGTTTCGAAGAACTTCATGGTATCTACATTAATTCTAAGGAAATAGTCTTGAATGTTTTAATGCGATATTGCTCCACTGAATACATAAAAATTTGCAAGCACCCTTAATTTCACTATCTAGGAATCAAGATATCTGAATTACACAGAGAACTTTTGCATTTGATTAAAATGGAATGCCGGATCAAGGCAGGACCGAAGTACCAATGCTCCACCTCATCGGTTGCAATATTATTCCAGTGAATACGATAATTCACTCTATGTTATTATTTTTTTTTTTTTATTAAAACCGTTTTTCGTCAAAAAAATATTTTTGACAAAATACACGAGCTGAGAAAAGAACAGTGTGATAACACTGTAAAACAGTGGCAGCCAATCATCGATTATATCTGGAATTTGACGCGAATCAAATCAGATGTACTGAAATATATCTTGGGGCAAGTTTTCAGCAAGGCGAATCTCTTCTAGCCTATATTTTTTTTCCTAAAATAACAAACAGAAAACGTTGTTTCTGTTTCTTTTTCCTCTACTTCGCTGATACCAATGGGGAACTTTTTTTTTCTATCGTACAAACAATGGACACAGGTGGCAGGTATGGTATCCCTCCTCGAGTTAAATGCAATTCCTGAGTGGAAACAGTATTGTTCATAATTCATGCCACTAGCAACATTCGACCTCGACTTTACTCTGCTCATATTACCAACTTCATAATCCTCCATAATCCTTCCGGGCATCATATGAAAGGTTGCACAATTTTTATTCAAGTATTTTTAAATGAAATCGAAATAAATGCTTTTCCGTATTTATTTATATTGTGCAATTGTTTTGGTTTCGCGTTATGATGCATTCACTAGAGAAGAATCGCTTTGTATGATAATGAAGTATTCGTTTGAGCTGTGATATTTTCTGTCATACAGAAAGAGATACAGATCATACAGAAAGGAAGAATTACTCATTGTTTACCACATTATAAAGACAAGTTCTTCAAGTTAAAATGACAAAGTCAAAGGCTCCACTTTCAACTTAGGCAATAAAAATAATTTAGAAAGTAAAATATACATCGCAAAATATTGCAAGTCACTTCCGCTTGGCTCAGGTTGAAAAAAAAACAAAGAGTGAAAGATTTTTGCAACAGCACAACACACAGAGAAGAAAGAATGGTTAACTCACACTTACTTTAATCCTATCTTGTAGCTGTTTCTCGTGTTGTTCAGCTAATTGCTGCTGTTGTTGTTGAAAATGCTGCAGGAGAAGCTGCTGTTGAAGTTGCTGTTGCTGTTTCAACTGCAGCAGTTGTTGCTGGAACTGCATATGTTGTTCATGAAGAGCAGGATTAAGGATGGTATTACTGAGATTGTTTGCTAGCTCACCTGCGCGCTCTCTTCCCATGATGGACGATCCCCCAAAGCCAGGTCCGCTCATATCTGAAGCAAAAATTCCTTGTGTTAAATAAAATACATCGCTCAACTGAAAATAAATTAATGTTTCTTTAGATATGTATGATAAAGTTAATTACATACAAAATTATTCAATAGAAAAATCAGCGTTTTTCAGAAATAAGATGATCGAGTAAGAGAATGACAACTTGTGAAGGGCAGAAATCCCCTGCCTCTTTTAATTTCATCAAAAAATTGCGAGAACCACATCAAATCAATGTAAATGATCACACACACACCAGAAATATTAAATATTAATACAAAAATCAGAATGGAAGGGAAAAAAATGTCTTAAAATTTAAAATTCATTGGGTTTTTTTTTCTAGTGATCGTAGAATGGTTATACAGAAAGTTTTAATATTATAAAATAAATCAAGTAATAACTAGATTTTGTTTATATTAGCAGTTTTGATCTTTTAAGAGAATTTTTAAAATATGTTCTAAAATAAAAAAAAAGTCAAAAAATATTCTAAAAAAAAAAGTTGAAGTATTTTTTAATGTAACTCCTACCAGCGAAAAGTTGCAAATCAACAGTACTGTTGGATTAAGATTTTTTTAATTTTTATATTTACTTATTTTTTAACATAATTCCATAAACTCCGCTCTGAAACCAAACATGGAACTGTTTCAAGTCACTTCAGCCTCCAATAATCAAGTAGCAGTGTCACATTGGCGATGATCTCGCACGTAGTTTTTCACAAACATGTACCCAAGGTAGGGTTAGAACCCGCGGCCTGTTGGTTTTAGACTGGGCATACTATCCATCCATTCAGAAAACCAGGCTGGCTATCATAATGTCACTTTGTGAAGCGATATCATTTTACCCCCCCCCCCCCCCACACACACACACATCTCAAAGTGCCACATTTTCCTGAGCCTCCTCCTTCAATCACTAACTTACTTTTAATATTTTCATTACTTAAATGCATGTTAGTCAAAACATCTGTATGTAAAGATGTCAGTAAGCTCTATACAGATAATTACCAGAATATTAGACAGAGATTTTAATACTCTTTGATAATCAGAACTTCTACAATTTTCAGATAACATTAGTTATTTTTAAAATTGCTAACAAGAAGGTGAAAACATGCATATTAGTCTCCAAGAGTGATTAAAAGATACGATAAAACTATCACTGGAAATTATACTCATATGAAACCTTGAAATATACACGAATTACGAATACAACAGTTATTACAATCCAGTATTAGAAATTGTTAGCAATATGAAAGGAAAGATAATGTTATGTATGTATATGTAATGTAGATATTGGTCTTCCTATGGGTCTTTTTTCTGCTATCCTGGCAAAAACACTTGTTTTGCTAACCTTTCTTCTTCCATCTGTTTAAGTGACCTTACCATCTGAGATTAGCTAAGCTAACACATTCCTAGATGCTAACAATGTCAACTTCACTCCTAACATCCTCGTTTTTAATATGACACTGCCATTGATATCTGTTCGCCTCCCTAATTTTTCTCAGAAATCTTATATCTGTGGTCTGATGAACTGCTTTATTTCTAACCCAACTCTCCAATATTTAAATTAAAATTGATTTGAACACTCTATACAGCTAGTTTAGTGTAAACACGTAATAAAACTATCATCTAATCAAAAACTGTCTCACTAGTATTTTGACTCATTTCTCTCTCTTATTCCATATATATTTATACACTGTTGACTCTCCACCTTACCAGCTTTACTTATTTTATTGTCTACTTCCATATTTAATTTGCATTTTCACTGTTTTACAGGTTCTCCAATGAGAAAGCAGTTTAAGTTTTCCAAGTTTCTACCAGTTTTCATAGATTTCATCTTTTTAATGCTAATTTTCATGCCAAGTTTGTTATAGAAGTAATTCAATTTCATCAAAGAATTTTGGAGACTTGCACTGGATTTGTTATGGAATATGACATCATTCGCAAAAAACGAAGAGCAAAGTTTCATATTTCCGATTCTAAATATCAGGTTCAATACCACTTTCTCTCATATCTTGATCCATATAGATGATGAATCAGAGTGAAATAGAGTTAACTCTTTTCTTACACACTTTATTTTGTGTAAGAAAAGAGTTAACTCTATCTTCACTCTCCGCCTGTATGTCCTTCAAGTGTAAGTGCTGACTTAGCCTTAATTAAATACACTACATCATGACTTACCAAAAGGATATTTAAATATGTATGCGACCCTTTTTTCAGTAGCGAATCTAGGAGAAGGGTGATAGAGTGGATCGCGTCTCACACCAGAAAACAGAGCGAAAATTATTGTGATTTTTACTAAACATCATAAATACGCTGATTATTTGAGGCCTGAGTTAAAAAAAATTAAACTCAGGTTTCAGGATAATCTGAACAGTTCAGATTATCTAACCCTTAGCACACCCACAGTACTAATACTAACTAATATGCTATAGACTAACATCTTTTCGTGAGTAGGATTTACATAAAAAGTCATATTACGGAAACATTAAGTCTTAAAAAACATTAAAAATATTTAAATATCTGTTTCATCTCCTTCAGCAAAAAAAAAAAAAGCTTTAAGTGTGAATCCATCCTTGAGAAAAATATTTCTGCTTAAATTAAAATAAACTGATCTCTCTAATTGAGCATTTTATACTTTTAGAAGTTTATAATCTCTCCGGTGTTATCTATATTATCCTTTTAATGTTAACCAACTAAAGGCAAGTTAGCATACTTCATACTAACTTCAGGACAGTTTTTCCTCAACAAACAGACAAACCGGTCTGAAAACATATATAATTTACAAACAAAATGTGTTTAATAGGTGGAGTAGACTGGTGTTCCGCGACGAGTTCTTGATGCCGCATGATTCAAAATAATAATAATACAGTAGCTGTTATTGACATTTTCCCCCCTCTCAGAACATATAATCTCTTCTAGTAGAACTGGGAAATAGAGAGAAAGAGAGATTATATAATTGTATATATATATATATATATATATATATATATATATCAAATCAACTATCATATATGCAGCTATATTAATTAGCATTAGAACATTGGAAAATAACATTTAAAATGGATAATATCTAGTAATGTAGTCACCCACATCGCTATAACATTATTTACTGAAACATTTCAACATTTTCTTGGTTGATTTTTTTTTCCATTAAGATTTGTTTGTTTTTTGTTACATCTTACCTATATCATTAACATAAACGAAACCATAGTTACCATGTCTACCGCATACGGCACCAATACTCATGCAGTAAAATATTCACATCAACATATTAATAAGCTGTTTGTGATCAAAGAAAAACTGAGCAAAATTATGGTATGGAAAAACCTCTCTCAAATGTGATGTACATAAAATTGTTAAAATCAGTACACGTCATGAAGATATTGAAGTTTTAGAGTTAAGACATGGGCACAGATACACACTTTCTTAAGAAAAATAGCTGTCTTAAAAAAATAATAAAAAAAATATAAAAAGAAACGAACACCTGATTACGATCTGCGTACACAGGTAAGAAATAAATATTCTCATAACAGTTAGTACAATCTTACGCAATCATGGTGTTTCTAACAAATATTTTTCTACCAGTAAACGTTTTATTTAAAACTTGTGTTCATATTCACTGTCAGCTCACAAATTAAGTACCATGCTGTTTACGTTTTTTAAAGGAAATCATACATCATATTTATATCATTCTTTATTTACAGCCTTGAAGTTCTAGTGACGTCACACGTCAATGAGAAAACATCTAATAAAAGGTTCCAAACGATAGTCACGAAGGTTACGTCATAAACAGCGAACTGGTTAAGACCAAGAAAGTTGGCGATTGTCCAAGATTAACAGTGGAAAAATGTTGACGTTTTGGAGGAATAGTTTTGGCTGAGATGGCAAGCTAAAATTTAACCGAACTGAATTTTCAACAGTTAAAATCGGAAAGTAAATGACGTTCACACTAAATGCGTAATGAGGCGGGATAAAATTAATCTTGTAGCAGTACTTAACGCACGCAAGAGTATCTGTGTATAATTTCAGAAATTAATATACTTGGTGATCAAAAGTGGATTTCTGATTTTATGTAAAAACGTCTGTACTTATAAGAATGCTATGTTCATTATAAAAATGTATCAAATTCAAACATATTCTGAAATATATACAAATTCATTCATATTTCATTCTGCACAAAGATTAACAAAGAGAAAGTCTCTTTTCCCATTTTAACTGAATTACTTGAAAAAAAAAAAAACAAATCGGAATGTTATCAAGTTTACATAACATGGGATTAGCTCTACAATATAAACATACAAACAAACAAACAAAAAAACTTTAGCGAGACATCATCCAAAACTTTGTTTTAAGACAGGAAGCAAGAAATCAATCCAAACAAATAACAAGAATTGTTATTAATAGATGTACAGTATTTTTTTCTTCCCTAACAATTTTCAAATATTAATTTTGATTTAATATATATTAAGTTAGGGTCGTTTACTGGCCGCTAACATTGGGATGCGTGTTATGCATGTAAAATGCGGGTATTATTAGACCGATTTGTCTATTTTCCTGAAAAAAAAAAAAAAAAACCGCTTCGAAGCCCTCTGTAAGACCAGCTTCAACGAACAACAACAACAACAACAAAAAAAAAAACTTCTCCAACTATTTTGACTAACTTAATTTCCAGTAATACCCAAGAGAAATGCATGCCCTCCCCTTTCCCTTCATAACTTCATCACATAGTCAAAGACCCATATGCTACGAAAATCTTAAACAAGCTGTCATTCATTCAAAAAAAAAAAAAAATGAATGTAATTAGCAAAATCGTCTACCACCTAAAATGTAGTCAAATCACAAAGGTGAATGCTATCCGTTCTTTACTAAACTCTATAGCAATTAATTTAAATATTCGGAATGATACTTCAGTTCTTTCATGATGATAACCAATCAAATAAGACTATTTTTCATTATTATTTATTATGCATTTTTGTCACAATCACTCTTGAAAACGGATCTACAGTTCGATGTGTGGAAGGCGGGTGAAGAGACCTTCCCCTTACTATCACTATCCTACGCTTATTTAATATTTATTTAAAAATTGCCCCCTTTTTTTTTTCTAAATACTGTTAAGTAATATTCAGTAATTTAAGTGAAAGAATGATCTCGAAAAATGATTGCCAGTTTCAAAAGCATTCAAAAATCTTACTTCCGTATACACTCAAAAGAAAAAAAAATGCACATATAAAACTGTATACACATGCAAAAACGGAAATGTAATAAGTAGACACAGAAGAGTAATTATATAAATAAATTAGTTTGGGAAAACAATGTATGAATTTGCTTAAATGTGTTTGTAATTTCAATGAAAGTTACTCACCCTTTCTTTGTAAGTGGGTGTAATGATTACTGATCTCGACAGAGTGATGGGAAGCCAAGCTTTCTGAAATCAACGAAAAAAAACCAAATCAGTTTCATTTTATTAGCATAATAATGTTATTATTGAACAACAAGCACACTATCATATATTCTTCAGAAAAAGAAACTTAAATCTGATTAAGTAGTATAATACGTTTTATATTAAGCGTCATGAAAAAACTAGACTCTCTACCACTCCGGAAAGCAATGATAGAGTTTTAAAAAATCCGACCAGTAATTGATCACACTGCGTTATTAAATGCATATAAGCATCTACGAGAATCTATTTGTCTGTCTATCCATAAAGCAAGTTATTCAGTGATTCTGAGTGAATTGTGTCCATATTTAGCATTTCGAATCTGAATTTTTTATTGCCAAAATCTGACAAAATGATTCGGAGTGATATTAACAATTCCACACTGTCGGGTATTCATGATCTGTGTTCAAATTTGTCGAATTGTTTCAATATTGGTTTGAATCGGATTAGTTTGTAGTAGTAAAATCAGAGAAAGGTCAAAATAAACTTATTATGTATAAAGTAAATAAGAAAAAAAGGTCGGAATTTAATAAAGCGTCAATTGTTAAAAGAATATTATTATTAAGTTGAAATAGTAATACTTATTTTTTCGTAGGTGAATAATATTCGATTTTCTGAATAAAAATGGGGGAAAATATTTTGTTATAATTCCATTTTAATTGGGAAAACAATTTGAAATGATAGTAATTTTTTTTTTTTTTTTTTTTTTTTTTTAACCACTTAGGTGTCCCTTTCTTTATTGGCAAAACGGTTCAAAATTATAATTTCTCCTTAGTTTTATAAAATTTAATATTTCGTATTTAAGATCACTCTTAAAATGTGATGCGTCCTTTAGGCTAGATCATTTTGTTCGCAAAATTTAGGAAAATAAACTAATGGCTCCCATATTGCATGGAAAGAAAATTTCTAGGTTTAGTTGTTGTGACAATGAAATGCACCTTTATTATTATGTGACACCTCCAAGGAGTCCACAAAGACTCATCGAGGGAGGGCATCTACTCTACAACTAACCAAATCTACACCAGCGCCATTGACTAGTAATTTCACAGACAATCCATGTTCACGGCGGGATTCGAACCCGCAGCCTTTTGGCTAGAGAGTGAATACGCTAACCACTCGGCAACTAGACCGGTATAGTTACCTACGAGCATTTTCATACTTCTTGGCCTACGCAGAAATTCGGTTTACCTAATTTTGATATTAAAAGATTTAATTATAGTGGGAAAAAGCTAAAATATTTCAAATCGTTTTGCCAATAAAAGGAACTAGAACTGAAAAAAGGAATCTTTAATGAAGCAATCTCGACTGTAAGATTGCAAAGTAGCAATTTTTTTAACGTTAGCATCTGTAACTGCTTACATACAATGCAGTTTGAAACTGCTCCGAGTTGAATTTTCAATTGTCGATGTTTTTTTTTTCCTCCTCTCTCCTGGAGAAATGCCATGATTTGAATCTGTAACCTTCCTAAAACGGAAAGTCAAGAAATAGATCGTTTACACTAATTTTAATATATGCTACTAATGACTGTTTCAACAAATCATTTTTAGGTGAATTTAAAAAATGTATAAGAATTTTGGTCTTTAGAAAAATCTTTACAAAAATTTCCATGGAGATCTCACTTTTTGCTTCAATTATTCCATTCCCAAGGGTACTGAAAAACGTTTCGAAACTATATATTTCAATAACTCTGCTCTATGTGAAACTGAATAAATATGGAATTTCCAGCTGTCAACTTTTTATTTAAAAGTATCATTTAGATCAGGAGTCTCCAAACTGCGGCCCGCGGGTCAGATGCGGCCCTCGATATGATTTTATCCGACCCGCCAATTGGACTAATTTTTCAATTAAATTTAATTCAATTTAATTAAAAGTGTGTTCAAAATATATTCCCGAATAGCAAAAAGTAACCGTAATCCAAGTTACGGTCTTTCTGGTTGAAAAAGGTCGTTAAAAATGGACTAACGAAGAAAAAAATTTTAAAAGAATTCAAAACGAAATTTAAAAATAAAATTACATCCGAATAAACTTTTTTTTTATCAACAAAAAAATTTATGTCGAACGAAATAAGAACACTTAAAAAAGTCGGTAAAAACACGGTTAAAATGAACTAACGAGCAAAAAACAAAATAAAAACAAAATTTCCCGATCTGTATTCATTGAAAAAAAAAATTCGAAGTTATACGAAATTAAAAAAAGTTACCTGTAAATTGTCGGTGTATATTCGGTTGAAAAACTAACGACTAGCAAAAATTTTAAATTATTTCCCGAATGGAAAAAAATGAATTCGGCTATTTCAAAAAAAAAGTATCAATTCGCGCGTAGAAATTGTCATGATAAGGTTTTTTTTTATTTTTTTTGGTAATTTTTACAAAAAAAATTTGAAATAAATAAAAAAAAATAATTATTTATAAATTTATTCTCTTTTATAGAGTTAACATGGATGGCAAAAAGAAAATAAAATAAAAGTTGATCATGAATGTCGTGTGTTTAACGAAGAATGGGGCGTAAAAGACTTCTTCATACAATCGAACTCAAAGGATAAAGTTGTGTCTCATTTGTAGACACTGTTACTGTGTTGAAAGAATACAATATACTATGAAACAAAACACGCTTCAACGTTTTCGCAATTTAGAGAAAAGGAGCGTTCAGATAAATTTGAATCATTATGTCGTTATTTGCGTTCTCAGCAAGGCTTATTTACGGAAGAAAACTCAGAAAATGAAGCTTAACCTTGGTAAGCTACAAGGTTGCTTATGTGTTGGCTAAAAAAGGTTATTAATATTTTTAAAATAATAAGTCTTTCGCCGAATACTATTGCTCATCGGGTCGAAAAAATGGAAATAATATTATCCAGCAAGTTGTAGGCAAAGCACAATGTTTTAGTCGGTATTCTCTCGCGCTGGATGAATCAACTGATGTTCGTAATACCTAGCAACTTGTAGTACTTTTTGCGTGGCATTGGCGATGAACTTAATGTCACACAGGAATTAGAGTCCCTTCGCAGCACGCGTGGTACTACAACAGGAGAAGATATCTTCAAAGGAAATTCAAAAAACACTAACAGAATATAATTTGGACTGGAATCGTCTGCAGTGCGTGACAGTTGATGGAGGAAAAAACATGTCTGGTATAAAAATGGGATTGGTTGGGCAAATCACAAAAGCTTGTGAGGATGCAGAAATATCAAAACCAATGTTTCTTCACTGTGTTATCCACCAACAATCACTTTGTGGAAAATAGTTGATATGAGCTGTGTCTTGAAATCTGTTATTTCTATGCTAATTTTCATTCGCTCTCATGCACCTAATCATCGCCAGTTTAGGTCTTTTCTCGAGGAATATGATTCTGAGTATGTTGACTTAAATATTCAACATACTCAGAATACTGCAGTTCGCTGGCTTAGCTGTGGAAAGGTTCTTTCACGCTTCTTTCATCTCAGGAATGAAATTGATATATTTCTTACCGAGAAAAACTATTACGAACCACTTTTATCAGATACCGAGTGGGTTTGGAAATTGGCATTTTTGCAGATCTGGTGAACCACATGAACAATTTGAATTTAAAGTTGCAGGGTGAAAATAACTTAGTTTGTGATTTATTATCTCATATCAAGGCATTCAGAGCAAAGTTGATACTTCTGGAAGGCCAGGTGAAAAATTGTAACTTTGCTCATATGCCATACTGTGCAGAATTGCATAAAAAGGGTGAAGCAAAATTTCCTTTCTCGTTCGCAAATTTAGTTATTTCAGATCTTAAACAACAATTTTAGAAGCGATTTGCTGATTTGGACGCCAATGCTAGGGAAATAAGATTGTTTCAAAATCCGTTTGACTGTGTTGTTACTGATCTCCCAAGTCAACTTCAAATGGAAATTATTGAACTTCATGCGAATGAACATATTAAGATAAATACAGGAAGGAAACTTGGTCGATTTTTATAAATTTTTGAACTCTGAGCAGCTCCCAAATTTGAAGAAATTTGCTTGCAAATTTATCCCTATTTTTGAGACAACATATCTTTGCGAACAAACTTTTTCCCGAATGAAATATATCAAGTCAAAATATAGGGCAAATTTATCTGATGAACATTTGAAATCGCTACTTGTAATTAGCACTTCAAAATTTCAACACGAGTTTAATAAGATTTTAAAAACACAAACAAAGTTACATCATTCACATTAATGGTTTTATTATAATTTGTGATAAAAATATGAGAATTTGCTGATAGTGTTTGTTGTCATTAATATACGATAATTTAATCTCACATATTCTGTAATCAGTTTTTATCTGCTTTCAATAAAACTCATATCTAGTTCTAGTTTTTATTACTATGGCCCGCTGAACAGTGCTGAAGTACCCAATGTGGCCCTCACGGAAAGTTGGGAGACTACTGATTTAGATAGAGCCATTTGAAAAACGTACATTTGTTATGGGAATCGTGATATTTCTAAAAAAGAAGAAGAAAAAAAAAAAGAAACGGAAAGTGTACAGTATTGGTCTTATGTGTGTGTATGCTTTAATGCAGGTAACTTATTTTGTTGTTGTTAACTATCATTCTAGGAAGAAATCAGTGAAGAAAGATTTATTAATTCTTTTTATATACAAAACGATTTCACATGATGATAATAGTAATAATATTTTTTCCCTTTTGGCTAAATTTTTTTATTTGCAAAACTATTCAAAATTAAAATAATTTCTCCTTGGTTTGATAAAATTTAATATTTGATATCACTAATATGATCTCTTGAGTCACTTCATACAGGCTATTTAATGGCAGCACAAAATAAATTAGGTTATACTACAAATGCCAAAAACCGCTCTTGTTCAATTTTTTGATAATGTCACTAAACTTGGAATGGGCGGTTTTGGAATTATGGCCGAAGCACCTAAGACTATGATGGCAGTGTGTTCTGGCTGGTGTGCGTATTTTGACGAAAAAAAAAAAAACTTGAGTTACAGGGAGAAAAACTCCCACTTCCTTATTAGATCGGCTAAGTGATCTTCGTGAATGCCTTAATAATAATATAGGTCCTTCGAGCCCAGATAAAGTGCACTAACGTTCTACTGAGATATAGGCGTGACTATACAATCGTTTCCATACTTGTTTTTTTACAGTAGAAAAATATATATTAATGATCGATTGCTGGATCAGCGATTACGTAAAGTGACTATCTTGAAAAAAAAAAGAAGAAAGAAAAGCCGAAAAAATATGATATGTGAAATACAGTAAAAGTTTACTAATATCGTAAAATCATGATTAGGCTTAAATATTTTAGGTCTCACTGTACTAAAATACTATAGCCTTACATTCTTTCATGGCATTATCGCAAAATTATGCGATCTGGTAATTCCCCAATATAAAAAAAAAACAAGTTTATAAAATAGCTTGGTATCTCTAATATATATATATAATTTCATGTCAGACGTAATAATCTAATAGCTAAGATCTGTTGATAAGAAACTTATCTAGATTTCCTTGTGAATAAATTGTGATTTTAAGGTGACATGGAAAAGAAAAAAAAAACATTATTAGAAAGATATGCAGACAGCGTAAATGTAAATACTGATCCTTCGGGAAGGAAAAAAAGAAAAAAAAAATTTCGTTTCATGGATTACGCACACTTGAGGAAACTATAACGAGACCTTTTCTCTAGCTGTCAAACTACTCGCTGGCTTTGAAGGAGATTTAGAGGTATTCTGATATAGACGAAGAAAAACTAGTTCGATGAGTTTGGAAGTGAACTGCTAATTAATAATAGGTAGTTGCTATGTTTCGATAGGTATTCTTGTGGTTGTGGTGATTTTATGTGTGTGCGTGCGCACGTGGAACAGGAAAGGGGTATCGCAAATTCAAATTCAGACAAAGCCTGAAGAAAAACCATGTCAGCGATCCGATTCAAACAATAATGTCATGCAATTACCTTATATAGTTCATGGTAGCGCAGTAAAAGAAATAATGAAACCTAATTTTAAAAGTAACAATTATGGTTATTACCAGCTATACATGTTTGCTTTCAATACAAAAAAATTTTAAGTCAACTTTCTTTAGAGATCTGGTAGAACAAATAGAGCACACTTGCATATGCGCTGAGAATCTCCTAATTAACATTCTCAAATAATCTGCGAAATATGTAATTCATCTAGGCAATGATTCTATAATCCATTTTTATCTGATGCCATTAGCAAAACTTAAATCTAATTCTTTCTTATGTATCATATATTAGGAAATGCATAAAACTGTTTTTCTTTTGAGTAGAAACATTAAATTTTTCCCAAACTTGGAACACTAGAATACCGAGTTAGTTTTACCATACTTGCATGATGTCATCCAGTTCATATACATATATATACATACACTGTTTCCCATTCTTTAAAAAGGTACCATAATTATTCCAGTTACTTAGTAATCCAAGTTATTTCCAAAGTGAACAGTTCTACTTCGCACAATTTAAAATGGATTAAAAAAAAAAAAAATGAATGACGTCCTTTGCAGATAACTGTATTACATATTTCTATCAAATTCTGATGAAATAATATATGTTTCCTCTGAATTTGAATCAAACACACTTCATAAATTACATTTTGACACGGGTCTTTACTAATAAGAAACAACACAATGTTGAAGTACTGCGGGTTCCGTCTTTCGGAGGGTGGATTACTGTATCTAAAACTACTGCTTAAGTTCATAGCATCAAGCTAAACTCATCGTAATACTCCTGGTAAGACATGTAAGGCAAATCATATAGAAAGAAAACTGCAAAGTGAACAAATCAGATTCAAATCTTCAAATTCAAAGTAGCCTTATTTATGGTAATATACATACATAGGTATAATTCTACATATATACATCATTTATTTACTTATAATTTATATAATATAAATATAATTAACCGAACGGTGACCTTCAAGATTTCGATGATGGATCATAATTCTACATTTATACTAACATAAGAACTTAAAACTCTTGATCGCGCTGAGGTTTTAAGATTTTAAAATTCCCTTTCAGCAAACTTTTCTATTATTTCACTAGTACACACGTACTGTTCTTTCTCAATATGTGTATTATGTAGCATCCAAATGAGGTATGAATGTTATGAGGTCAGAACCTTATTTGAAATTAGCTTTATCATCAGCAACGCAGTATCTGTGTTATATTATGAATAAAGCAATTCTGAAGAAGATTTGTTCTTCGTATAACAAGTATTCTATAATTTTCTTTTCATAAAAATAGCAAAACCACCATAGAAAACGTCCCTACTTTCATTTGGCAAACTTTATATATATTGTAGCAGCATATCTAATGTTATCACTGATGAAGTTCCGTTTGAACCATTAGTTATACTTTTTTTTTTGGCATTTTGCATTTTGTTTTCAAATATACGTAATTTCTGTTCTGATATCTTTTTTTTTACCCTCTTTGATACTGGATATTTATATCTTTTCCTAGTATAGGAATTCATAACAATAGCCACCATTTTTTTATTTCTTTTTCTAATCTCTTCTTGGGTTCTATATATGTCTTCGTCATTGACATATTATCAATTTTAGCTAAATATACTTCAGCTATCATGATATGTGTTCGAAATATATTTTTAAGGCAAAATCATATAACGTGATCACTTACTCTGTGATTTGTCTTTAAACTTCATGATTTCCCTTATGAAGGACTGCGTATTGCCTATTTCGGTTTGCAAATTGGCTCTAATCCGGATGTTGATTGCAACACCGAATAACCTATAAAAATAAACCTTGCCTCTAATCCTTGTTGCTGCGTTAATTTATTATCTGCAAATATGTGAACCCACTTATTCGAAACAGAATAATTGGGTTCACCTGTTTCGAATATATATATATATATTCTAATACTATTAAGCCGGAAATAAAGGCATTAGGAGGGGATTCTTGAGTTTTATTCCCAGATAATTTAATACTTCAATCGGAATTATTATCACTGCCTTCACAAGCTTGCCATGAGCAGAGAATCAGAGAATAAATGCATTTTTATTATATAACAATAGTGTATGTATGTATGTATGTATATATATTAAAGATACCAAGCTATTTTAAACCTAGTTTTACTCCATTTCCCAAGTAAGCAAAGACAAGTCAAGTTTGCGCCTACACGTAGTGTGAGTCTAACTGATCCATAAGGTAGTGCAAGTCTAGGAAACTCGTGGTAAAGGTGGAATAAGCTCTGATCACTATTCTTAATATTTACCCTTAATGCAAAGCCGATCTCCTTGAGGAGATGTATGATGCTATGCATTAAAGGCAAGTGGCCACTACCCAGACCGATTTCGACCTTTATTGAGGCCTCATCGGTGGGAGCCAGGCTTAGAAATACCAAGGTAAAGTAATACAGGGCTTATAAGTATTTTACCAAAACAAGTTACCAAAAGGTGCTTTGACCTTATTAAATAAAAATCTCAGGATGAGAGAGATGGATGTAGAAAAGAGACCTCAATAAAGGTCGAAACCGGTCTCTGGGTAGTGGCCACTTGCCTTTAATGCATAGCATCATACATCTCTTCAAGGAGATCGGCTTTGCATTAAGGGTAAATATTAAGAATAGTGATCAGAGCTTATTCCACCTTTACCACGAGTTGCCTAGACTTGCACTACCTTGTGGTTCAGTTAGACTCACACTACGTGCAGGCGCAAACTTGACTTATTTGTCTGTTTGCTTACTTGGGAAATGGAGTAAAACCAGGTTTAAAATAGCTTGGTATCTTTAACATATATTATACCCAAGGTAAAAAACTTTCTACATACATATAAATATTATGTAATAATGCATTTATTATTATTATTACTACTACTACTATTTACAGGTGCAGAAAAAAATTCATTCTCTCTTGATCGATATATATTATAAACCAGAATGAATTGATGAATTCCAACGGCAACTAATAGAAGCAATTCCTTATAACCTTATGAAAGAAGCCATTCCTGACAACTCATGTTACCTATTTCATGCTACAGAACTAATAAAGCATTAAATTTATGCTCTTTATTTGTTATCTTCATCATGCATACAATAAATTTTGCTTTACTTAGTGGAGTAAGCAGGTTATTCTGAGAGAGAGAGATAAAGATGCTTTAAATTAGATTATCCAGGAATCCTGTTCTAGAGACCAAATAATACAAGCCACTGTCACCAATAAGCAGGGTGGAGATCTCATTCCTTGGAAAGAAATTTACATCCGAACCAAAGATATTCACAAACATCCAACCCGCGGGGGGGGGGGGATTCAAATCCCCAGCCCACATCACTACTAGAGCAAAGTTTGTTGAAATGATTCGTCTCCGTGTTAACTCAACGGCTAACAATAATGGTCTTTGGTTAGAAGATTTAGGTTCGAAATTTGTCTAGGTTGAATACGTTTTTTTTATTATTATTAATGAAGATGAGTCATCCAGTCGTACGGCAGTGGCAGGGTGATTCCTCAGACACTCAGGATTTTGTCCTGCAAGAGAGACAAGCCGGCCAGAGAATTTACATAAACAAACATGCCAAACTTATGTAGAAAGGTTTAATTATTCTGTCGTATCATATGCCGAGAGTCGACAATTAGGATGTCCTTTACTTAGCAAGACATGGGTTCTAATCATCGAGGAAACAAATGACATTTATACGGTCTTTTTTCAACTGAAGATGAGTTTACCTGGTCTCATGTGAGGTAGCAGACCTTTTTTTCTCCAGGAAACTCGGATTTTTCGTTCCGCAAACCAAGCAATTGGTTTTGCGTAATATTTACCTTTTTTTTTTTTTTTTAAAGTTAATCGAACTCAAGAAAGGCTTGTAAATGCATTATGCATCTACATCAGTACTGCAGGCGGCCTAAAATTTAAATAATCCAGAAATCCTGCTCTAGGAACAAAACCTGAAATTTTTTTTCAGGCCACAGCAGGATAAGCAGGGTAGTGCTCTCACACCGCGTAATGAAATTCATTTTCAAATTAAAAGACATTCACAAGCCTTTGCCTTAGTCGCTTCGGTCGTAATTTCCAATAATCTAACTTGATTGCATACTGCAAAACAGACAAATCAGCCAAAAGAGCATGCGCAGTTCACAGACAAACACGTTGGGGCCTCACTGCTTAAGATGCTTCAGCAAAATTCCAAACACCTAGCTCAACCGAATCTAACAACAATCCTGTCTAGTCCTGTTATAGCATTAATTAGGTTTCTTGAAGCTAAGAGGTCATGATAGGTCACTGGGCCTAATATTTGTTAAGGGAATAAAATAACGACGAGGTAAAATAATTCAGCGATATTATTAGCAAGATCCTTCACGATTTACCCAGTAGAATACGCTTTCTAAACCGAAAAGTGATGAAAAATTAGAAAAGCACTAACGAAGCCAAAATACATGATAGAACTAAGCATGTTGCGGAATACCTTTTTGCCAGTTATCTCAGATTATTTCCATGTGTTTTTAATCTGGAAATTTCGAATTCAACTGCTAGTTGTGTTCGACTTTTTATTTGTATTTATTTATGGTATACAGAGTGAAGAGAAAACATAAAGCATATTTAAAAAATAAAAACAGTCCATTGCCAAATATTTAAATAAATACAAAACAGAATAAACTTTCTCTAGACATTGCCATTTCTACGTGCAAATCACGAGTAAGTGCTCAAATGTGCAGATGAATAACACATGTTTTTATAAATGAAGTAATTTAAATTTAAAATTTGCACAGATTTTATTTCATATTGCTGAAGAATTCAATTTGGCTACCATTTATAATAATCTTTGGATCACATACAGCTATTATAGAAGCAATTAAGTCAAATCGTAATGTAAATCTGATCTATATGCAATAACATAACATTTGCAACGAAACTCAAGCTTTACATAAATGCAAGTTTTCCCTGTAATATAATACTACAAAAATACTTCATGGTTCGCAGATCATCTTTATTAAATTTCGCCTTGAAGTTCTAGGAAAGCGATGCTAAAAACATCCACTGCACTATTTCAAAACTCACATACACTTAATGCTAACTATCTTAAGGGGAAAATGTTTAAAACATGCTCTTGAGAATCAACTCTCGTTTACAAATAAGGAAATTAAATTATCAGACGATTAAATATATATATGCCTAATATTTATCCTCATAATGTTACAGAATAAATCAATATAAATGTTAAATAGGTAGACAATTAAATGCATAATTTTCATTGTTTCTTGATGCAAACAAATATCACCAGGTAACGGCATATATCTGACAGTTTTAAAATATAGTCAAAAAGATAATCTTAGTATACCAATATAATTTTATCAGTGATATTAATAGAATGGAATGTACCTGATAAAGTGCATCAGCTGTTATCAGCACTGCTCTTTTAGCATTAAAGAACGCCCAGATGATAACAGCTTTTCAAATAAGCGTGTGCTTCTTCCCCCACCCCAGGTAATGTTGATGTGATGAAACCCATAACGTTTTTTTTTCAATTCAAGCTTATTCCTTCTGGAAATTAACCGGTGAAAGAGAATACTATACATCACATAAGTGACCACTGAAATTTGGGCTATCGTATGTACACGGATCATTATAATTGACTAGTGATGCATTCAGGGATTTAGAAAACCCTGTTTATCCAGTGAAGAAATCGATTCGAGAGGCTGACGATCGGGTTCATATGCCATCTTTAGGATTCTAGCAGCCTCCTCTTGGCCATTACAGGTCTCGCTTCACACACACACACACACACACACACACACACACACACACTGGATGAGAGTATTTTCATCGTATTTCAGAATGTATATTGCTTCTTCATATATATATAGAAAAATTACTGTTTTTAACTAAGCAGATATATTTAACATTATTCGCATAAATATTATGTGAAAGACTTGTTTTTTTCAGTCGAAAGAATATATCATTTACGTCTTATTTAATTTTTTTTAAATCTATTTTTGAAAGTCAGTCACTGCAGAAGTCGTTTATCACAAAAGCGTTGTTGTATCATCTAAAGCAGTCTATGCGTAAAACTACCATTTTCGAAACAGGTTATTACAGTTATCCCTAGGATACCTATATATTTTGCTAATTTAAAATGGTCAAGTACTAAACCATTTAAAAGAACTAAAATTTCCAAACAATGAGCCCTTACAAGATTACACCAAAATATTCTCAGTACATTCATGGTTCATGCATAAAAACCAGATTATCAAAACTTTCCCTTGAAAATAAATGAATTCTTTCACATCCTTTCACATTTTTCGTAAATATATAACAGCTGAATTAAAATAAGTACAGTATATATTTCAAATCATATACGTAATATCTAGAACATAATTTCAAATAACACAGGGTGTTTCAAAAAGAATGACCCGATTTCAAATAATTATATAATTTGATATATAATAATTATATATAAAACTCTGGGCCAAGGCCGTTCACATGGTACAAGTCGCATTCATTTGTGGTTCGTGGTTGCAGAGCTATACAATTTTCAAATCGGGACATTCTTTTTGAAACACACTGTATTTGCAGTCTGGTTGATTGAGTGGATATATAACATCACCAACTTTAATTTAAATAATTATAATACCGGAATTAACTCACGTAAAATATTATTTATTAGTATAATTTTCGCCTGAGTATCACAGGCATCTTCAGTACAAATCTGATAGAACAATAACTGATGACAATTCCAAAAGGCGCCACTTAAGTAGCTAATGTACGATAACTAAAAAAAAGTCATTAAATTTCCTAACTTATTAAAAATAATAAAATAAAATAAATAACTAATATATGCATCCACACACACACACACACAATTAAAAAAAGTTAGGAAAGATTAGATGATTTAAAAAGTACTATCTCCCACAAAGGGGATAGACGTAGACCATCGGATCTGTTTAAGTTAGGAGAGTGAAGTAAAGTTTCACGTTTCTTTATAAAGTCATTCCATAAGGAACCGACTTTTGTGAAGGACTCTTGTCTTGTTCCAATGAACGCTATCTCTAGTGTTGATGGCATACTTTGCAAGTCCAGACTGTTCAGGTTAAAGGTATTCAATATAAGACTTGTGTTCTTCTAGCCGAATAAAAGCAGATCTTCCTGTTTGTTCAAAATAAGATAATCCACAGGAGCAAGGAATCTGGTAGACACTGGATGATTGAGATGTAGATGAATTCCATCACCCAATATGAAACTATCGCCCTGCTTACTTACTTGATGTCTGAAGTAGGTTGAAAGAAGTTTCATGTTTGGTCTAGCAGTTCAGTATTATTTACGTAAATCCCATTCTTGCGTAGATGGAATTCCCGTAAATAATAAGTCATTTGCTATCTGGGCAGCACATAATTCCTCACTTAGAAAACCTGAAAATGTTAAAAGTAGATTTCAATTCTAATATCTAAAAATAATTCCAAATTAAAAATTGATATTATTATTAAGGGCGACTCCAGGGAGTCCTTAGACTCATCGAGGGAGGCCCTTAACATCATGTCCACACAACTATACGACATTCTCACAGTATCTATCATACCTTGCCTTGAACTCACTCACCGTCCTGGCACCCGCAAACAGACTCTGGCAGCTTATTCCACTCATTTACAACTCTAAAAGTAAAGAACCCAGCTCTAACACCCTTGCTAACCACACTCTTGCCCAGCTTCCATAGGTGTCCCCTAGTTCTGCCACCACCACCACCAGTCCTGATCTCAAAAATATCCTCTGAATTAATCCTATAGAAACCCTTTAGCAATTTGAATCTCTCAATCATACTCCCCCTTTTCCGCCTATCAACTAATTTCTGCAACCCTCAAATCTTCAACCTGTTCTCATAAGGGTTCATTCCATACACCTGCTATCATCTTGGTCACTCGCCTCTGGATCCTCTCCACCTCCTCCCATCAAGAAGAAACCTAGGTGACCAAATCTGGGCACAGTAGTCGAGAGGAGGTCTTATCACGGCTCGGTACAGAGGTACAATAACTTGCTTGTCTCTACTCGTCAAAGTATTTTTCAACAACCAACTGATTTGATAAGCTAATTTAGCTACTTTTGCAATGTGCCCCCTAAACTTCATCTCCCTATCCACCAACACTCCCAGTGTTGGTGGATAGGGAGATGAAAGTCGCTGGCCTCATCAATCTCCTGGAGTACAGTTCCACCAATGTGGTGTACTGCTGCTAATCTTTTCACCCCAAAATGCATAACCTTACATTTTGTCACATTAAATTGACATCCATTCTACTTAGCCCAGAACTCCAATCTATCCAAGAAGTCCTGAAAGATTTTGACATCTTCTGCATTCACTATTGCCCTATCCAACGTTGCATCATCAGCGAACAAATGAACTGTTCCTCTTAGATCCTTCCCTATATTGTTAATGAACAAATTAAACAGCAGTGGTCCAAGAACAGAATCCTGCAGCACACCACTAGTCACAGGCTCACCAACCCTATATCCTAATCCGTAAACTACAACATATGGGAATGGATATAGGGTTGGTGAGATGGATAGGTGGGTGGTTGATGGAGAGATATCAGAGAGTAGTTTATTCAGGAGTAGAGTCCAAAAGACAGTCTGTGACTAGTGGTGTGCCGCAGTGTTCTGTTCTTGGACCACTGCTGTTTAATTTGTTCAATATATAAGATAAGGGTAATGGGTTTACAGTGATACTGCTGGACCTGGATAAGACATAACATTTGACAGGATACCACATCAAATGCCTTAGCCAGGTCCAGCAATATCACTGTAAACCCATTACCCTTATCCAGTTCAGCTGTCACTGTGTTATAAAACTTGAGCAAGTTACTGAGGCATGATCTACCCTTCACAAAACCATGCTGTCCCCCGTACAGTATCTCATTTTCATCAATCCATTCCTGTATTTTTCCCTTGACTACTTTCTCCAAGACCTTGACAACGACTCCTGGTATGCTGATCGGTCGGTAATTTGCAGCAGTAGTCTTGGATCCTCCTTTATGCAGTGGAACTATTTTCACCTCTTTCGACACCTTCGGGACTAAACCAGACCCGAGACTCAGATTAAACAACATGGTCAAGGGCACTGATAATTCTTTAGCCGCTTCACGTAAGACCCGTGCCGGTATACCATCCAATCCCACAGATGTATTCACATTAACGTTCTGTAATAGACTATTCACCTCCACTTCATTCATCACAATTCCCGTATAAACTAATAGTTCCTTCATTTTTCCGATCTCACCACCTGGATGATATACTCTTGCAAAGTGCTCACTCAGTAATTCCACTATATCGACTGATTCAGTGACCTCCTTACCATCGTCATTCCTTAAAATCATTTTGCCGTGTACAGTTTTTTTTCTTTTTTTGCTTGCAGCATATTGAAAGCTGACAACGGATGAGTGATTCCGACCTCCTACAGTACAACATATACTGTTTGGGATTCTCTTTAGCTTTGCATAGCTAGTTTCCTTCCATAATCCGCGTTTGCTTTTTTTTTTTACCACACTCGTTCTGGCCTGAACTTTATACCATTCGTGTGCCTGCAGGTCACATCTTTCTTTAAATTCCCTCCACAGTTGTTTGTTTTTTTGCAGCTCAAGCTTAATGGTGTTATTCATCCATTTAACCCCTACTTGTTTTATTATTCGGACCCTAGGTATACAATCAACCATAACCTCCTTGACCACTTCCCATGCTCTATCGACATCCAGCCCTTGCAGTTGTACATACCATGGCACTGATCCAAGCAATCTCCTAAGCTTGTCATACTTGCCAGCACGGTAATTCCACATATACCGTGTCTTAATCGAAAATTCCACACCTTTAACCACCTCCCAGGTCAAGACTTTATGATCACTCTCACCAATAGGTGGCAACATGGTCATATTCATTACAGTCAAATTCTCAGATGCTATTACCAGGTCAAGCACTCTCACACCCCTAGTATTTTCAATTACATGCTGTCTTAGATAGTTATCCCAATATACAGCAATCCTTCAATTGATGCGTACCTGATTAGTGCGTCATTTTTTTCGATATCCAAATTCGATTAGTACGCCTCTAAAATTCGATTAGTGCGTCTATATACATCTTAAAAATAAATGTTACAGATTTTAAAAATTTTCGATCTATACATTTTTTTATGGCTAACTATTTTGAAAAAATCACTCACCAGGATGAAATAATTTAGTTACCGATTTGAAACATTTTATAGAGTTTATTTTTTAATGGCATACTACACTATTTCCATGTACGCTATGTTCCAAATTTACCGCCAAAATTTGTGTCGTCTACTTTACATAGCATTTTGCTGATCATATCTCGTGCTTTTCCGTACTTTTTTATTTTAAATTATTTTCCTAATCATGAGTAAAAGAATTAGTGAGCAAAAAACAGAAGTGTGAAAATGATTCGAAAAGTAATCTGATTGGAAGAAAAACTTGAAATAATAAAGAAAAATGAACAAGATGAGTCCAGAGCAAAGATAGGACAAGAACACAAAACTGGGTGAATCAACTGCTGAATACAAAGAGAAAGGTAAGACTGCTTGAAGTTCATCATGCATGCGCTGAAAATCAGAGTATTATAATGACTGAATTAGAGAGAGAGACTTCCTTTTACATGGATCGAAGATTGTAACCAAAAACGGATCCCGCTATACACTGGCCTTATTAAATCAAAAGCATTGTCTCTTTGTAACCTGGAAAGAAAGGGTTATCAATGATGGAAAAGAAGAAGAATTTCACGCTAGTGATGGGTGATTTGAGCGTTTCAAAAAGAGAAATAGCCTACATAATGTTCTAATCACAGGCGAAGCTGCAAGTGCAGATAAGGAGATATCCAGAGATTTTGAAGAAAATTGTGTAGGAAGAATATTGTGATCAACAAATATTTAATCGATGAAACCGGTCTTTTTTTGGAAGCGAATGCCTTCCAAGACTTTTCTAGCCAAATCAGAGGAATCTCAGCCTGGTTATAAAGTCGCAAAGTCGAATGAAATTACTGCTAGCAATCTGCGAGCCGTTTGGAAGCACATTCTTCCAAATTGTACAAATGATTTTAGAGGCTTTTCAAATGAATCAAAGTTAATTAAATCTCATTCTGAGAAGTTGAGTGATTCCGACCTGCTAAATTTATTTGCACAGCGGGAAGATCCTGAAAAATATGAAGAAAATTTAATCACTGACAAGCCCAAAGAGGTTTCACAGAAACAATTTGAAAATAGTTTTCGTACAATCGAAGTTTTTAAGCAGCAATGCTTAGAGACTGACCCTGGTGAAGAGAGAACCAGTAAAATTTGCAGAAGAGGCAATAGGGCCTTACCGTCAGGTGTATGAAAAAAAGAAACCTTTAATTTTGGGCTTATTTTTGCGTATCCACCCGAAAGAAAGGAACGTAAGAGAAAAATAGTAAATATTACCGTGTGTATAATTTTAATCAATCATTTGGCATTAATTGGATGGCAAGTTTTCGTAAACATTCATAAGGGAGGGTGAACAGATGTCCGCCAAAAGCTTCTATATATTATTTACTATTTTATGAGAACAACAATACATCTGAGGATAATTTCTACGTTTAGAATGGTCATCGGACTTCCTTTACTGTTGATTCAATCATTTTGCAGCGCTGTTCTAGCATTTAATTCGATAAGACCTGTTTCAACCCACAACATTACAGTGTGATTGAACAAACATATATACTTTGTATCCAGTTTCGATAGAACAATAAATTTCTTTATTTACCAAAATTAAATCATGATAGATGCATGAAAAAAGAAAAAAAAAATGTTTACTTTACCAGAAGATGACCTCCTACGGTACACTGGGCGAAAGCCAAATCAGATTCACTTCAAGGACAACAAGCCTTCGACTGCACTCTTCTCCAAAGAAAAGTCTACAAACTATTTTCCTTTCAGAGATGCGCACGACGCATATTTAACAGGTGTTTAACATGCAGCTCGCGCGTCACCATGAAAGCCTCAGAGGCCATTGTTATGACTATAAAATCAACATGCAACTTCACAAAAGAGTAAAAATCTTCGCTGAATTATGTATAAAAGATGATGTTGGTTGAAAAGTTGACCTTTAGTCAAAAATATTCCCTCAAGGGAGACAAATTCCGATTCGGTGCTTGAACGCCTTCTCCGTTTGTTTGCCCACGAATTTTGCATACACGTGACACACTTGTGAGATTCAAATACAATGATGCATTTCTTTTTCTTATCAACGAACCTCTATTTTTACGAGTAGAGAACCTCTTCGTACATTTATGGGTAACAGTTTTTTTTTTCTTTTAATCGCACGTTAGTTAAACTAAACTTAATACAACATTTATACAAAACTCAATTCTCTAGAGTGATTTTTTTTTTTTTTTGTGAAGATTCACTTAATTTATTCTCAGTGAACGAATCATGATTTATACCTGATTCAGGTATAAATCTAGATTTGTACTATTAAACATACATAAATGTTCATTTCATTTTCGTGCACTGGCATACATGATACAGGAATTTAAAAAAAAAAAAAAAAATTCTCCTTCCTTACTCCAATTTCCACTTGACTGAACTAATACTAAACGACTCCCCTATGAATTTCATAAGCAGCATTATTTTAATAGCATCCTCGAATACAAAAAGGTGTATATCTATAGCAAATCAGCACCGCGGCGGGTTAGGAATAAAAAATCCTTAACTCTACTCTTGAGACCAAATGTGGAGCTTTTTTAAAACTATTCCAACTTCCAACAAAAAAAGTAGTCTCACTCAGGGCGATTAAAAATTATGGATCATTTAAAGACATTCACAAGCATCTAATGCGACAATAGGATTCGAACTCACAGTCGGTAAGTTAGAAATGGAGACACTATCTACTCAGCCCGTACATAGAAGGTTATGAAACTATGGAAGCGAAACTTCAAAAGTCTGAAGATCTGAATTAACTCCATAAAGAAAATAAATAAATAAATAAATAAAAGGAGTCAAGTCTTATATTTTCATTTTAAATATTAAGTAATACTAGCGAAACAAACCAAAATTCCATAACAATATACTATGTAAAATGCACCAAGCATGTTATTTGAATAAATCGAATAAAATGGATAACATGATGGGCAACCTTATACAGTATACTACGCCCGGATCTCATAGTTTACGCTCGCTAGCAACCAGCGGAAGTATGAAAACAAACACCAGAGCAACGCTCTCGTATGGAATTACTATAAAAAATTAAAATAAATAAATAAATAAACAACTTCGAAATTCGAGTACATAACATTTTATTTGGATTTAGAATTTGGGGGTGGGGATTAACTGAGCGATTTTTCCACTTTCAAAAATAATAATTTGCTCTAAATGCTAATTAATGTAATGCCACTCTTCGAGAACTTTTAAACTTTCAAGATCCGTCTCTAGATCCTTTATTATACATCGGAATTTATTTATTTTCATTCTGGATTATAAATACTTCTAGAGGAGAGAGAGCGAACACCCTTTTCGAAGATAACTATTTATCATTATTATTAACTGCATGGTTTATTGTTTTAATTATTTATGATTCGATTTCTTTATTTATGATTTGTGTTTATTATGATGTGATACATATTAATTATTATTATTCCTTGCACAATTTCAATATTATTACCATTAAGTCGACGCCCGTACTTTTTTGTTAAAAATATAATTTTTTTTTTTTTTTTAGAACTAGTGATCCTGCAGAGAAAAATCCCTCGATGAGTAGCTAATTTTCCTGCAAATTTATTAGGTCGCGAAACATTTAATACGCGCGCGATACTTATTCACTACTAAGAAAAAAGGACGCTTGCAAGGCTACTCTCGTCTGGCTTCTTACTCATGGCAATGTTTAAAGTTTCAAGTAGCGCCATAATTTTCTACAAAGAAACATTTGAAGTCACTCCTTGTTGCAACATCGCTCGTAATGAGCGATACTCATGCTAACAAACGCTTCTGGATCACGTTACACAGATGATTTTGCTGATGGTGTAAATCACGGAGTGTTTAGCGGGTTATGTACAAAAAACTCATATATGCAATTAATCCCTTAACCCACCCACAATATTATAATATATGATAGGTTTGTATGCACACGCGCGCGCACGCACACACACTGAACAATCTCGTTTTTTAAATTTCCGCTAGCAGGTTTTATTTTTGGAAAAGGGGGGGGGGGAGAATTTAATGATAATAATACTATCCATCAGTTATAAATAAGATCGTTGCATTAACATACTTGCACACTTTAGAAAACAAATCTAAAAATGGGGTGAAAAAAGTGGACTGCTTCTGTGCTGTCCGATTAACCCAACCTCTACCAATATTCTCGTCAGCATGGCATAAATGCAAGCGACTGCAGAACGTAAGACTTAACTAGGTTAGTAACTACGTAACAAGATCTATCGCCCAGCTAACTTCAAAAGAAAAAAGAAAGCAAAAACAGATCGTGGTGAATGTTACTACAACTACAAATTCTGTAACTTACCAAAACATTCTCCGATTTGCTTTCCCATTTTCCATGGAAATATCAGTTATAGCGAGCACACATTTACGTCCTTCCACGACACGTAAACTAGACTCTACGAACTCACACGTGTGTTAACTGTCCTATCAACATGACTTTGAAGAGCATAGGTGAAAGTTTTTCAGTAGGAAAAAACCTCAGTGGCGCCCTCTAGTAACACTTCTGGAATTGAGCGAACTCAAACGGACGTGAATGAAGCAATCGTTTTTCCCTCACATCCGCTCCTTTCTGAGAAAACGGGTAGTGTTTCCCTGCTGGATAACTAGTCCCAGGCGCACATGGTACTCCCCACTCTCCAAGAAGACAGTCGTTTTGAAGAACGTCAGCCACATATAAATAACTAGATAAGCATAAAGGAAGTAGCTACGGGAAACAGTGTGTGCATGAACTCATCACAAAGAACTTGAACAGTTGCGGATGAAAGCAAATGGGTGGTTCCATTCTAAAGAAATTGCAGCATAAGAAGAGCTAAGATAACAACACTAACGTGGCACTTTCCTCTTATGAACATAGAAACACGAATTTAGAGTTATGGATCTCACAACGTTATTAAACATTGTAATACAAAAATGAGTAGATAACCGTGACCTTAAAAAACAAGACAACTAAGAGATGTCAAAATAAAGGAGAAATATTAATCGTATGTTTATTTGAAAAGCAATTCATTATTTTCTTTTTCTAGACATTGTTAAAAGCATTCAACATCGTTTTGCGGAGACTCGCATGCCTTTGCAAAGAGACATATGACAAAAAGAACTAGTTGCAACAAAGTGTCTTATCAGCTATACTAGATACAATATGAAACGTATTGCAACAGGCCTACATTGAAGATTTACTAGGTTAAGAGCTTCAATTAAAAAAAAAAATCTATCGAGTAATTCTCCCAGCATCTTTGCGGAATTCCAAAACAGATCTTTTCAATTAAGAGTAATTAGTTCTGGCTGAGCTATGAAGACGTCTGTTCAGAAATAAAGTGATGACACATAGAGTGAAACATAAACCTGCTTTCTTGGATATTAAGGTAATCCATTACTAAAGTATAGAGCCAAAAACCATAGAACATCGGACTGCTAAAGCACCAAACAGGGTTTTTTGCTCTCTTTGGTTTCTGTCTGCTGAGTGATTATGCACCTACCGAGAATTCACTTATAATGAATCTAACTATCTGAAATAAGACTGCTAAAGTATTGAACTGCTCTTTTTGAGTTTTTGCTTGGTCTCTGATTAGTATCGAATATTGATATCGAAACAGCTGTCAGGCCAGGTTTCACTGGCCTGACAGCTGTTTCGATATGAACCATAGTTCATATCGAAACCGTAGTTCATTGGGAATCAGATATGAACTACCGTTCATATCTGATTCCCAATGACGAAGGATTTCGAGATAAGTAATTAAGGAAGCAAAAACAGACATTATAGAAGTTTTATTAGCATATACAATGTAAGGTTTCTCATATACCAGCCTGTTTGACAGAATAGACAGCCTCTTCGCTCTTCAACCAGCAAACTGTAGGTTAGAATTTCCCTATGAGATAGATGTTCGTAAATGTTTTGACAGTAAGTAAATTTTATCTCGTTGTGCGATCCCCATCCTGCTTATTGGAGACCTGAAGCGGCTTAATAAAGTAGCGTGTGCTCTCCGTAAAAAGATTTCCGGATTAGTTAAAACTTATTCAACCCACGTACTATTGTAATATAAGTTTACAACCTTTTATGCGTGAAATTCACATAAAAATATATATGAGCAGGAAAAGTATAATGTATTATCATAAAAAACCAGTGGTGTTCAGAGGCGCATGAGCGGTACTCTGAGGATAAAGATTCGTCCGATAAATTCGCTGCAACCCGAGAACAAACGATCAACTAAAATACAAAACAGGACATAAGATGAGATAGGAATATACTTGAATGATGTTCGGCCTAAAAAAAAATCACAAGACACGATCAAAAAAAAAAGATCATTTGATCACAATTCTTTGAATTACTTTAAACCTTTAATAATAATGCTGCCCTAACTCTCACTGCTACTACCTACTACTACTAATGATAAAAGTTAAAAGAAATTCAAATAATTGCTTTGAGTTGCTCTATGGATATTATTATTACTTGGCACCCACCATGAAGTCTAAGAACACGTTGCTGGAAAACACATCAGTATTTCCAAGCTGGCCAATCTCATACCATCCATTAAATATAATTTTGTCTGCTATTCTGGTGTATTATCCAGTGTATTATTCTTCCTACTTCCCTACTGCAGTGGGAAGTAGGAAGATATCGAGTTTCTTGGAGGAGAAAACAACCTTACAGTTCCTATGAGACTAGCCAACTCAATTTTACAGCGCGCTTCGAGTCCAAAAGGTGCATGCCGAGTCGTCCTTTTGATTGATAGACGAGGTGGATGACATAAGCTGGAGAAGAAACCTTGTGAATTTATGTTGGCAAAATCTATACTGAAGGTCCTTTATTAGGCGAAAGATTTCCGGCTAGCACGGAACTGTTTCGTCTTTTAAGACAAAATATTTTTTAAGATGACGCGAGCTGTGCAATCAAGTTTACGGTCGGTGGCGTAAGGAACACTAGAAATAGCGTCCGCTAGCGAGACTGAATGGATGAAAGCGATATGCCTTTGGTTGAAAAAGACTTCAGTTCAATTCTCGTTGACTTGAAACTTCATCTCGGAATGAAAGGGGTTTTTTCAACTAAAAGTAAGCTACAGAGGTCTCATACGGAGGTGGAAGAGTTTTTCCCACTAATTCAATGGATTAGTTAGATTTTATTTTTCTTCCCTCAAGCCCACTAATCAGCCTGAGAACAATGATCACACAAGAATATCCAGGCGTAGAACAGCTCTGCCATTGATGATCTGAATGCAAGTGTTGCCTGGTAACCGTCCAAAGGACATATACACCAAGGGATTCGATCATCGAAATCCTGACCTAGGAGAAGCAAACTCGAGGAATGTACCTAAGTAAAATCGTTTAGAGGGAAGATCCAAGGACTGGTTATGCACAAATATATTATTATTTGAAAATGTATTTTGTGTGCAGCAAGATTACTGATGCAGAAAATGTTGAAGATATTCGAGTCGTCAGGATTACCCAATTTTCAAGTAGGTAGGTGAATATTTCTGTCAGATCGTCAATGTAGCAAAGGACTCGCTCTCTAACTGCTAAATTAGTACCCTTGGGAAAGAAGAATCACTTGAAGTTATGAAAATTAAAATCTCCAGGGAAGATGACGAATGAATTGTGAAAATTCAATCGTCATCTTCCTTCATCTGCTGTCTAGTCTGGTGAGAAAACCAACAGTTCTAAACAGCTGTTAGACCAGTGAAACTGATCTAACAGCTGTTTAGAAATACTCCATCGAAGATAAAAGTATTAAAAAAATCATAGTTGGAATAGAACACTACCTGACCATCAATTAAAATAAGATAAAATCTTCAAATATTCTTTAGTACTTGTGAAATAATTTTTACAGAACTGCTATTTTTACATTTTACCCTCGTTGTCTGGAAAATATTTAAATTCTAAAATGAGCAGCGCAGCTCCGTAAAATATCATAATGCTATTAACCACAGAAACTAGATACCAAATTATATTATTACAAAACTATGGCAGAATTTGCACGATTCATTCATGAATTCATGATTCATTTGCTCTTCAATTGGAAAGGTCTGGGTTCAAATCCCAATAACAACGCGAGGAGCTATTATAGGGTTTTTCAAGTAAAGTTGGCCTCATAGGAAAATAACAAGGTCATGCCTCTAGGAATCTCAAATTTCGTGTTTTTCATCCCGTATAACATAAATGGTAGGGGAACGTAGTAGTTAATCAGACATAACGAAAGGGTTAGCCATTATGTTCTGCAGGATTTGGTTTTGAACTCCCGCATGGAATATTACTGAACGGTCTACACAAGTACAAGTAACGCAACGTATAACGATAATGTCCGTCATAACCAAATTTCAAATTCTATTTTACCTAACAATAATCATAACATCAACTGCGCATGCCGAGACTTCCTAAACATATATATTTGTCGGTACGCAGGTGTATTAACATCCCATGTTCCTGTGGACTGGATTATATAGGCATCACGAAGTCTAGAAATCCGAAGAAAAAAAAAACATATAGGGGATGTCAACAACAACAGAACAGATACCTCAGGATTAGCCCATCATTTCTCGATTTCGAACCACTCCATCGATTGGGACAACAGCTCCATGCCGTACGTTGAAGACGATTTCAGATGTAGAAACTTTAAAGAAGCTGCAGTGGTACTCCGGACAGGAGACAATCTCAACAGAAATCAAGGCATGATACTAAAAGACATTTGGAAAAGCTTAATAAATTCACTATGTTCAGCAGAACACAACTTGGCGAAAAACTATAAAACGCGATCAACAAACAATGACTAAGACTCCACGCTCCATGCTCTTGATGTTACGAGTCATTTCAATTTTAATTTAACTGTTGTCACTTCATTCTTTTTTTAGCCTTTAACGTTAGTGTACCCATTTCCTGTTCTGAAGAAGCCAGACAGACTTAAGCTGGCGAAACTTGTCGACGATTGTATATATTTATAAAGAACTATGGTCCACTAATAAATCCAAAAGAAAATTTCTCATACATATATTTGTCGGATTTTTTTTTTCTCAGTTTAACTTCTATAAAAGCATGAAATCTTTGTTTCTGGTAAGTTATGAAACTCATCTTCAGCGAAATGCCATCACAGATTTAACAACTGCACCAGTAGTAGTGCTTTGTGCTTTAAAAACTCTAGAATGTTAATAAGCATCACGCTCTAACGATTTCTCAATTTCTGTAACTATATTTGTGCGAAAACTTGAATTGGAATCTTATAAATAGCACAGATGGAATTTAATGAGTAAGGCAACGAAAACAAACTAAAAATCTTTTTCAATAGTATATTCATAAAAATGTACATAGTTTATAACCGTGAATCGTTCAATACAAGAGCAAGTGCTTTCGCTGTGATAAAAATAATTCGTATTTCGATGTGATGCTTAGCTATACAAGCACGATAGTATTTTATATATTAATTTTCATATATTTTTTCTAACGCCATAATGGATCAATAGCGTGATCTAAGTAACTGACTGATCAGTCCGTATCGAACGATGTCATCTAGTTGGAAAGACTTGCGTTCGAATTCCGTCTATTACGCGAACAACAAGGGCTTTTCAACTAAAGGTGAGTTAGCCATCTAATAGGAATGTGGCAGTTTTTAATTCCAGAAACACAGTTTTTAATATCGCAAAACATGAAAACCACTGTTAAGTGTGTGTGTGTTCTGGCCAGTTTGCAACCTGAACAGGTATAATAATCGGCGCTAGATGTGCGATGAAGACGCCATACGCACTTCTTCCCTCTACCACTTCTGAAGTTCACTCACAACAGTGTTTACTGGGTGTCTTGAGGTCTAACAGCGACCACAAGCGATGAAGTGGCAGCTTAATACAAAATTGGTACGCAAAGGAGCATACTGAAACGAACAATGAGCCGGACTCTCTCAGAGTACAGCAGAAAATGAGCTCATCGAATTTCATTCCTCTCAACTAAAAACAAGCAGATAAGAGGAGGTGGTAGCACAAGAAACCAAAGCTGAATAAAGGTATCCTTGCCAAACAAATCCCATTTTAAACTTGTTCCGAGCCAATAGTAGGTCAGAGTATAGCAATAACAGCGGCAGCAGTTCGCACAGTCATGTCGAAACTATTAGATCACGTTAAAAAAAAAAAAAAAAATCGTTAAATATGAACTGCTGTCTAGTCTGGTGAGAACCAACAGTTCTAAACGGCTGTTAGACTAGTGGAACTCTTAATCCAAACCACTAATAAAAAGAGAAAGAACTTTTCGGAGTTCGTATCTTTAATTAGTGCAAATAAAGATGCCTGTGTCGAAAGTTTGTCACTTCGTAAGCTCTAAATCAGTTTCATGGTTTTGAAGCACGAACATTGTTTGTCTACTTGACAAAATAAAACAGATATTTAATAACCTCACTTTTAATAAAGTAATATAAAAGAGACTTTAAAAGATAAAAAGTAAAGTATCCATACTTTATAGCCAAATGAAAGCACTGTTTGCACTATCAGAAATTTCAAAAGGTAATCGATGGTATGAAAACGAACTTTCGAAACGTAATCTATAATATATGAAAGTACACGTTGCTTTTCAAAGTAACTCAGCACGCGTTGTTTTCATATTGAACTACTTCATGCACCATCTCCAAAAAGTCAATACCGTCAACACCTGCTCTATAATTTTTGAAGATAGTACTTTAAAATAGATTAGTGGAACTAACAAAGCTCTAATAAAAAGAACAGTTAAGACCTATTCCAAGATCGTTTAAGTAGTGCAACCCGAAGGTAATACACCAGAGGTCACGTGGATTGACCATAATTACCTTAAGACAATTTATGCCAAACGTGCAGGAGTACAATATTATTATTATGTAAGGGAGACCTCCAGGGAGTCAGGAAAAGTCATCAATCGAGACCATGCTATTCGCACCAGCTGTCATGTCTACCTGTTCTTTTATTCATTCACGCTACATCAGTATTTCCCAACGTTTTTTGGATCGTGTCCCACCTCAACGCCTCAAAGATTTTGATGCCCCCCCCATTATCAGTGATGAGGTGACGAATGCAACATCGTTTTCTAATTGCCCCCCAAAATATTCAAATTGTCCCTCTGTGGGGCGTACGCCCCACTGGCAATCCATTCCAATCACCCTATGAGAGAAAAATCTAGCCTCACTCCCTTCTTGGTGGCATTAATTCTGAACTTCCATGGATGTCCTTTTGTCCTTTCCCCACCCTCTAAAAAATGCAATATTCCATCAACTGAAAGTTTGTATAACCCTTTCAGAAGTTTGCAAGTCTCGATCATATCACCCATCTTTCTACTGTTTGGTAGTGTCAACAGTCTACAAATTCTCAATCTGTCTTCATAATCAGTGTTCCACAACCATTAGTGCTATCAATATACTATCGACTATTTTGGAAACTTCTTTTGGAGCTTCATAATGCAATATTAGTGTGCTTATAATTATGGATTTTTTTTTCCTTTCCCAAATTACTGTTTCGAATATTTTTAACAATTACTAATGTGATTTAATAGCAAACTTTATCGTACACGAACAGATGGAGATCAGAGGTGAAACGGCTCACAGCTAGAGGAAGGGAGGAGAGCAATACTATTTAAATAATTTCGCGTGGGGGGGGGGGAGAAAGAATCTTTGCATCGTATTTGCCGTAGCTATACCTAAGACTGGCAGATAATACAGTGGAAATTTTTATAATCTTCAGATGGCACAGTTTATTAAAAATTACATAAATGCACCGAGGAAGACGATGAATTACTTAAATTTACATAAGTGGAAATTTTGAAACATTTGTCCATTTTACACGAAACTTCAGTCGCTTTCAGGAAGGTTGAATTTCTAAAACTGACACCCATAACTACCACAAAATACTAAGCCAATGATAATCTAATAAATCAATGTATAAGTATGAAGTTGTCCTACTTTGATATGATTCACCGACAGAAGCAAGTCAAGGTTGTAATGTCGGCCGCTACAAGAATAGTATCCTCTGCCAAAACATCTTAATATAGCCAGGAAGAAGAAGCTAAAGCGTTTTCTATGTGGGAGGTATCATTCACTACCAGCAGTTCTCTTTCCCGCCTTTTTCCTGCCGGTGAGTCACGATCGGAACGTACCTTGCACAATTTTAAAAGTTGATGATGATGATACTTGGTGCCTATCGCAAAACACCTAAGCACGGCGGACTGTTCGATCTTGTAATTGCAGGGTGGGATGTCTTTGCCTGGGAGGGGACAAAAACCTATGTGGACGTAAGGATAGAAGTTTATTTATCATTTATAACAGTCCGTATGTAGTGTTATATTGATAAACGTAAAATCCTCGGTGCCGCTTTTAGTTTCAAGTGTTCGTACCATAGAAGAAAATTACATATATTATTACAATATTTAGGACTGTTCTTTTTTATATGACTTAAGAGCAGTTTTTATTTGATTTCACTTCCACTTTCTATGGGGAGGAGGAGAATTTGGGAAATGATGAATTTTTCAGAGATATATTTGGAATAAAGTCACATTAAATAGTTGAAATATTTTCTTTTTTTTTTTTTAAGATCAGAAAACGTCGCTTTAACACATTTCAAGTATCATGGAAATATTTAAAATCTTCAGCCAAGTATGAAAATGATCCCAGGTAATCAAAAAAAAGGTGCGATTGCCAAAAGCATTCTTGAAGCAATTCCTTTCACGGTAACTTAACTGTTTATAGACAGGTAAGTGTACGTGGCAGAGCTACGTCTCAAAATATGTACGTATCTATTAAATGCGTTTTGTCTGTAGGCTTACAATTATTTCGGGACGCTAGCTAGCTAGACAAATTTTATTGAAATTTGGTACTGGGGACAAAAATTGAAATCAATTTTTAATCATGCATTCCAGGGAAACAAAATAGAAAAGACCAATAAAATTACATATTGCAATAATTCCACTTTCATGGAATTTCAAAATATTTCGGATTTCATTAAAATGTTCAAATACTGATAATGGGAAAAGGGTTCAAACTAATATTAATAATTCAGCACTAGCAAAATAGAATTTAATAAAAAATTGGTATTTATTCTATTAAAACTTGTCGAATCGTTTCCTCTTCGATTTCAATCGGCTCACTTGAAATGGCAAAATTAGGCAAAGAAAAATTATGTCTGCCGTACATAAAAGTGGATCGACATTTCATAAACGTGTTATGTCTTTTGAGAGGCCTCGTCGGATTTAGACAATCGTCTATGACAAACATTGTTATTCAAAGAAGTTTGTTTAAAGACATCATGATAGTTCTCGCGGAAACAACAGAAAATTCTTGCACAATTTTAAATGCTACAGGTCTGTTTTTGCTACGAGTTGGGTGTTTTAGGAATTACGGCCGAATCAATTAAAGCCATTTGAAAACATTCCGTTAATAATTTTTGTTGTTAAGCCAGTCCTAGGTTTCAGGTTGCTTTGCTTGATAGAACGATATCTATAAGGGAAGTGGGAGGAATGGAAAGTTCTGATAAACACCTAGAACAGAAATGATATTAAAGCAACTGATATAACCACAAGAAAGAACATACGAGGATATAAAAACATAAGTTATCTTCATTACTCTGCTACTAGTATGTTTCTTTCTGTTGGTTATATCAGTTGCTTTAATATTTTTGTTTTAGGTGTTTATCAGAACTTTCCATCATCCCCTCTCGTATATGCCAAAAGCAACTATCGAGATAATGAACGTCACTACATAAAAATGTTCTTACGAAATGCCGTTTTTTTGTTTTTACAATGTCTACAATCATTTTCTCATGTTGGCTCATGTACTATAATCAGTTTATTTATTATCATTCGTAACATATAATTTTGTACCATATCGGAAAGTTTTTGCCTAATTTTGCTTAATGAAATGATGGGGTAAATCTCAGTAAAGATTCTAAATACCAAATTATATTAATTATATTACTAAAATACCAAATTACTTTATGCCATTTCAAAACGTTTGTACTAATTCTGCACTTGAAAATGTTCCGATTTAAACCGAATTTGAGAGTATGCAACACATAAGTAGAGATCCTAAATACTATTTATTAAAATCTGGCCACTCAGAGTTTCAATTGTTACTTTGGATAATTCAGCTCCCGCAAATGGTCCATAATTGAGATCTCATGGCATACTTTGCAACTGGACTGCCAGTGTCCTCTCTGGTCGTTCACTTGTGTCATGGTGGGTGGCTTCCTTTTTTCAGATTTCCTCACCAGTGCCAGAATACCCCGGGGCTCTGTACTTTCGCCCACACTTTATGTCTAGTTAATAAATGACCACTCACTCAATTCAAATCCAAACAACAGCTTTTGCTGATGACAGTACACTTCGTGCTTTTTTTGCATTTGATAAATATTATGGTACTCAAATATCCCACTACAAGGTCCTAATTGCTAATTTCCCTAACCATGGATCTTTTACCATATTTCATAGGGTTCAGACAATCTTGTCCACTTCGATTATACCAAAACACAGTACTATCTTATTTCACGCAACAAACATATCACATCTTCTAGCCTTTGCTGGTATAAGCACATGACATCCATAGCCTCCTTTACCTCCAAAAAAGCTATGTGTCCTTTTCTTCTCAAGACATGCACACACACACACACAAAATTCATAAAGCGATTCAACCAAATATTCTTACATTTCGGGTGGTGTGCACCAGAAACTTCTTTAAAATTGTTGATGCTATCCAGACGAGGGCAATTGGGTTAAATAATGATTCCCCCTTCTCTCTCTATCTAATCCACTTCTCCTCCTCTTTTCAATATGATCCTCTATAATGACGACGGTTTCTGATCCGAACGTTCTAGGAATCCTATCCAGGATTCAAAGAACCTTTATACAGACTTTACAACTGAAGAAATGAATAAGCTGATCTCATACGAAATTAGCAGGGTTCTCCCGAAAACTCGATTTTCATTCCATCAAAGCAGTAAACAGACTAAAAGAATTAATATAATTAACATACATAATATAGTGGGCTCAGAGTTTTAGTTTCTTCATTTGTAATCCAAAACAACCCAACCGAACTCTTTCGTTTCATTTTTCTCTATTCTTTGGAGGAGAAAAATGAAACGAAAGAGTTCGGTGGGGTTGTTTTGGAGGGGGGGAGTCTTCGTCGCACAGTTTTTCAAATGATTTCAACTGTTCAAAAAACAGATCAACAGGTTTTCCTTCTTTTTGAACACTTGAGATGTAAGCGGAGACGCAGGTGTTTAAGAAGGAACCTACTCATGTGCTGTAGGTTTTGTTATATCAACTCTACATATTGTGTGGAGTTGATTATATATATATATATATATATATACACACACACACACACACACATATACATATATACATTGAGAAGCACATCTAAAGCTGCTGAATAGGAATAAACTAACTGCACAATCATTAAATTAACGTGTAATTACTGAATTATTAATACAAAAATTTTAATTTATATCGAAATTTTAAAAGCAAACTTTTATGGTAAATTTTATGCAAAACTTTTTAGTGACAAAACATGGAAGTTTTCCAAACCACTTCAGGCCTCCAATATACAGTGAGGCTGTCATATCAGAAGATGGTATAAGAGAATTGTTACCATATCAGATACACAGAAACTGAAGTATAATACCAAAAATGCTGTGAGAGAGAGAGAATAAATATCAGACCGAGACTATTATTATTTTCCACTATTTACTGAACTTAAGATTGATAGGAACTAATTTAAAGGACAGATATAGGAAGATTATGACCACTTAAATGAGAAGTTCATATTATTATGCTAGGTCGCATTTCGAATTTTCTTTCTAATGCTGTGAAAAATTTCGACATGGCAATTATTACTATAAAACTAAATCGCATGGGAGCTTCTTCCAAATTTCAAAATTATCACTTCTTTTGTTACCACCTAATTTGATCACGTGACTTTCGCTCGGCCGTTGCGACATTAGCTCAGCGTTAGATTACAAAAATTCTTTCGTAACTCTACTGTTTCTGGGCGCTTATCGCTTCAGCAACGTAGCGATGAAACGCTAGTCACGTGACCCAAAAAGATTGAAGCGCTTTAGTGGGACATTTATAGCAGAGGCCCTGCGAATCATTGATACAGCTGTTCTACAATCCTCTGCATGTAGAGGTAATGTTAACAAACAATATCTGGGCGGTACTTGGCATGCAGCCAAGTGTTGCACCCGCTTACTATTGTTGCACCACTAGCACACAAATTAATGTCATCCACCTTCTTAGAGTTTTTTAAGCCTTCGATTTTATGTGTGCAAAATTTTAGAGCACATGTTGCTCCAAAAGAAAATACAAAAGAATATTTTTGCTTTGAAAGAACAGAGCTACCAGATTATTTTACTTTACAAACCTTTGTGTAAGTATTGCAGTAAGCAATTTCTAGAAGTACTCCTAGAAAGTATATAACTTCATAAGTAACCGTACTAACTTTCGCATGATCTTTTTCCGATTTCGAGTCAGACTACACGAGGATGGTAAACATCTTTCGACTGTTCTAGACTTCAATTCCTAATTCGGATTTTGGTTTCCTATTGCAGAGTTTTAAAATCAAATTTTTGAATGATTTTAAAAAATGTAGTTTTAAAGTTAAATTTTTGCTTGATTTCATTATATATAACTTGAATAAAAATGTATTTGAAAATTCAATTTAAATATTTTCAATAAGAAAAAGATAACTGCATTCTAAGGCGACAAATAATAACATAGTAATCAATTTGGTTCGCGGTTATTATTAGGGAGAAAATCTTTGCTTTACCCACCCTCTCTTATATAGATTACGAATTCTGTATCAAGTAATAAGAAGAGAATTTAAGGATTACAAAATTAACAAAACTTCGTGTCACTATCACGTTCAGTTCCTTTCATTATTTATTACTAATAAACAGTAACAGAATATTCATGATTATACTGTAAATAATATATCAAATTAAAGTATTATTTAGTAGTAAAAAAATATAACAAAATCTGAATTCAAATTTGTACTCGATATCGATGCTTTCCACAATCGAGAAATAAATATGACAGTGAAAGTGCGTCAACTGTTTAAGCTGTCATATATCAAAACAAGATACTGAAGGGAAAAAAAATAATATTTAAACACACACATTACTCAGTTGAGCTCAAATCACTGAGAGTGATATGAGCAGCCGCGAGAGAACCACGCGAATTTACCCTTTTTTGGTTGGAAAGACCTGGATTAATTAGCCGTTCTTATATAGAGATGGAAGGGCTAGGAAACTCCGGTTTTTCACCCTCTAAACAGGAAAAGTGGAATGCCCACGCAATTAACAGACTAAAAAATATTTACATCGCCGTAATTAAAGTCTAAACCAATCTTCGGTCCGTGAAAATTTCATTAGCAGACGACTACCTTCGACATTTAATGATTCTCTAATCTATGAAAAAAATAAGGGTCTGGTATATGAATCGGCTGTCCAATAGGATTGTTTCTGATTATAATCCGAAAGGGAATGAAACATTTACCAGTCTGATTGCCCTAAAAAAAAAAAAAATAAATAAAAATAAAAAAGTTACTTCGAAGTGTTTATCAAGTGCCGTTATTATTTATTTTTTAACCCAGCCCCTTTAATAAAGACTTTAATTAATGTGAGGTCTGATATGGAGGTAGCCTAGTTTTTCATCCGGGAAAAAAGAAACCGGTCATAAACATTCGCAAGGTAGTCTTAGTTGTTGTGGCTACAATTCCAAAGAATAACAACAACAACAACCTGTTTTTCCATAGTTTCAAACTTTATTAATTAATCATTTCAGCTCTGTTTTCAGTCGACAACTTTTCCAAATGTTTAGTTATTATAAAGAAATGATGAATCTAAATTACATAGCCTACAGGTTGTGACATCTTATTCCAATACGTTGCGTTATATCAATAAAACAGTTTTTTTAAAGACAATCAATTAAAAAAAAAACACCATATTTGAAATGAGTGGTAGAAGTAGGTGGGTGTATTTTTCGGCCAAGTGGTTAGCGTATCCGTTCTCTAGCCAAGAGGCTGCGATCCGAATCCCGCATGCCAGCCGGGGAAAAAAAATTATATATACTGCATATTTGTTTTGTTTTCATGAAAAGGTATCGCGTATTAACACAACTAAAAATAATCATACAGAAATAAGATTCAACTTTTATAAACAGAAAAAGACAACTTAGTGTATGATTTCTTCAGGAGACAAGATGATTTTTAAAAAAAAATGAATAATAAGCGAGTACAAATCACTAATTACAAGAAGTTCAAAAGAACAAATCTATTAATATTCCTTTTGAACAGACTTGTACTTTGGGGAATTTTTAAAAGGTTTCTGGTATACCATTCCCAATAATGAGAACAGTATTCTAAGATTGAGCGGATTTGAAATTTCTACAGATTTAGTAACTGGACAGGTAAAAAGAAACATCTTCAGAGCAATAGGAAGCTTTTTGGAGGACGAGGAAGCTACATGCCTAATGTGTTTGATCCAGGTGAGACTAAAGATAAATATTTTCCTAAGAAATTTTGATCTTGTATAATGTGCAGGATATTACTTAAGAGGAGATGAAATTAGATTTTTGTTTTCCGAGAAAAAAAAAAGGCAGGACCCCACTTTGGTAGCAGTGAAGAACAGTATGAACATCAGTGTTTAAGGTCAGTGAGAGGCCATTTATCTCTAGAGAAAGAGAGTAGGCAATAGAATACAGCCCTAAGACAGTCCTTGAAAAATCTGAAGAGAGAAAGCTATTCTCCATTACTTGCGGTGGTATCCCTTTTGTTTACCCAAGTACAAAAGATGGAAATTTGCTGAGCAGTTCCCTTTGAAATACCTTATAAAATGCCTTAGAAATGTCAAGGGCAACGACACTAGTTTCTGAGAACTTTTGCAAGGTGCTTATCCAAAGATGAGTGAGAATCAAGAAAATATGCTGTGGATCCAAATTGGCGAAATCCATACAGACAGTGATTAAATCAAACGTGGAGAATTTGACGATTAATGGCCTTCTCTATGATTTTAGGAAATAAGGAAGTGTCACGAGGGCATAAGGTCAATAATTTCATACTTTTTTTTTTGTCTTTTGAATGGGATAAACATGGGTGTGATTCCATGCTGTAATGTCAGCTGAGAATGATAAAGCGTAGAGATGATATAGGACAGGTATTAATTTTGGAAGGAGCCTCCGTGGCTCCTTCCAAAATTAACACATTAACAATCGCTTTCGAAAGAATCTCGCAAGTTAAAAAATACCTGAATTAAAATCCTGTTAAGGACGCGTAAAGCCTTTATCAGTATATCTGCCCAATGTGGGCAGAGCGTGGGCCTTAAGGCCGTTTTAGCCCTATCTAACTTTTGGAAACTGAGGGGGGGGCAGTTCAATCTCCACCGGTAACCAATCAGAGATAGCTGTCCCAGGATTATCACTAATCTCATGGCGTCCGGTGAAGAGAGGCGAATGACAAGAGCCGCCATCTCGTGGTCCCTAATCCTAACACTATGTTTACTGTGGGTTCTACGTTCGATTTTCTTGAGTTTTCGGGAAGAAAAACCCGAGTTTTCTGGAGAAAAAAACCCGCTTGCCAGAGATCGACTAACTCAGGAATCAGTCGAGTAAAAGTTATTCTAATTGGTGACTAGAATCGAACTTTCGACGCTCTCTCTCTCTCTCTTAGCACCGTGGAAGGCACATGTCACCTCCACTGAGCTACACAGGCAGTACCACGGATTATTATTATTATTATTATTATTATCCCTGACGCCTCCATTATTATTATTATTAATAATCCATGGCACTGTCGAAGATTCTTCTGATATCTTTCTATCGAACAGTGATGGAAAGCACGTGGTGAGCATTATTTCTGGAGCAGTTAGAGGGGATCTGTCTTGTTAACCTATGCAGGAGATGGAGAAGAATGCAGGAAGTCAGCTTTAGGAATAGAAGTACAGGTGGAACATAGGTTTGCACGCTCAACA